>NC_133207.1:17955673-18263173 GCF_958299795.1 Porites lutea | reverse complement strand
GCATGAGCGTAAACGTAAATGGTGGATGAAGTAAATCGCCAATACTCGGAAAACTGCTTTTCTAATGCCATGTGAAAATCTTCCGATGCGGAAAACCATCACGAGGAAAATGGCGTTTGAACATGTAAAGCTAACTGTTATAGTGGTTGGTAATTTATCAATATGATTTTTTTCATCTCTTTCTCCTCCAGCTTGCTTGTAGAATAATTTCCATAGCAACACACTACTTCCTGAGTGCATCTTTTTGTTGGATGTTGGCTGAGGGAATCCATATCTACAACAAAATCGTACGCGTTTTCAGCAAGAAAAAGTACAACAAAGTTTTCTTTGTGTTAGGCTGGGGTAAGTAATAGTTAGCAAGACAAAGTTCCGCACCGTAAGATTGCACCGATCCAAAGTACACAATGTATAGAGCGTTTTCACTTACGTGGCCAGAATCTATGCAAATTTATTGAAACAAAAGAAAGCGTTTGCATAAGAAAAGAGTTCAACTCCCAAAGGATTGGTTTGGAACACCAACATGGCCATCGTTCTATTGTTTTGGAACACCAACATGGTCGCCGTAACTACATGTGAAAACACTCTATAGATCGTTTTCACTGTCACGCAACAAAAAATTAAATTGGAAACCGTCCAGTAGAAGAAGCCAAGAAAATGAAATGTTGTAAAAGACTAATATACAAATAATTCGTCCAAGTCTCAGGTCTTTGTGGCCCATAGTTTCTGAGTTATTTGCCTAAACGTTTCGCGCACCTTTGTAGAGCTTTGTATGGAGACGCCATATTGGTGCACCGTTTTGGTGCACCAATATGGCCGCCGGAAATCAACAAAAACATCTGGAGTTCACTTTTTCTATAAAAGCTCTTTCTTTTCACTCGAGAACTAGCATATACGTACACATAAACATATCTCCTAATACTTGCAGTGGTTATACTGCTGAAAATCAAGAGGGGAGACTTTTTTTCAACGAGACAGCATTCCTATTCTGGTGTCACGCACTGTGAAAACTCGGAAGTTCAAATTGCTGTATTTGCGAAACGAAACATGCTACGGAAAAGGAAACCTGTACAAAGATTTACTTTTTGTTTATCTTCAACTTTATGTAAATAAGAATTCGTAAAACCTCGCTATCTGGACTTTACAATTTGATGACGTCACAGTGAAAACCATCTATAACGTTAAAACCACCACTTTTCGGTTAGTCTGCTACACTCCTGGGGAGGAGCGTTGCGTGACGACACTAAAAACGGCTGTGTAGCAGACTAGTTTTCGGTCTGAACGTTTGATTGCTAGTAAGTAATTGTGAAGAACAATTCCCCATACCGACTGTTGGCCAGCTGTCGGGCGACCGTTGATCGACGTTCGGCCGACAGTTGGTTGTGTCGAGTTCTTCTTCATACTGAACTAGCGAATAGTTTGAGGAACTTATTTAGCAATCTAGATTCGCGCCAAAGTCAATCTAGGAATAAGCTGCTGTTTCGAGAAAATGCCTTGATTCGAATACATAGGAATTGATGGCTCCTAGCCTGCCTCCTTTCTCTCTATCCCCTACCCCTCTCGACGCCTGCTACGCAGGCTAGATAGCTCCGGCCTAGTTGTACATTTCCTCACACAATTAGTCAGTCACAATTTGATAAAGGATCACAGCATTTTTCTTTGGTGATCATTTATTTATTCTTGAAACCTTTTTCTCTTGGTTTGATGTGGATGGTAAAACGCGCAACATCAATATTCAACAGTTTTGCAGCAGGCTGCAAGACAAGTTGCATGTCTTCTGTTGCCTGTTTTCCCGTACCTTACGAAAAGTTTGTGTTCTTTTTTTCTTTAGGTGCACCCATCATTTCCGTGATGGTGTCTTCCGGAATTGCCTTCCATCATTATGGCCCACACAACATGTAATTATTTTGATACTTTACAAAAAGGAACAGTCTTTATAGATTGCAGGTTTATTGTTGGAATTGCGTGTTTTGTTCTATAATTTGACGAAAAATGTTTTAAGACGGCTACGAAAAAATGGCAGAGCCAAAAAAGTTTTCCCAACAAAACTAAGGTTATTGTAAAACATCATTGTATCTGGGTGAGAGAGTAGGCAGTTTATCATTAACCTGGAGCAGATCTTTTAAAAATTTCAAGATGCTTTGTTATTACTGAGATAGGATGTGTCGGGTACCTTTTTTTCAAAACTGTCTCCCCTTCATAATCGCTGTTAACTATACGACTGGTTCTACGATCGAGCAAGATGAAGCGAATCTCCGGCGGCCAATTCCCAGCCAAATTAAAGTTACCTCATATATGTTGACTTATACCGAATGACAAGTAAGACATGGTTCTCTTCGTGATTAATGTCGCGAGTTCACAATATTCTCATGTTGATTTTAAAGGGGAAGCACTTGTTCAGGATTAAAGTGTTCATCCAGTGTATAAAGTTCTTACTATTTCGATGTTTTAGTTGCTGGTTGTCTGGGAAGCTGATATGGGCTTTTGCTGCACCTGTATTGTTTGTTATACTAGTAAGTACTTTTTCTTTGCGTTTACTATTTACAGTTTATCAAAAGGACCTACCGGATCAGTCTTCTCAGTTTACAAGCTTGTTCCTCTCGTAGCGAGATTTATAAATGCGTTGCGCGTGAATCGCACGAGAAACTCAACGTGGCCTGATTTGGGTCTGTCCATGTACACGTGTGTCATGTTGGATTTTAGGAAACGCCTTTGCTACAATAGACTTCTTCCGTCAAGCAGTTTTTTTCGTTCAAACATCTCCAAATTAGACAATAAAAAACTAAGAGTATTACTTTTTCTTTATTTTTCCTCGCTCCTCTATTTTTCCTCCTTTTCCTTCCTTCCTTGTGATTTCTGGGCTTATTATTAAGCCTCCTTTCATTCAAATGAGTACAGTTTTCAGTAGGTACGTATTCAAAAATCCAGTCATTAATCAGCTATTGGATGAGGCTGAGTATGAATTGACGAACTGAGCCCTTCTCGTTATCACAGTGATAATTATTCAAAATATTTCCAGCTTCAACAAAACATGCCTACCTCGCTCTATGTGCAGCCCCGTCTTCATTACTTGATCCTCGGCAGTTTAGTGTTTTGAAGGGATGTTTATTCTAGCAGTCATTTTTTTGTATGTAGAAAAGAAATTGTGGCTACGTTCCCATGGCACCGGACAAATTTTCGAACGGCTGACAAATTAGAGCAGACAATGTCTGTTCAATATTTTCGCTTTGTTCACACGAAATTTGAAAACGGCCAGGCGTCTAAATTTCGTACGGTTTCTCTGTGTGAGTGAACAGAACACCTTAACGCACGCATTTTCAACCTGTCGAAAATTCGTCCGGAGCCGTGTGAACGCAAACCTTAGCGAGGGGGCGAGTGGATGCTAGCGACATGCGGTTTCACCGTCCGCGTCTGCCGGTCCCTGCGCACACATTAGGGAGCTTAAGTAACGACGACGGTGACGGCAACGAGAACGGCAGAAATGCAATAGGTTTACATTGGTAAAACAACAACTTTGCACATTCATCACGCTTTTTTGTACATTTCTTTGCCGTCGTTGAACACCTACAACGTGGAACTTCCTATTTTCACGTTTTGTGGAGGACATGAACACAAAACAACAATTTTCTTTTTCTTTTCCTGAAGTTCGATACAGTCGTTCAGAATTCAACTCCAGAAAAATTCGCCATTATTTGCCGAATTAAACGAGATGAAATAAACACGATTAAGTTTGAGGCAGCGTGAATATACTTTTTAAATAACGTTTTTGTAGCCGTCGCGGTAGTCATTGCTTAAGCTCCCTATCGTGGGGGAGGGGGCGGGGGGGAGGGTTGAATGTGAATTGCTTCCGTAGACCTTAAATTTGAAAGAACTTACAATCCCCCAAAATTAACCGTAAATGAGCAATTCACTTTTGCTTTTCACTTTTTTACTAATTCTTTTAGTTTAAAAGGCTGAAGTAACTTAACCTGTAAGTACGATGTCTTTTACAAAGTAATGAGGTGAAATTATGCGTTGCTTCTTTATTAGGTAAACTGCTTTATCCTCATCAGTGTTATATACGTTTTATTGACAAAGACGATGGTAAAGGCTGGAGAAGAAAACTCGACCAAGAAATCCAATACAAGGTAAACTATACTGAGGGGTGAAACAGTTAAACTGCCAATAAGATCAGATAGAATCTTCAAGAAGTATTATATCAAACATGTGGAGGAGCGTTGAATCCGATGTCCAATCACAGGGGAAGGGAGTGTTTCATCCAGCATCCGATATTCAAGACCAAGAAGTTAAACACGAGTGGAAGTGTTTCATCACATATCCAGACACCGAGAAGTGATATATCAGACACTGGGAGAAGTCTTTGATTCGATATCCCAGCACAGAAAATTAGTATATAAAACACGAGAGGGAGTGATTCATCCAATATCCAGACACCGAGAATTAATATGTCAGACGCGAGTAGGAGTGTTGAATCGATGATCCGGTATCTTAAACCGAGAAGTAATATATCAAACTCGAGTCCAAACACCTACAAGTGATATATCAAACGGGAGACGTGTTTCAAACGATATCCAGACACTTGAAAGTTATACATCAAACACTGACGAGAAGTTTTTTACATCCGATATTAAAACACGGAAAAGAAAAATACAAAACACGAGAGAGTGCGTTAAACTCTATACCCAGTCATTACAAAGTAATATATTAGACACGAGAAGAAGCAATAGATAGAACATAGGTTGCTGTGCTGTGTTTCATCTGATATCTAAGATACTGAGGATAAAGATATAAAACACGAGACAGAAGTTAAATTGGGCATCCAGACATCGAGAAGTAATGTATCAAACTCCATGCACATACACGAAATATACACGACATATGCTTACACAGCCTGCGAATACAGCCGTATTTCCTCGCTCTACGAAACGTCCTAAGCGGCGAGAAGCGAGAAGAGACGGCTGCATTCGCAGGGAAATGCAAACACCGAGTAGAAGGTTCTCTGTCAGGCACTAGATATAAGAAAGCATTGTATCTCACCCTTCCCGGCTTTTGGCGAGAAGTAGTTTTATTGCAAGATGTCATGTGATCTCGAAGCAACCAATGACAACGCACGCTGTTGGGGAAAATACCCAGCTATATGATAATGTCGTTTTTTTTCTTTTTCCCGCCCAGACGCAGTATAAAAGTGACGGTGGTTTTGCTGCCTTTGCTTGGCCTCACCTGGGTTTTCGGATTTATGGCTGTCGATGAGAACACGATCTTCTTCCACTACATTTTTGCAACTATCAACTCTCTGCAGGTATTTAATATGATATGTATCCATGTGAAGTTTGGTTTGAACGGGGATAGCACGGTGCGTTGGTTAATGGGGTTGCACTTGCACTGATGTGGTACGTTAAATAAATGACTCCTCTCTACAACCTCAGACAAATGCAGTTGGAAATAACTAAAAAAACCCACTTTTTTCCCTGTCATCCTGACTAAACTAAACACCGTCGCTTAATGAATCGGCGTTCTCCTCCGCATCTTTTCCAGTGCTGTCTTGGCTAACAGAAGACGTTGATTTTTGACCAACATACCATTAAACGGGAAGTGGAAGGCAGTGACTTTATTCTGGTTTGATGATGCCGTCGTATCTCGCGTAATATTTATTGAAACTGTTTCCGAGGTTGTCGCTTACTTGCAGTAGGGGTTTGGTCATTCATTGTTTATCGGATAGATAAAGGAAACTTAACTGACACAGGTTAAGCCCACATCCTAAGGCGAGGACTAATCAAAGTTTTTTTTTTCAGTCTTTTTAAAAGTCAGTTAAAACCAAAGGGGTATGGGGTACAGAAAGAAAGAGAGTGGAGAATAGTTATGGAAGAAAAGTGAAATGCACTTGATTCCACGGAAACAACACACTCCGTAGGAGTACAATCCTTAAGAAAAATGACTTAATCATGACAGCTACGAGTTAAACGGCATGCGGTTTAAATAAGTAAAGAGAAGATCGCAGTTAAAGACGCAAGTTATGCAGTTAGGAAAAGAAAGCCAGAAAAAATTCAGGCTTGCCGGGACTTAATTTAAGCATGTTCAGGCATAGCTTGAGCCTAATTTGCAAAAAACTTTAATAATCATAAATTTGTGATAATTTACCAGGGCCCAGTTGTTCGAACGCCGGTTAGCACTAACCCGGGGTTAAATTTTAACCCGGCTTTCTTTTTCTTGTTATCAAAAGCACTCTCTCGGATAATTTTCTCTATTCTTTTTAGAGTATCCAATCATCTAATTGTAGGCAAAAAGAGTAAAACTGAATTTGAATTTTAAGCTCTAATATCTGAGTTTCAAAGTTCGCACTAACCTTGGGTTATCTTAACCCAGCTTCGAACAACCCGGCCCAGAACATTTCAAAATCTGCAACCTCGGAAAAGTCGGTAATTTTCCTGTGACGTAAGAAACCAGATAATTGTGTCACGTGACCAGTTAGGGCCAGGTCCAGGAAAGAAGAGAAAACTTAAGATGGGGTTGCGAGATGTCACTCGGAAGATATTACATAGAGTACTTTTTGTTATTCTATTATTTTTCCTCGCATGAATCTGTCTGGAATGCGGGTTGACTCGCATTTTTATTCGATTAACAATTAAGCAAAGTAGGTCATAGTAGTAATCAACCACTCCTACCCCGTTTAGAATTTTCTTTTGAATATCATTATGACATCACGTCTCACGTGACCACTTCGGAAAGTTTTCCTAAAGTTTTTAGCAACTTTTAGAATTACAATATATGACCATAGAAGAAAAACAGCTTTATCTTCGTGGGGAGTCGAAACCAAAAAATGAGCCATGCTTTAACGTCTTGATGATTGGAACCCTGACCTGTGCGATACCAGTGCGGCGCTCTAAAAAGTGGCCGAAATTCCGCCCTCAAAGAAAGAGAATGGCCGGGGACTAAAGTAGCTATGCTCTTACACGAGTAGCTACGTTGAGTGTACTTAGCCTAGTTTGTTTCTGTCTTTATTTTCAGGGGATTTTTATATTTGTTGCACACTGCTGGACAAACGATTCGGTAAGAACGCGTACAATTATGTTGCCCCATTTTCCGTTCTTAAAGTGGAATTGTTGGTCATGAAACCTGTTAGACTCATTTGAAGTATGTTTTTGTTAGTCGTTTTGGACCTGACCGTGCACAACGTTCAATAGCATTCCTATCGTTTTGACCTTATTGACCAATAGAGACATCACGTTAATTTATTCAGTCACAATTTGTGAACAAAATGCAAAGGATTGTGTATGGTCATGGAACTTCCAACATAAAGTACAGCACAGTTGTTTTCAACTTTGATGTTTGCCAGCTTTCCTAACCAGTTTCCTCTACTAACTCTGGTCGTCACTAAGAATTTGCCCTTACTCCATTTTCATCCTTTGAAGTTTGTATCCATTGGTATTTCATTTTGCCTTCGTTAATTTGAGTAGGCCGTTTTCGAGTTACCCCAAGCCTCTGTTTTACAGCGAGGCTAAGTGCGAAACCGGTGATGGTTTTGCACTTAGCCATGTTTTGAAACTGGGAGTTCAGTCTGGAACTCGGAAATGGCCTACTATTAGAAAATTTGGTTATTGTTTTCACTAGGTACGAGAAATTTTCCTTGAAAAAATGCCAAGCTTCAACATCAAAGGTAAATATAAGATTGGTAAGAACCGGAAGCCGAGCAACGCTCGTAGCAGCAGTACCTCTCTGGAGACAGCCACAACAAGCACTACATCGGTGAGACTCGTGACCATTAACAAGTCACCGACAGGTCCTCGGAGACTCTACGAACAGCCTCCGATGAAACTCGTGAACGTAGAGCAGGAGACGGCGATTGGTCGAGAGGAGCCCTACGATGAGAGATCCGTCAGACTAGTGAATCTAGCAAAGTTACCCTCGAAGTACGCGGACGTGTTTGATATTCCAGCCGCTAAGCTTTTCAGTGTCAATAAACCACCACCGATAAGGCGACAGGACAATTTTACATCCCTATCTTCGGTGAACCTCGTCACGCCCGACGACCTTCCGATTACACCTAAAGAGGCTTACGACAACCCCACTTACGCTTTCTGGTATCAAAACAATGCTCAGTAAAACCGCACAGTTTATTGAATGACTGTCGCTGAGGATAATCAGCACTCAGGGTGTCAAATGAATCACTGATTAAAATAGATGCTTTTGTTTTTAAATTCAGTTTACATCAACGATACCTCTCAGTTTTTTGCTGAAACTAAGTAGCAGTTTAAAACTATTTATTCTAACTTATATTATTATTGATGAAAGAGAGTCAAGAAACAATCAATATTAATGAATCATTAAATTATTTTCAGTGCGTCTATACAGCATTATATCTAAGTGTATGAGTATGTGATTTTAATAATGTAAATAAGTAGTGGTATAGGCACCGGTCACGCCGTTTTTTTTTTCCGGAGGAATACGTTAACGCCGATTACGTCATAGCCTTTTATTTTTATCTCGTCAATAAAATACGTAGGAATCTCAGTAAGATAAGGTCCTGGGCTATTTTAGGCGGTTTATACAGTTGGACAGGGTTTTTCTATTTTTAGATGGATAATGCCAAGTTATTTTTTAATTATGTGTCACTGTGTCATATCCTTATGTGGGTAGGATATCATTGTTTTTTTGTATTGGTCGTATCCTTTCTTGGGTGTGATAATGTCTAAACTGTTTTGTGATTAGTGGACATCTCTCAATTTGCAATTTGATTGGCTGCCGGTATGTTCTATTGTGTCTAAGTCCATAAAACCCTCTATTATAGGTCAATAGGTGAAATAAAATCACTGAACCGTGGCAAAATTATGCACGCTCTGTTTCCTGCAACTTTAATGTCTATAAAAAGCAATTTTCTATTAAGATTGTCATCAAACACTTGTTTTCGGCCTCTGTTACACAAACTAAGCGGATAAAGAAATGCAAATTTTCACACTTTCCTAAATAGATGTCTTTATAGTCTAAAAAGACTTATCTAGATCGTCAGCTACCACTTTTTCTAGGCCTGTTTTACCTAAATTAAAAGAATCAAGAAATTTAGAATTTTTGACCAAAACAGTGGACATTCCTAGATCGATTTTTTTCAAGTTTAAAAACAACAATCTTCTATCGACACCGTCGACAAACACTTGCTCTCAGCCTATTTCACCTAAAATATCATGGAAGAAAAATACCGTAAATAGTAACCAAACACCTGTTCTCGGCCAATTTTACCGAAATTAATGGGATAAGGAATCTTCAGATTTTTGACCATAACCATGGACAAACCCCTCAAGAAAAATGCAAATTTGGTGACTTTCACAAATCGAGGTTATAAAAATGAATAATAAAACGAATAGTATTCTATCAAAATCGTCGCCATACACTTGTTCTTAGCTTCTTTACTTATAAAAATTGAACAAAATCGATGTTTGACAGTCTAAAGAGAGTAATTGTCTATATGAATCCTAAACGAACACTTTTTCTCGGCCTATTTTACCTCAATTCAATTCAATAAAAAAATTCAAATTTTCGACCAAAAACATGGACTACCCGTAAAAACTAAGGTTTGTGTCGTTCCCAAATCCATGATTTTTAGTCTAGAAAGTCTAGTTTTCTATCGAGATCATCGCCAAAAACCTCTTCACGCCCTATTTTATCCCATTATTATAGTCTAGAAAGGCTTTTTCCTATCTAGAATATGGCCAAATACCTTTTCAGTGCCTGTTTGCCTATTAAATAAAAAGAAGGAAAAAAATTCAAAGCCATGGACCAACCCCTTTGGAAAAATGTCTATTTTTCCACTTGTTTAACATCTTGTTTTCATAGTCTAGGAAGGCTTTTTTTATCTGGAAAATCGCCAAACACTTTATTCTTGTTTATTTTGGGCAAAACAAAAGAATGAAAATTTTCAAGTAATATATCAAAAACGTGCGCGAGGGTTTCATCAGGGATTCCAAACTCCGAGAAACAGACGAAAGCACGAGGCCGCAGGCCGAGTGCTTTAGTTTCGAGGTTATTGGAACCCCTGATGAAACCCGAAGCACGAGTTTTTGAGATGACTTCTCAAACGAAACAATAAAAAAAAATGTAGTGATACATTTTTTTGTATTGTCCTCCCCAAATGAAAGAACAATAATTTATGCAGCGATGCAATCTTGCCATATTACGTAACATTACTTCAACATGCATGATTAATTGTTTTGGTGTAGTTGGTGTTGTCCTCATGAATAATTAATAAGTTTGAGAATTTTTTTGACCAAAACCATCGACTAACCACTTTGCAAAAATGCCAGTTTTTCGACTTTTTTTAACTCCTTGTTTTTATAGTCCAGGAAGACTTTTTTTCTATCTAGAATATAGCCAAACACTTTTTTCTTCCCTATTTTGCCTAAGAGAAAAGGATTGAAAATTTTTAATTTTTTAACAAAAACCATGGACTAACCTCTTTGGAAAAATGCCAATTTTCGTATGTGCCGCGCCTTTTTTTTGGCGCCAATTTGAGTGAGCAACTTTTTTGCTGGTCCATTTATTACTGCTGGCTTAAACCAATAAGGCAGAGCAGAACGTAGCGTTAAGCTTTACTGCCTTCGTGACTATGTAACACTTAATTGATACTTAATGATTTTTTGTTGCTTTCGACAATACTTTCTCTCTTTCTGCCCACCATTATAATAAAGTCAAATGTCAAAACGCTAGAGGGAAAAGAACGCTTGTTGAACGTAAAGTCTGGCTAGCTACAATTCTAGGGATTATTAATTAATACTGTGGACGGATCAGATCATAATTGGGACTAAATGAACAGCCCGAGTCAATCTGCAATCCAGAAATCGAGTGAAGCGAACTGCTCTCTGTCTCCTTTCGGCCTTTCCACGTGTCTTCGCACCTCCCTTGTTTGTGTGTATGCATGCGTTTGATCGTGAAAAAAATTCTAAAACGGTAGGAAGGGGGAAAAAAAGAAAAAATGATACACACTCAATTGCCAGGACTCGAACTCGCTCTTCTCTGCCAGCTGTTAGTTTCGCGTGCCGGAAACTTAACATCCTCGGAGACCCAGGGGTAGATAGTGGGGGCGAGGGAAAGTCTAAACGGGCGGAAAAATATGGCACGAAGAAAAGTAAAGAACGGCGAGAAGAGCCCCTGGGTACAATGTCTTACCAGACCAGTTCCAAACGGTCGCCGCCGTTCTGACTTCTGATTGGACAGAAAAACACAAAAGTTTTCTGGCACCAATCAGAAGTAAAAACAGCGGCGACCGTTTGGAACTGGTCTGGTAAGACATTGTTCCCAGGGGCTCTTCTCGCCGTTCTTTACTTTTCTTCGCGCCATATTTTTCCACCCGTTTAGACTTTCTCTCGCCCCCACTATCTGCCCCTGGGTCTCCGAGGATGGAAACTTAACCAAGCAGCTAAGGAAAGAAAATACAAGATCCGTTTTCATCTCTGAAAACCACCGTCTGAAAAAGAAACGCTTCTCACGCGGTTGCAAATACAAATATAGGTAAACGGAAACTGTAAAGTTAATCGTGCAGAAAAAATTAATTAAGTAGAAGGGAGCGTCACCTTCCAAAACATCTTTTCTTCAATGGACGACTTTCGTGCTGTAGTATCGGTGCTGCCATGCAGCTCGACTAATAAAGGCAACAAGAAACTTTGTGGCTGTGCGGAAAAGGCTAATCGACAATGAGCCTTCGGGGCTTTTTGATATTCATTCTGCATAGATTACACAGGGGCACCGAGCGTCAATTTTCGGAAGAATATCTGTTCGGAAGACGATTTGAGATCTAGAAATTTCGAAACATTTGTTGTAAAATTTCTTGCTTGCCTGCCTCTCCTAGGATTTTCGAACATGTAAAAAATGGTATAATTGCCGATTTTTAACGGATTTTTACCCTAAAGAGGTCACCTAGAATTTTCGGGAGCCTTTTTTCTGGCTGAAATTTTCGAAAAAGTAAGTTTTGATCCCTATTATTTTAGGATCACTAGACTTTCAGCTAGGAAATCCGAACAGATGAAAAATTTTTAGGGGATAAAAATATGCCTATATCTACCGTTTAAATACTAAAATACGTTTAACAATGCTATGTTTAAGTGGTTTTGAACTATATTCTCGTTGGGTGCCCCTGATTACACTCCACCAGGAGCCGATTCGGCTCCTGATGCCACATAATTATGTCATTCCCCAAACCATGCCACATGCAATTCTGCAAACTCATTCCGCCTCTTAACCTCACCGGTTGTCAACAGAATTTACGCGAAACCATCACCATGTTCAAGCATATCGAGATTTTTTCTAACATACTGACTGTATATTTCAACTGTAAGTACTTTCCATTCTATACGCGCGCCTTCTGGGAAAGACATCTCACTGTCTGTCACTAGTAATAGTTGACACTAAAGCTGCCCCCATTCTGTATATTGTCGCTCAATAGTATTCTTGCTGGTTGTGTAGCTCTTTGAAATATACCGATTCATAATGAAGATTTTCACACATATTCCATACAATAGGTGAGATAAATACAGGAAACGCAAGGTTCCATGCACGGCAGTTTCAGCTCAATTTACACAGCTTTGATCAAAACATTCTCAGTTTCGAGAATAGTTTATTCTAAACCGTAAGAAAAGATTTAATTAGAAGTTGAATTTTTCGCTATTTCTCTTTAACTCAGGGGCGGATCCAGGATTTTTTTTAGTGGGGGGGGGGGGGGGGTGCACTCGTCCCTTGCTCTACTTCAACACCAATAAACCACATAGTTTTTTTTTTTTCGCAGAATACCAGTTGTATTAGAAAATCGCAGGTCATCTCGGGGGGGGGGGGGGGGTGCGCACCCCCTGCACCCTCCCCCTAGATCCGCCCCTGTAACTTTTTACATTCAGTTCATTTTATTTGCCGGAAAGTAAGCCTTAGAAATTAAAAGGATGTTTGATCGATTCACGCTCGCGCATTCTAGTCTTATTTGAAACTTTATAACGGAAGGACATCTGTGAGCAGGGTATAAGTCAGCACAGAATTTGATTGTCGGTTCATTTCCGTAATTGTCCATCAATCTGAGTGATAAGCTAGCCGTTGTTCACTCGTCTTGCTTGATTGGGGCTGAGTCTTATTCCGGTCAAAGAGAGAGAAAGAGTGTCTGGCAAGGTTTCCAATATAAATCAAAGATTTCTGAACTCGTGTCTGGCAAACTCTCCAAGTGTTTATATATAAACAGTTAAACGCACGTTATAACCTCATCTGCGCTTAACGAGTGTCTTTTGGTCCATAACTTTCAAAACAACTGCTCCACAGAATGTCACTGCGTAACGCAAAAGAGTATCAAAGGATGACTGCACAATAAAAGTCACAAAATCTACCTGAGTCCCTTCGGGATTTTCTGTCTTTACGTCATCCTAACCATTACAAACAATAGAAAAGTCATCATTACCTACCGATTCCTCGCGGCCCCTGTTCGAGCAAATCAAGATTTTTTCTAGTATACTGACGGTATATTTGAACTGTAAGTACTATCCTTAATAAACGCGCGAGTTACTAGGGTGCCTGCTCGAGATTTCGACTCTGGGCGAAATCCCTGCGGGGGCAATAAAATCAAGAATTTTGGTCAGTGCACACGACCCAACGATATCATTCGTAAGAAATTGATCAAGAAGAACTCTAAAATACTTCACATCTGGACATGATGCAGTTTGCGGTAATGTAATTATTTCTTCGCTGCATTACAAATCATATTTAAACTTGCTCGCGTAAGCATCGAGACTTGTAAATTGTCTCTCGGTCCTGTAAATATAGGAGCTTTAGGACCCTTAACGAAAAAAATTCGCAAAACTTTGCGTTACTTCGAATTTGGCCCACAAATTTTGCCCAATTATGTGGCTAGTTCCAGTCCTCCGTTCGGTTATTAGCGTAACGCAACGATTTTGTCTGAAATATGAGAAATGCGGCAAGGGTTTTGTTGCGGGTTTTGCCAAGAATGACCATGAAAGCTTGTATCGACGCATTTTGACCAAACACAAGTCAAGCAAATTATTTTGAAGGATTCTGGAGGATAACAAGCAAGGTAAACGCGAAAATCCAGGTAAGAAAACAGTAAGAATCGCCGAGCCGGCTATGCATGTCTACCACACATACTCTCTGATACTCTTCAAACGCGACGAATTCCTTCCCGCTTAGCTTTTTGCTTCAAAGCCTGTCTTATTTTGATGAATTCTATCTGTCAATTCATATGTGCTGGCACCGATATTTCGATGAAAAACTAAAAAATAAAGCGTCTTTTGAAGGTAACAGCAAACTACGCAGTGTTGAGTTAGCGTTAATCTCATAAGCATTATGTAACAGCATCAGAAAATAAATTTGTAGAAAATTCCTAGTTGCTCTATATTTTTGAAGGAGTTTCGGGCTGTTTTGTTTAGATATTGTATGCCACACAAAATAGATAACTTTCCTTGCAAAAATTACATTCTTTAAATGGCTCAGTCAATTCCAAGCGTGGCCATTAGGCCTTTCTGCCTCAATAATTTATGCAAAAAGAAAGTATCTTTTCCTTAAAACTCTTTAAACAATTCATGGATTGTTTTTCTTCCATGTGTGAACTTATCACGATGGTGGGAAGCAATTTCTTAGACAGATGTAGAAAATACTGTGGGATAGGGATGTGATGGTTAAAGCGTGAATGTCTCGTTCAAGATAAAAAGCATACCAGAAAGAAAGCTCTGCTAATAGGGTACATACTTCAGTGATGCCGACTCTCCCGCTTTTGGCGGGAGACTTACGCTTTTTTGCCTCGTCTCCCGCTCTCCCACTTTGGTACCTAAATCTCCTGGTTTTTAACCCCACTATAAATATTGAATACTTAGTAAAAAATAAAGCAGACTTAGTTTGAGATTTAGCCCATTTTCAGTTCAAGACTTGAATTTTTCTTATTCGCAGTACGGTTTCTGAGGCACTTTTATCACGTATTTAGTCATTGACAAAGATTATTTCTAGCATCAAAACGATGATTTTGAATTTTGATAGTATGTAGATCATGTAAGACGTCATAATATAATGTCCTAAGTCATTCCCATTGGGGGGTAGTGAAAAAAAGACAGTCTCCCGATTTTAGGTCTCCAGAGGTTGGCATCGAGCTGATACTTGATCCTACTTTTACGATCTCAAAAACGTTGCAACAAAGAAAAAGAATTCCCAACTTTGTGTGGACGAAGGAATTAAAAGCGATGAACATGTTAAAGCAATGCAGAGATAGTTTTCAATGTGGAGGAAAAGATGAACTTAATCTGATCTGAAGCTTACCTTTTTTTATTATGGACAGTATCTTCAGAAATTTGGAATTATTAAATCCAGGGATTAAATCTGTCAAAAATATTTGGAATTTAAAACAGGTTTGGATCACACCTAAGAGTTTAAGCCACTTTCATGCTTTCTGTCAGGTGTTTATAAAAATGTGTTCATGAAGAATGACATTTCAAATATCATATTACAGGAAATAGCTCTGTTTTTTTATATGATGATATTATTTGACCAGGTCAGTTTTTTGGGTATTTATATCCATTTGCAATTGCTTTATGTGTTGTTTGAGTTAAAGAAGTAATGAATATTTTTGAATCATTGGTAGTATTAAACATTGAATTAAATCACAATGTGGAATTGATGTCTTTGGCTTATAGCCAAGAGTTTGACAATATTTTTGTCCTCAGTTGTTAAGAGTCAAAGAAGATGTCGCGCAATGATGGAAAATTCCGTGATCATGCAGGAGGTGAATATGAGATTGTTTCAATTGGGGGAAATGAGGATGGGATAAGGATACTTATAAAGTATTTCGGCAGAGTGATAATTTTTTTTGGAGCTAGTAGACGTATTTAGCCTGTTACTTTTAACATTGAATGATGCATAATTTCATTGCATATGTTTGGAAAGTAGGTGATTTCTTAAAATCTTTTTGAGAAAACAAGAACCTTTTATGGTTCTTCACAAATCTTCATGTGCAAACTGCTTGCATGACAGTTATTTTTGAAACCCTTAAAGGTTAATTAGATCAAGTTGATTTCTCTCATACACGAACCACAAAAGTGGCAAATTCCATTAAAAAGCTTTCACATGCAAACTGCATTACAATGCAACTCACAGTAGGGGCCTGAACATATGAGCTGGACTGGATAGCTCTGCTGAGGTGACTTTAATCCCTGTATTGCATGAAAAGGGCCAGCCCGGAGCCACCAGCTTTATATAGCTCTAGATAGATGGAAGCAGTATGCATGTTCCTCGCTTGGTTCATTCACCAGGCTGCCTGGCAGGCGTGATTACTTGGAAAAATTCCAGCCAGAATCCTAGCATCACAATACTGGACTGGCTCAGTTGTCATGTAGTGTCAAAGTTGATTTTTGTTTTGTTTAACTAAGGTGGTAAGACTTCACAAGAATTGTGAAAACACAGGTAAAATTCTGAAAATTCCATGTGTAAGATGCCATTTTATAATTCGACCTTCTTGCATTGCTATTTTCACCATCAAGAGTAATGATTCTGTTAGCTTTTCTTTCTTGTTTCCTTGTTTTTTTTTCTTCGTTAAGGACCAAATAGCTTCTTTTCAATTAAAGCAAATCATTGTGTTTTTGAACTAAGTGTTCTGTGTGTGTATTTATTTCATTGCATGATTGCGACCGAGTTTGATTATGGAATTACAACCGGTTCAGAGCTGTACTGCATGCAGTTGACAGTTTGAATGTTAAACATGAATTATGATCGAAAAAAGTAAAACAATTCTGTATCATGCAGACATTTCCAAGCGATATTTCTTGGTTTGCCACTTGAGAATCATGTTTTACTTTTTTCATGAATTAAAGCAAAGGAGTAGTGACATCACTGGACAGCTTTAACGACCAGTCAATTAAGACGTTGCTGGGAGGAGTAAACGACTTGAAGCAATTAGATGAAATTCAGGTTAAAGTAGAAGTCACTTGCCATTTCTATTAGGTTTTCATTGATAAAATATTCAGTCTGTATTAACAGTGTACAGAAAAGAACTACTTGTAAAGCTGGGTTGATGATGGATAATAAAAATATGTTAGTACCGTGAAACCTCTATTAAGCGGACACCCTTGGGACGCGGGTGTCCGCTTAATAGAGGTTTCACTGTTATATACAGGTACATTAAGAGACTTTGGTTCATGGGACACGGAAAAGTATCTGCTGCCAATGTTAATTTACTGGTGTCTGTATTAGACAGGTTATTTTTGGAGAAAATATGTATGACCTTTTGGTGGGGCAAGTCAAACTGGCTGTTATATTCAGCTGTCCATTGAGTATGGGTTCTACTGTACTGCGATTAACCTTATTAAATTATTACTCCTTTTATACTAAATACTACGTGAGAAATTTCTGCAATTTGATTGGCTTATATAACAGTGGTATTTCAGCTTAATTTGAAATTATTTCCTATACATGTGAAAATTTGTACCCTGATATTTGGCATAAAATACCACTCATGATATTTCAAAATTGTCTGAAATTTCACTTGCCTAACGGCTCTTGAAACTACATTTAACAATTCTGAAATATAACTTGTGGTATTTATACCGAAAATCACTACAAATCATGTTATTACCTATACTAATTTTGCACAAAATATCTACATATATGACTTATTATAGACAAGAACTAAGTTAGAACCACATTACCATGGACAGGTGGGTTTTAATTTTTTTTCCTGCCCTGGATAAGCAACTTACTTAAACTATACTGTATTGTTATTAGTGACAAATCAGTCATCTATAGTAATTCTCTAAAAGGGTTAAGTTTGATCGTTCAGGTGAACGTAGTCCTGAATAGGACTGTTGTTGTTGACAGTGACTGACGTTTCAACAACCTGTGTCGCGATGTTATTGGTCGTCTGTCAGTTAAGCTGTGAAGTTATTGGCTATGAAGACTCGTAATCAGTGATTGGTGCATTTCGATCCGTCTATTGTCACAGTTAAACGGTCGTCTATTGTTAGTCAAATTCACAGTTTTCTAGTTGTTCTCTAGATAAACAGAAAAATGCAATGCAGAAACCTGAGTTGCCTTAAAAAAATGTTTTTATTTAGTACTCTTAGTCATTGTAACCTAACACAGATAACCACAGTGTAAGTAGAAGTTATAGTCTGATAGTAATAAAACACATTTTTTAATTTTCCAGAAAAATACCTGTGCATGGCAAATTGAACATGAAGCACTCATTGTAATCCTCAGAGAACACCTGGGGGCATGAAACTTGAACCAAAAGCTTGCCTTAATCAATTGAAGAGGTAGGTAACATTGTAAGACACCCCCCCAAGGCTGCTACTAGATAATGCTATCTTGAAAACAAATTTGCTGTTGATGCCTTGATACATGTAGCAAGCAGAATGCATGATGCAAAAGTTAAACCATTCACTGTATGATAAAAACATTTATACCAGTTTATGTATATGTTGTACGTAATATTTTATCTCAGGTAATTTTTTTGGGGGGAGGAATTTAAATGTATTGCTAATGAAGTTAAAACTAAAGAAAAAATACAACTTACCTGAGATAAAAAATGAACTACAACATATAAATCCATAGGAACCTTGTGAGAGGCCATCAACCAAGGCACCACACTGGCCGCAGAGATGTCAACCCCTGGAAATCTAAGATCTGGAGACTCTCTCTTTTGCATCACTCCCCCCCCCCCTCCCCCCAATCCCCCGATAAGCTTAGGACATATGAATTCTTACATGAGGTACAGACTATGATCGCGAAGGTGAAATAATCTTTGTCAGTGATGAAATACGTGCAAAGAGGCCCCAGAAACCGAATGATGAATCAAAGAAAATTGGAATTTTGAGAAAAATGGGAAAAACCAAAACGCTGATAAGTCTATTTTATCCGGGAAAGTTGGCATGTATGCACTGAAGGAGTCACTAAAATACTGAACACATCTATTATTGTGTAGTTCCAGAAAATATCCATAAACCCCACAGAGGGAACTTTTAAGTTAGACCCCCCACCCCCCACCCTTGGAATTTCCAGTTTACACTGTAGGAGATACATGTCATAGCCCCACCCCCTGGAATTTGGTTGAGTACCCTCTGGAAAGTATATTATTATGCAATAATGTCTGTCTATCTATATTTGGCATTGAGTTGCTTGGACGAAAATTGTCTCTGCCCGTTCACTACATTACTGTCTCCAACCAAATGAATAGAGTCATCGTTCTTGTTTGCAATTGTGCGTAACCCATTGTGTACTTCAACAACATAAACCGAGTCATCGTGCTCGTTTTCTTTGTGCATAACCCATTGTGGTGGCAACCTGAATGAAAAGAGTCAGTGTGCTCGTCTGCCATTGTGCATGACTAATAATTGTGGTCTTCAACAAATTAAAACGAGTGATGGTACCCGTATTCCATCGAGCATGAGCTCTCTGAATGTACTCAATAGGCGCACTCGTCGATTATTTTGGCCAAATTTCTATAATTTTGTAACCGTGAAATTTTTCATTGTTCAGCAACCGTTCAGCCATGTGATTTGTGCATTTTAAACTGACATCCAAAAAGGCGTCCTTGGCGACACAAGCCTTTTTGAGGCCCTTATAAATAGATGCAGCAGAGAGGTTTCAAATGAAGATTATTATTCTGCACAAGAGATTATGCACCATTTGCTGCCTCTGAAGCTGACAAGCTGCTCATTCAATGTAGTGCCCATAAACTTGAATGGCCCTCGTAGGGTAAACGTTAACAGAGCAGATGCAGATATTACAACTCATGACTCTATTCTTGGCACTTATTCCAAACGCCAACAATATGTTAAAGAAGTCTCTGACATTATGGAAATGAATTTCATCAATTTTGCAGAAAAATTACAAAGTAGCAAATGACAAGCTAATAAATTAGACTAAGAAAATGATACCTAGAGTATTTCCATTTTTCTGGTCAAATGTGAATGGACCAAACTGTCCCCTTTGTAAATACCAGTTGCCGAAGAATAAACCATGGCGCACAAATCAGAACAATGCTTGAGGTGGTCAAGAAGGTAGTGGAAAAGTATTTGTAAGCAAATGTAAAGAGTTTCTTGAAAGCCCAGCTGCAAAGTTGCTGCAAAGCAACATGCAACCTCGTCCCCAGGGTTCTCTCCTACCCGCCCAACGGTAGGGCGGGTAGGAGAGAGCCCTGGGAACGAGGTTGAGCAACATGTACCTGACACCATTGTACCAGACTTAATTTTTAAATTAAATTTTAAATTTTTAAAAAATTACAAATGTACAAAGTAGCGAAGAACAGGATCCTCAGAAAGAGCAGTCAATGCAACCTATCGCCTGTCGCACTGACAACTCTCCTGGATACCACACAAATCTCCCGTTCTCCCGTACGGGTCACCAAATCTCCCAGAAAGAAACGAGTTGTGAGCTGTTCTGTGCTTTAATTTGAAATTTATTCCATTTCCACCCAAAATTCGAATTTTCCTTGATTCATAGTTCGTTCTCTTGGGCATATTTGCACATATTATATATTATATCACTGACAAAGATTATTTTGTCATTACGATCATTAAGGCAAATTGTGACGGTCTGCACGTAATGTAAGACTTCTGAACCGAATACTGAACACTATAAATTATTAATAAATTATTAATATTATAGTGTTCAGTATTCGACGGAAAGAAAGTCGACTAAACGGCGTTTAAACCGACCGTAGGACACAGAGTGGCTATGAACTAAAGGTAAGGGAGCTTTTTGAATCAATATTTCGCATGATCATGATTTTTTTTTCTTAACGTTGTAGATTCGAATACATGTGATAAAATTCGAACAATAAGGACCCGAATCACATGTAATAATGCAAGAAATATCGATTTTCGTTATCTTAAAGGCTACTAGTACAGATAGACAAACAAGAAGACTTCATCTCTTTAAGACTTTTTGCATTTATTTGACATCAGATAATACACTAATAATTCTAGTATATTCCGACCAAAAGACCTCTGAAGCCCGAACCCACAAATAGTGCGCTTGGGCTGCCTGTGCTTTAAAGTGACGCCATCATATTGACCTCTCTAATACGGACACTTCGCTCTGTCCCTTCGGTGCCCGTATTAAAGAGATTCGACTGTATTGTATTAAAGAAAACTATTGAAAAAGCATTTAGCCGACCCTAGAAGAAAGATAATCAGTGCAAACTATAATGCTTGCTTTACAACACCGGTGACAGTAAAATAACTGATGTAAGCTTTCTCAATAGAGAAGCTGTTATTTATTAATAAGTTATTTATTAATAACTCACCAATCTTACTCAGACCCCATAAAAAAAAGACCTCTGTAAGCAACCCCCGACTCCCTCGGGAATTCCCTCCTTTTCGACATCCCTGCCTTTCCTCGGAATTTTCGTTGCCCTTCGTGGGGGGTTACGGATATTTTCTTCAACTACACATTACACTTACCAAAGGGAGGCCGTAGAGTGAAAAAAGTTTTATAATTCTACAAGCAAAGCAACCTTGTTATAAAAAAGACAAACTCAAATCTCATATGGTGCTTCACTTCAGAGTTCTCATTGGCTACTGATTCTGTAAACAGTACTACTGATTTTTGTAACCATTATTTCTCCAGGATAACGTTCATGTTATACTGTCTTTTTTTGTAGGAGTAAAGTGCTGCGAAAGGGAAGTGATACATGTCCAGTTGAAAGTTATATCAGATTTCAACCGAGATGTCCATATGAGAAAGCTTGACAGGGATGGAAGGAACTAATAACTTTCCAACTTCTGGTAGGTTCAACCCATAAACCCCAATAAGCGTTACGCAAAGTAAATGGAATTTGGGGACCACATGAGGCAAAGTGTGGCAGATCGCGTAGAGGGTAGAATGTGTAATTAAGTGAACCTACGTACCTAATACTGATCTCAGTATTATCTGCCATGTACATTGTTAGTACTGTGTAGCAAATCATGCAACACTCAATTATCTCTGGAGTGAAAAATCATCGACTGCTACAAAAAATCCTTTAAACACCGATTAGCGTTTATTTTAATAAATAAACACTACTACATGTGCAGTGTGTATTTCAACTTTTCGTTATTATTTCAGAGTTCCTGTCGCTACCTAACTGCGGGAATTGATATAAAAGCTTCTATTCCTATGAGTTCTTAGCGGGAATTTACTCTCGGCATCAACAAGTGAGTGCTTTCAGTTTGCAAGTCTTCAGCTTCCTAGATTTCTGCCCTATTTAGCTCTAATCTCTTTCTATTATAGAGAAGATCAAGGTTACCGCAATCTAAATTACCGATATTACACAATTATTCAGGGAACAGAGAAACGTAACGATACTAAACTAAAATTATCAACGCGGACAATGGGAATCCTGGTTTGTTTGGGAACTGATTTTTTGTGGAAATTCGACGGGGTGTATAGGCGTTGAAACGTATTTTGCGTAAACCGCTGACACTCGAACCGATATTACACAATAAATCAGGGAACAGAGAAACGTAGGGATACCAATCTAAAATTATCAACGCGGACAATGGGAATCCTGGTTTGTTTGGGAACTGATTTTGTTGTGGAAATTCGACTGGGTGTATAGGCGTTGAAACGTATTTTTCGTAAACCGCTGACACTTAAACCGATATTTCACAATAAATCAAGGAACAAATCTAAAATTAATAATTTTAGATACCAATCTAAAATTATTAACATGGACAATGGGAATCCTTGTTTCTTTGGGAACTGATTTTTTTGTGGAAATTCGACGGGGTGTATAGGCGTTGAAACGTATTTTGCGTAAACCGCTGACACTCAAACCGATATTACACAATAAATCATGGAACAGAGAAACGTAGGGATACCACTCCAATTTGGGTACTTTTCAAATTGGAAACTCATACTGGAGATACAATAACCATAAGATACCTTTCTCTTTGAGATTCTTTCCAACGCAAAAACTTATTCTAACTTTCTAGTTTATTTTTATTTCTACAGGTAATGGTTGAGCACATTTTATCCCGAGGTTTCTAACCTTTTTATTTGGGCGTGGCCCAAATAGAGTAATGGCAACGGCTTGTTTTGACGCAAATGTGCAATAGGCACGCAATACGTGCTAACGTAAACAAGGCAAGTAAACAAGCGAAGCGAGGCGAATGTCTACCACGCGAACGTCTTGTACAAGGTAAGAGGCATGTGGGAAAGAAAGCTCTGCTTGCACACGGCACTTAATCGCACTTTTACGATCTCAAAAGTTAATCTGAATCTTCAGTATTTTTGCCTCATCGAAATTTGGAAGTCTGAAGTCCAGGGATGAAATGTATCAAAAAAAAATTGGAATATTAACGTCGGGTTTTGATCACAAGAAGATCACAAGCAACGAACCTTGAAACACAGAAACTCAAAAAAACGGATCGAAATCCACCAATCACAAATCATAAACAATGACCTTTTGAACCCGTTGAAGAAAACTTTCGTTTCCTAAGAGGTCCGCTAAGATGATTGACGTCTGACAGTTTTTTGACGAGAGGATCGAAATGCACCAATCATAGAAAGACAGTTTTAATTGCGTGTTTCCTAAGAGGTCATCTGAATTTGCCGTTTTCTTTATTTTATGTCCATTTTTTGTGATTGGTCGATTTTGTTAGCTCGAGTGGATAATCCAATGAGGGACGATTTAGATATCGTTTGATCCGAAATTTTTCGAAGCAGCAGTGAGAAGCAGGTTGGATAACATTTGGCCGCGGCTTTTCGAGGGACGTGTTAATATATTGTTATCCCGGGTTAAACTTACAAATGTACACACTGTTCGCGGTAGGCCCACACTAAAAGATAACACTGAGTGTTTTCGGAATGGGCTGGTCCGCGAACTCAAAAAAAGACAAAGGAAATTATCAAGACATTCAATGACATCAAAGACTCATGGACCCCATAGACGTAATAACAAATCGGAATATCAGGAGTGTACGTGTAAAATGGATAAGAATTTGAATAGAGGAATGTTGAACAAGTTTGAGAGTCGCAAGATTTGTGTAGCTGGTTATTAGTGTGACAATAGTGATTTTGATTTTTGCATTGCGGAACACAGCGAGTTGCCTGTGATATAAATCTGTTCCGATGAAGGAAGAGACGATTGTCAACAATTGAAACCAAAAGGGACTGAGGCTTCTTTTGGAACTACTGTGATAACTGCAACAATTATTTTTATTATTTCAATTTTGTTTAGCAGGGTGACGGTTAATGTACTTGTTTTTGTATTGCGTGTTGTGTTTTTTCATACGATGCTGTGCGTCGGGATTTTGCATTATCAGCAAGTTTTGTGTGGTAGGGAGGTGACGACAAGAGAAGGTAATGAGCTAGTTGTACAGAAGGAAAATTGTGTTGTGGAGGAAATAAAAGAAGTTGAATTGAGATCTCGTCGTGGGAAATTTATAACAGAACTTACAATTTCATCGGTTTAAATCATGTTAGTCCATTATATTTTTGGCATGACAAATTACCATAAAATCGAGATTGTAATTCGAAACTCGCGTTGTTTTCAAAATTTGCATAAATCGGGCGCTGCAAAGAAATATTTAGGTTACAAGCGCTTCGAAATACTGTACGTTCAGAACGGCATAGCTTTTACTTGTTGTGCTATATCTTTCAAAACTATCGATCGATTCTAGCTCAAAAACTCTCAAAGCAGCGGTTTAAATCTTAAAGCCCGTGACTGGTTGAAATCGTCTGTTGTTTTTTTCCACGGCAGCACTAAAACATGGAATCCGGAATCCGGAAACGGAAACGGAATCACGGAAACGGAAACGGAAACGGAATACGGAATCTGTGAAAGAAGGTTCCAAGCGATCGATTTGAAAAAAATAATATTAGCAATGACAATGAAATAAATAAACAGATAAAAAAAAGGCACAAATGAATAAATTAGCTGAGTACAGGAGAGGAGACTGCTGTGTCACTAGAGGAGTCGATTCCGGTGAAAAGACGCTTGATACCACTGTCGGCAACGAATGCAAATTCTCATGGGACAGCAAAGCGAGGAGAAAAACGTGACTGACAAAAACTAGTGCCTTAACAAAAAGGTAAGTTATATGGAGACAGACTTCGTTTGAATCGTCTGAGGCGTCGTTTACATAACTGAAAGGCGTCGCCGTCAAGTTTTTCTCAGTGTCTTTTCTGGGTTGTCTTCAACAGTGTTCAGTTTTATTTATCAAGACAACTTACTCAAGAGAACCATGGCATTGTGGAGTCCACAGAGAAGGGAGAATTGTGCATGCATTTGCTTGATTCCGCAACCGATTACATCAAAATAATGCGCCATGTTTAATAAGCCTCTTCAACAAAAATACGGACGTCCACGTAAACTTAATTACCGGTACACCAGTATTCCATCAGTATTCAGCTTGGCGAAAAAGTTGAACTTATTGCTAAAACACCGGAACTGTGGTCACGTCACCGGTCGGTCATGTGTGGAGTATTCAGTTTGGGGACAATCACGTGGTGTGGTCTGAGGCTAACTTCGACTATTCTTGACAATTAGCTACAAAAGTAATATTTAACTGTATTATTCAACCCATGAACTCGTGAATAAAAATTACGCGTAAAATTACTTTCATCGGCCTTGCAGTGCAGTAACCCACACTACGGCAAACCTTATCAAGACACAATAACAAGAATATATTTAAGGGAACTGCCAAGAAAACTAAGACAAATTCTCTTTGGATTGTACTAAATTGTGTATTGTGAAATTCTTTAATTTTCTATCATCGATATTTGATTCCGTATTCTGTTTCCGTTTCCGTTTCCGTTTCCGGATTCCGGATTCCGTGTTTTAGTGCTGCCCTTTTTTCCAAACGATTTAGGATAGATCGAATCGACTTTGGAACGATTATTATCTTATCAGCTTTTGGTATGAACGAAACGTTTTTCTTCTCGATGAAGTTCACTCAACAAATTTTGAAAGATTTACTTGACTTTTCATATGTGGAACGAACTGACTTTTTTGTGGAACGAACTGACTATTTTATGGAACGATCTGACTATTGATTGGAACAATCTGACTTGGAACGTTGTCAACGATCTGACCGGTTACCGTCATGCCCCTAGCAGACTACCAATGAACAAATTAAAATCTTTGTTTCAGAAAACACGGAAAGTGACACTTTTTGTAGGGAAGAGTATTCGGAAAAATACACCATTGTCGTCTGAAAGTCATTGTTACGTTAAAAGTAGAAAAGGTTTACACTTAAACAGGTACAGAAGTAACTGTAACAGTGTGAGGTTTTTACTTAAGCGGCAACTCCAAAACTAGTTCCTAAACGAGGGAAGGTGTATCTGTCGTCCAAGCATCAGAGCACAGGCGATTTAGGTGGAATGAGATATCCAAATAGACTTCTAAGTAAGAACTTACTCCTCTGCACATGTAAATATCCATTTTATAGTGCTTAAAATAGTTTGAATCACCGGGTTAATTTAAGCCAGTTTTAAGCTTTGTACTGATATAGGGAAGAATCCAGGACCTTCAGCTTATGTAGATGCTACAAAAACAATTAATGCTCCATACTGTCAAGGAAATGTTACAGAATTTGGGGAAAATGGTGGACAACGATGTGTCGCAATGAGTCTGTGCGCTTTAATTTACAGTAAGATAACAAAGATTACTTCAGTTGATGATATGACTCAAATAATGATTGTTGGTATTCAATTATATTCTTGTCTGTCACTGCTTGCAAGACAATCTATGTCAATGTTAACAGAATTACCAGGAATGGTTACAGTGAGCAATTTTTCCACCTTGAGTACAGTGACAGTTATACTTGTAACATCCATCACTACTGTGTATGCCACTCACAGGTTACAGCATTTGAAACACTCTTGGCACTGAAATCTACAGCACTGAGGCTGGGGGATATAATGTATTTGATTCTCATGCTAGAGATATGTATCATAATAGTCATAGTGAAGGGACATGTGTATTGTTGGAAATACCATCCATGCATAAATTAGTACAATATTTTCAGACTCTACATAGGAATGAGGATATATATGAACTTAAAGGTGTACATATTGCCACCTTTAAACCTCATCTTTTCTCAAGCAATGTTGAAAATTGTAGTATATCAAATGTTAATGGTTAACAATGTTCCTGTAAATAGTGCTGCCCTATAGCAGTTTATGCAATGTGTTACTCTCTTATTAACCCTTGTGGATGCTGGACTTAAGGAACTTTATTTGCCCTTGTTAGTAACCGGAATACACTGTACAAAGTGATGGGTGTAAAAACACATCTGTCAGTATCAGTGGAGCTGAGGTAAACCTTATCCTCCGGGCTGTAACCAATTATGTCCTATGTTGTAATTTGGCTCCAATCATGTCTGCATTGAAGATGTGCATATTTTCAAACATTGTCGTGAAATGACACTATTTTTGTTGTGGTTTGGGACATACTGTATAAGCTGTGTGGTTCAGCAAACAAGTGGAGTAAAGGATTTGTCTTCTCTGGTAAAATATGATGACAGTTCTTTAGCTACAATAAGGCATGTTCAAAGTATCATACATTTAGAACGACCACGCCCAAATATACGCTCACACAGCGTCTTGTTCCTTTATGGTCTCTAGTGGTATTGTTTTAGATCGGCCACAAAACTGGGCTTTGTAAGGTGACTTTTATTCAGTCTTTCCAGGTCAAAGCGAAGATGTGCATAATTGGAGCTAAAATTATTAGGTGGAAATTTGGAATCCTGAATCTTGACTGGCCACAGACGGCTGCTTTTGGTTGAACTGTTGTATCTTCGAGGTTTACAGTTTGCCTGGTATGAGTATATTACGTAATGAATTTCTTTTTTAGAAAGGTCTTTTATAATATATCCTATCACGATTTCCCTTAGCAACGGCTGGCCTTTTATAAGAGGCCATATCCATTAAGATGTTTTTTGGAATTCAAGCAAAGCAAAGCCATCGTTCTTTCGTGATCGTTGACTTTCAACAGATTCTTATCCATCATTTTATCTGAATAACTAGGCTCGAAATATTCTTTCATTACTCTTAAGTTGAAGCTTATGTCATTTCCGGTTCATGATGTATTGTGGTATCAATGTACCTTTAATCGAACTGTTATAAGCATTGAACATTTGACTTTATTAACGGTGCAGTTTTTTAAGTTTGCTTGCTAGTTTTTTTTGTTTAGAGAAAGGGTTAATTATATCAGATAAGTTGAAAACAATTGTATTTTATTAATAGATTTTCGACTCAAAAATAAACAAATCCTGTTGAAAATCTCAGTCTCAGATTTCAGCTACTCTTTTTTTAAAAAAAATATATTCTGGTAAAAAAGAAAGAGTGTAGTCGTAGCGCTTAAACCTTAATAAATTATTTTTAACTTTTAAAGAAATTGTAAAGAAATGTTTGATTTGGAAAATTTCCTTCGGTTCAGTGTTTTTTCGATGTGTACGCACATCAGGATTGTTTCTATTTTTATTATTTCTCCTTTGTTTATACAATTATTCAGAATAATTAGTTCTGTCCCTGTTTTCTAACAGGTACGAGTGTTGCCATTTTGAATTTATTGTTTGCCCTGCACATGAGGTCTACCCGATTATGCGGTACTACTAGACATGGATGAACTGGTAAGTTTTTGCTACCTTCAACTTGCTTTATCTGCAAGAAAAATCAACTTATTTGACTTAATTTTAATGTGTAATTTTAGGCCGTTTGAATGTTCTTGTTTGCTGGGCTGTAGTCGTGTTTATGCTTTATTAATAAGCCCTGAGTTTTTTTTGTAAACTTGTTTATAAGCGAATGAACGGCCTTGTGGATATGTGATATACGTCAGCAAACCCTATTTACACAGAAGCCAAGCTTAGGGTTATAAAGTTAAGTTAAATTAATCTGTTTTCAATTTAAACAGAGATGATTAATCAAACGGATTAATTTTTTTTCTCTCAATTTATTTTAAAACACTTTTTACAGCGGAAACAAGGCGAGAGCTCCAAACCAACAGACCCCAGTAAAAAGTGCCTCAAGGATCAGGTACTGCATTCTGCAGCTATGAGAAAGTATGTTTACACTTGTTTTCTTGGCCTTGTGTACAATGAATGTCAAGTTACTTTGCTTATCGTACAAATTTACCCTTCTATGAGTGTACCATAACAGCTACTGCAAAAGGCTGCTACCCTGAAAGTGTAAAATGTATCAAATAACATTGAAAAACTGTCATTAATTCTTACCTCAGAATTCTCCTTTTTTCAACTTAGCTCACTCATGATTCAGATGATTATATTACTGACAATACAGCTAATCAAATGAATGGTGTTGGTTAACGTTCAGTTGCTATCTTAGATATGAGAGTAAGCAGCCTACCGAGTTATAAGAGTCAACGTCAGTAAAATGGGCGATAATCCCAAAATCGCGGATACAGCTCAAAATTCGTTTTCGCTGATACTTTTTATCTTGATAGAGTTTTGTATCGTAGTTAACAAAAAAGGGTTAATTTGGTCTAATTTTTGATTTATAAGGAATGCACTCTCTCTTTTTTCTAAGAATTTTGTTTTTTGGCCCAGGGTGAATATTTTTATTTTTCTCCCAATTTTAGGCTCAAAATATTCTTGTATTGCTCTTAAATTGAAGCTTGTGTCATTTCCCGTTTAGGTATGTGACTAAGGGGCAGTCTGCTGAGTTTTAAAAGCTAATTTATAATTCTTCCTTGTTTTATGAGGGTCTGCCAAAGCAAAAGCACAAGAGTAAGAAAGTGGAAGAGGAAGATAGTAACACTGGACAAGAACATCATGGATAAAACATCGGCAACACTGAAGCGAAGTAAGTTTACGAGTCTTTTTGCTAAGAAAATCGAGCGGGAAAAGCTTAGTCAATAAAATGTACGTCAAAAGGAGAGGTCTTTTTACCCGCCACTGTTGAAGGAGAAAGACCATAGAGAAGAGAGGTTATTTGAGAGGAGTGCTTCATAAATTGAACAGATGGGGGTAAAAACATTACTAACACCAAAGTATCAATTTAGCGGCCCTGCAGACCAAAATTAATTCTGATGGAGCCATTTGAACTCAAAACAGCGAATGGTCGACTGTGAAATTTACTACTGTATGGTCTCGAAATATATAGTACTAACTTAGGTGCAAATGAGCAGGGAATGCGGACTCATTTAAGCCTTTTCAGTTGTAGTTACATGTGCTGATATTTATAAAGAGTGTAATTACGCTCGGCTCGCGATCACAACGCTGTGCCGGTTTGTGACAACGATCGAAGGTATGTATTGAATTTTATATGTATTGTTGTCTTGTCACAACCGGCACGCACAGCGCTGATCGTGGCCGAGCTTAGTTACACTCGTTGTAAATATCACCACACGTAATTACAACTAAAAAGCTAAAATGAGCCCCTACATTTACACCTAAATTTGCACTATACATTTCGAGACCTTTTCTTCGTGTAGATCACTGTGTAAATTCAGTAACAATAAATTTCACACTCACGCAAGGAGTGTTTATCGCTAGAATTTATCGCATTAATCATACAGAAACTTCAACGCACCAACATTAGTCACCAACGCTTCTCATAAAATCACGGCAAAATGCGGCATTCTATGCCCAAAGACACTTCTCTTTAACGGAGAAACAACTCCACGCCATACATTTCTTTGTAGCGACTCGCAATGTTTGCCCCCCTCTGACGATTCCATAATCCTGTGCGCAAAACATGCGTCTCCGATTACTGAAAAATCATTCATTTACATCTGATAAATTAATGGAGAATTTTAAATTTCTTTCTCATAATTAACAGCTTAACAGAGGAAGAGAACCTAGAGCCCCAATAAAGTGTCGTGCCTTACAGAGAAGCGGAAATCTTAATTGTTTTGTGAACACTGAATGTGGAACAGATTGAAATGCTGCTGGCATTTATCTCCTCTTTAAAACCATATCAGCAGATGTACGATCAAGATTAAGTCACTTTACAGAAAACATTTCGTGAAATAGAGGATCATAAAAGGTGAAGCGCTTATCATGGCTTGTTCCACTAGCCTTCAAAACCAACCTTCGTTTCAAGTGGTCCTTTCTCGTTTGCCATGTGAACGTCCCGTTGGAAGGACTTTGGAGCTTGAGCCCTGGTTTCTACCCAGATTTCCTGCCTACTTTTTCCCCCTCGCGGTTTTATGGGCAGTTTTTTTCTTGCCTCCGTCTGACCGCTTTTATTTAAGTTGTAAGCGGTACCTCAGCTCTGCCAGATTTCCCAGAGTCTTGCCTCATTTTTAAGCTAACCCAAGATTAGCTTTAGAATTGCAATGTTGTACACCTCCAGTCCGGGTTATGCCCTTTAATACTTGTAACCATTATTTGACGGTTAGAACTTTGCACATTACTTTAAGAAAATTGAAATAAAAGTGTTTTCCTTCTTGGGTGTTCATGTTTTGGTTCAATTTTATCCTTGGTTTAAATTCTATTTTCCTTTGTTGTTGGTCATGTATGATAATGAGTAAAACCAAGGATAACTTTGAACCACAACATACATTTGTTGTGTACTACACATACACACGTTCTCGAGCGAGAGTAATCTTCAGTGACATTCCGATCGGTCTCAAAGGTCAGGTTTAAGTTCAATGGATCTTACCAACAGTCAATTATGCATGTCAGACCTGTAATCTTACGAAACAACAAACCTTTCAACTCTGAACTTTGCAGAGAGTGCGTGAGAGAATCATGCTAAACATCACATGGCGAGATCATAAAACAGCCCAATACATCCGAGCCAAACAAACAAAGTACGAGATATCATGGAAATGATAATCAAACTCAAATGGTATTTGGCTGGTTATTTGGCGAGAATAACAGACAACCGTTGGACAACCTGCATTATGTTCGGGACGCCCCCACGGAACCTAGGAATTAAGACCAATAATGAGATGGAGGGACGACCTAGAAAATTTCTTTAAACACTGGCAATGTGTCGCGAAAAACGTGGTCGGCAGTGGAGAAGACCTAAAATACGACGAGGAATAGTGTTAAATGATGTTCTAAATATATATATAAAATTTAAGACTACGAAATCAACAATTTTTCAAAGTATAAAAGTTATATTTTTCCAAAGGGATTAACCCATGATTTTGATCCAAGAATTTAAATTTTTCTTTATTTGTTTTTGATGAAAATACGACGACGAATAGTGCTTGATGATGCTGTAGATAAAAAATGGCTTTTTAGACTATAAACAAGATAATTTTTTTAAGTCTAAAAAATCCCATTTTTCCAAAAGTGTAGACCCATAGTTCTTTTAAGAGAATTTGAATGTTTCTTTATTTTTTCCTCCTGCAAATACCACAACAAATAGTGTTTGATGATGATCTTCGTTGCAAAAAAACGTTTTTGATAATAGTTTGAATAAAAAAAGTAACCCTTTTGCGATAAAAGAATCAATATTTTAAAGTCCCCAAATTAGCATTTTCAAAAGGCGTTTACCCTTGCTTTGGTCAAAAAAGACAATTTTTTGGTCTATTTGTTCTCGGTCAAAATAAAACAAGAAATAATGTTCTAGATAGAACAGTAACCTTTTTTTTTTGCGAAAAAAATTCCATCGTTCAAAGTCGCAAAAGAAAAGAAATAATGATTAATAATGTTCTAGATAGAAAAGAAACCTTTTTTAGCGAAAACTAATTTCATCTTTCAAAGTCCCAAAAAGCTAAAAAATGAAATTTTTTTCTTTCTTTGCTTTCGCTCAAAATAAGACTAGAAATAATGTTTAATTATATTCTAGATAGAAAAGAAATCTTTTTCGGCCATAAAAATTTCATATCTTTAAAGTCCTAAAAATCACATTTTTTGCAAAGGGGTTAACCCATGGTTTTGTCCAAAAATGCTATTTTTTTTCTTTATTTGTTCTTGGTCAAAATAAGAGGCAGAATGAGTTTCCTGAAAGAAAAAGAAGGAAAATTTTCAATTCTTTTACCCAAACCATGGACTAACCCCTTTGGAAAAGTGCCAATTTTTCGACTTTTTTAAACTCCTTGATTTTATAGTCTAGAACAACTTTAATTTTTCTATCTTAAATATCGCGGAACACGTTTTTTCTTGTCAATTTTGCTTAAAATAAACAGATGGAAAATTGTCAATCTTATGACACAAGCTATAACTAACCCCTTCACAAAAATGTCAATTTTTCGCCATTTTAAACTCTTTGTTTTTATAGTCCAGCAAAGCATTTTTTCTAACTAGAAAATCACAAAACAATTTATTCTTGCCATTTTTTCCCTAAAATAAAAAGGTGGAAAATTTTCAGTTCTTTTACCAAAACCATGGACTAACCCCTTTGGAAAAATGCCAATTTTTCGACTTTTTTAAACTTCTTGAAAGGCCTTAAAGGGCCTTTTTTACTCTCAAGAATATCGAAAAATACTTTTTTCTTGCCAATTTTGATTAAAATAAGAAAATGCAAAATTTTCAATTTTTTTACCAAGACCATGGAGTAACCCCTTTAGAAAATATCAATTTTTTGACGTTTTTGAACTCCTTCTTTTTATAGTCCCGAAAGGCTTTTTTCTTTCTAGAATATCGTAAAATACTTTTATCTTGTCAATTTTGCCTAAAATAAAAGGATGGAAAATTTTCAATTTCTTGACTGAAACCATGGACTAACCAATTTGCACAAAATGCCAATTTTTCGACTCTTTTGAACTCGTTGTTTTTGTAGTGAGGAAAGGCCTCCTTTTTCTATCTTGAATATCGCAAAACACTTTTTCTTGCAAATTTTGCCTAAAATAAACCGATGAAATATTCTTAATTTTTTATTAAAACCATGGACCAACCCCTTTAAAAAATGCCAATTTTTCGACCTTTAACTCGTTGTTTTAAAGTCCAGAAAGGCTTTTTATTCTATCTTAAATATCGAAAAACACATTTCTTGTTGCCAACTTTAACTGAAATAAAAAGATTGAAAATTTTCTACTTTTTGACCAAAACCATGGACTAACACCTTAGAAAAATGCCAATTTTTCAACTTTCTTGAACTCCTTGATTTTATAGCTACAAAGGCTTTTTCCGATCTAGAGTATCGCAAAACAGATTTTCCTGGCCTATATTGCCTAAAATAAAAAGTTTGGAAAAATGGCCAATTTTTGACGAAAACCATAGACAAACCCCTTTGAACAAATCTCAATTATTTTACCTTTTTAGCCTTGAAAGGCTTTTTTTGTTCTAGAATACCGTAAATCGCATTTTCCTGGCCCATATGGCCTAAAATAAAAAAAATGTAATCTGGTTAACTTTTGACCAAAACCATAATTATAAACCAACCCCTTTGGAAAATTCTCACATTTATGGACTCTTTAAACTTCATCCTTTTATAGACTAGAAAGGTGTTTTTTCTATCAAGAATATCGTAAAACTCATTTTCCTGGCCTATATGACCTAAAATAAAAAGATGGAAAAAAAGCCAATTTTTGACCGAAACCTTAAGTTTTCGACTTATAAAACTGCTTTTTTTTTATAGCCTAGAAAAGCGTTTCTTTGTTCTAGAATATCGTAAAACAAATTTCCTTGGCCTTTATGGCCTATAATAAAAATATGCAAAAAAAAAAACAGTTTTTCACTAAACTCACAAAACCCAAAACCCTTTCAATTTTTTGGATGTTTTGAACGTCTTGTCTCTATAGCCTAGAAAGGCGTTTTTTCGTTCACAAATATCGTAAAACAAATTGCCTTGACCTATATGGCCAAATAAAAAAAAAAGGAAAAATGACCAATTTTAGACCAAAACCATGGACTAACCCCTTTGGAAAAATCTCAAATTTTCAAGTGTTTGAACTTTTTGTTTTTATAGCCTAGAAAGGTGTTTTTTGGTTCTAGAATATCGTAAACCACATTTTCCTGGCCTATACGGCATAAAATAAAAAAATGAAAAAAATGGCAAATTTTTGACCAGAACCAAGGACTAAACTATTTGGAAAAATCACAATTTTTCGACTCTTTAAACGCTTGGTTTTCATAGCATAGAAAGGCGTTTTCTGGTCCAGAAAAGAAAAATAGAAAAAATCTTAATTTTTTGACTTTTTGAACTTTTTGCTTTTATAGCCTTAGAAAGTTTTTTTTCGTTCTAAAATACCGTAAAGGAAATTTCCTGGCGTACAACTCCTAAAATAATAAAGTGGAAAAAAAGCCAATAATTAACCAAAACCATGGACTAACCCTTTGGGAAAATCTCCATTTTTCGACTTTTTGAACTTTTTTTTTTATAGCCTAGAAAAGCTTTTTATGGTTCTAGAATATTGTAAACACATTTTCCTGGCCTATAAAAGACATTTTCCTGGCCTGCAGGATCTAAAATAAAACAATAGAAAAAAGGCAAATTTCTGACAAAAACCATGGTCAAACCTTTTTGGAAAAATCTCAGTTTTTTGACTTTTCGACTTTTTGTTTTCTATAGCCTAAAAAAGGGTTTTTTTCGTTGTACAATATCGTAAAAGAAATTTTCCTGGCCTACAAGTCCTAAAATAATAAAATGGAAAAATGGCCAATTTTTGACCAAAACCATGGACTAACCCCTTTAAAAAAATCTCAATTTTTCGACTTTTTGAAGTGTTTGATTTCATAGCTTAGAAAAGCTTTTTGTGGTTCTAGAATATCGTAAACACATTTTCCTGGGCTATAAAGGACATTTTCCTGGACAACAAGTCCTGAAATAATATAATGGAAAAATGGCCAATTTTTAACCAAAACCATGGACTAACCCCTTTGGAAAAATCTCAATTTTTCGACTTTTTGACCTTTTTGTTTTCATAGCTTAGAAAAGCAGTTTTTTGGTTCTATAATATCGTAAACACATTTTCCCGGGGTATAAAAGCGATTTTCCTGGCCTACAAGACCTAAAATAAGAAAAAAGGAAAAATGGCCAATTTCTAGCAATAACCATGATCTAACCGTTAAGGAAAAATTTCAATTTTTCGAGTTTTTGAACTTTTTGTTTTTATAGGCTACAAAGGGGTTTTTTGGTTCTAGAATATCGTAAAAGACATTTTCCTCGCCTACAAGTAATTAAAATAATAAAATGGAAAAATGGCCAATTTTTGACCAAAACCATGGACTAACCCCTGTGGAAGAACCTCAATTTTTGGACTTTTTGAACTTTTTATTTTAAAGCCTAGAAAAAGTTTTTTTCTTTCTAGAATATCGTAAACACATTTTCCTGGGCTATAGAAGACATTTTCTAGGCCTACAAGTCCTAAAATAAAAAAAAGAAAAAATGGCCAATTTCTGACGAAAACCATGGTCTAACCCCTTAGAAAAAATCTCAACTTTTCCGAGTTTAAAACTTTTCGTTTTTAAAGCCAAAAAAGGTTTTTTTTCGTTTTAGAATATCGCAAAAGACATTTTCCTGGCCAACAAGTCCTGGAACAATGAAATGGAAAAATGGCCAATTTTTGGCCAAAACCTTGAACTAACCCCTTTGGAAAAATCTCAATTTTTCGACTTTTTGACTTTTTTGTTTTCATAGCTTAGAAAAGCCTTTTTTGGTTCTAGAATATCGTAAACACATTATCCAGGGGTATAAAAGCGAATTTCCTGGCCTACAAGTCCTAAAAAAAAAAAAAAGGAAAAATGGCCAATTTCTAGCAATAACCATGTTCTGACCTTTCAGGAAAAATTTCAATTTTTCGAGTTTTTGTACTTTTTGTTTTTATAGGCTACAAAGGGGTTTTTTGGTTCTAGAATATCGTAAAAGACATTTTCCTCGCCTAAAAGTAATTAAAATAATAAAGTAGAAAAATGGAAAATTTTTCACCAAACCCATGGACTAACCCCTGTGGAAGAACCTCAATTTCTAGACTTTTGGGACTTTTTGTTTTTAAAGCCTAGAAAAAGCTTTTTTCTTTCTAAAATATCGTAAACACATTTTCCTGGGCTATAAAAGACATTTTCCTGGCCTACAAGTGCTAAAACAAAAAATTGAAAAGTGGCCAATTTCTGACAAAAACCATGGTCTAACCCCTTAGGAAAAATCTCAATTTTTCCGACTTCTTAAACTTTTTGTTTTTATAGCCTGAAAATGATTTTTTTTTCGTTCTAGAATATGGTAAAAGACATTTTCCTGGCCTACAAGTCCTAAAATAATAAGATGAAAAAATGGATAATTTTTGACAAAAACCTTGATCTAACACCTTAGGAAAAATCTCAATTTTTCCGACTTTTTGAGCTGTTTGTTTTTATAGCCCCAAAAGGGATGTTTTCGTTCAAAAATATCGTAAAAGACATTTTCCTGGCCAACAAACCCTAAAATAATAAAATGGAAAAATTGCCAATTTTTGACCAAAACCGTGGACTAACCCCTTTGGAAAAATCTCAATTTTTCGACTTTTTGAAATGTTTGTCTTTATAGCTTTGAAAAGGTTTTTGTGGTTCTACAATATCGTAAACACATTTTCGTGGGCTATAAAAGACATTTTCCTGGCCTACAAGTCCTAAAATAAAAAAAAGAAAAAATGGCCAATTTCTGACGAAAACCATGGTCTAACCCCTTTGGAAAAATCTCAACTTTTCCCAGTTTAAAACTTTTCGTTTTTAAAGCCTAAAAAGGTTTTTTTTCGTTTTAGAATATCGTAAAAGACATTTTCCTGGCCAACAAGTCCTAGAATAATAAAATGGAAAAATAGCCAATTGTTGACCAAAACCTTACACTAACCCCTTTGGAAAAATCTCAATTTTTCGACTTTTTGAAATGTTTGTCTTTATAGCTTTGAAAAGCTTTTTGTGGTTCTAGAATATCGTAAACACATTTTCGTGGGCTATAAAAGACATTTTCCTGGCCTACAAGTCCTAAAATAAAAAAATGAAAAAATGGCCAATTCCGGACGTAAACCATGGTCTAACCCCTTAGGAAAAATCTCAACTTTCCCCAGTTTAAAACTGTTCGTTTTTAAAGCCTAAAAAGGTTTTTCTTCGTTTTAGAATATCGTAAAAGACATTTTCCTGGCCAACAAGTCCTAGAATAATAAAATGGAATAATAGCCAATTGTTGACCAAAACCGTGGACTAACCCCTTTGGAAAAATCTCAACTTTTCGACTTTTTAAAATGTTTGTCTTTATAGCTTTGAAAAGCTTTTTGTGGTTCTAGAATATCGTAAACACATTTTCGTGGGCTATAAAAGACATTTTTCTGACCTACAAAGTCCTAAAATAAAAAAATGAAAAAATGGCCAATTTCTGACGAAAACCATGGTCTAACCCCTTAGGAAAAATCTCAACTTTTCCCAGTTTAAAACGTTTCGTTTTTAAAGCCTAAAACGGTTTTTTTTTTGTTTTAGAATATCGTTAAAGGCATTTTCCTCGCTAAAAAGTCCTAGAATAATAAAATGGAAAAATGGCCAATTTTTTACCAAAACCGTGGACTCACCCCTTTGGAAAAATCTCAATTTTTCGACTTTTTAAAATGTTTGTCTTTATAGCTTTGAAAAGCTTTTTGTGGTTCTAGAATATCGTAAACACATTTTCGTGGGCTATAAAAGACATTTTCTTGGCCTAAAAGTCCTAAAATAAAAAATTCAAAAATGGCCAATTTTTGACAAAACCATGGTCTAACCCCTTAGGAAAAATCTCAACTTTTCCCAGTTTAAAACTTTTCGTTTTTAAAGCCTAAAAAGGTTTTTTTTCGTCTTAGAATATCGTAAAAGGCATTTTCCTGGCCAACAAGTCCTAGAATAATGAAATGGAAAAATAGCCAATTGTTAACCAAAACCTTACAGTAACCCCTTTGGAAAAATCTCAATTTTTTGATTTTTTGAAATGTTTGTCTTTATAGCTTTGAAAAGCTTTTTGTGGTTCTAGAATATCGTAAACACATTTTCGTGGGCTATAAAAGACATTTTCCTGGCCTACAAGTGCTAAAATAAAAAATTGAAAAATGGCCAATTTCTGACAAAAACCATGGTCTAACCCCTTAGGAAAATTCTCAATTTTCCGACTTCTTAAACTTTTTGTTTTTATAGCCTAAAAATGTTTTTTTCCGTTCTAGAATATGGTAAAAGACATTTTCCTGGCCTACAAGTCCTAAAATAATAAAGGAAAAAAATGGATAATTTTTGACAAAAACCTTGATCTAACACCTTAGAAAAAATGTCAATTTTTCCGAGTTTAAAACTTTTCGTTTTTAAGCCTAAAAAGGTTTTTCTTCATTTTAAAATATCGTAAAAGACATTTTCCTGGCCTACAAGCCCTAAAATAATAAAATGGAAAAATGACCAATTGTTGACCAAAACCGTGGACTAACCCCTTTGGAAAAATCTCAATTTTTCGACTTTTTGAAATGTTTGTCTTTATAGCTTTGAAAAGCTTTTTGTGGTTTCAGAATATCGTAAACACATTTTCGTGGGCTATAAAAGACATTTTCCCGGCCTACAAGTCCTAAAATAAAATAATGGAAAAAATGGCCAATTTCTGACGAAAACCATGGTCTAACCCCTTAGGAAAAAAAATCAATTTTTCCCAGTTTAAAACTTTTCGTTTTTAAAGCCTAAAAAGGTTTTTCTTCGTTTTAGAATATCGTAAAAGACATTTTCCTGGCCAACAAGTCCTAGAATAATAAAATGCAAAAAAAAGGGCCAATTTTCGACCAAAACCTTGGACTAACCCCTTTGTAAAAATGTCAATTTTACGACTTTTTGAACTTTTGTTTTTAAAGCCTAGAAAAGCTTTTTTTGTTTCTAGAATATCGTAAAGACATTTTCCTAGGGTATAAAAGACATTTTCCTGGCCTACAAGTCCTAAAATAAAAAAAATGGAAAAATGGCCTATTTCTGACGAAAACCATGGTCTAACCCCTTAGGAAAAATCTCAACTCTTCCGGGTTTAAAACGTTTCGTTTTTAAAGTCTAAAAAGGTTTTTTTTGTTTTAGAATATCGTAAAAGACATTTTCCTGGCCAACAACTCCTAGAATAATAAAATGGAAAAATGGCCAATTTTCGACCAAAACCATGGACTAACTTCTTTGGAAAAATCTTAATATTTGCACTTTTTGAACTTTCGTTTTTATAGCCTAGAAAAGCTTTTCTTGTTTCTAGAATATCGTAAACACATCTTCCTAGGGTATAAAAGAGATTTTCCTGGCCTACAAGTCCTAAAAAAAAAAAAAAAAGGAAAAATGGCCTATTTGTGACGAAAACCATGGTCTAACCCCTTAGGAAAAATCTCAACTTTTCCCAGCTTAAAACGTTTCGTTTTTAAAGCCTAAAAAGGTTTTTTTTCGTTTTAGAATATCGTAAAAGACATTTTCCTGGCCAACAACTCCTAGAATAATAAAAAGGAAAAATAGCCAATTGTTAACCAAAACCTTACAGTAACCCCTTTGGAAAAATCTCAATTTTTCGACTTTTTGAACTGTTTGTCTTTATAGGTTTGAAAAGCTTTTTGTGGTTCTAGAATATCGTAAACACATTTTCGTGGGCTATAAAAGACATTTTCTTGGCCTACAAGTCCTAAAATAAAAAAATGGAAAAATGGCCAATTTCAGACGAAAACCATGGTCTAACCCCTTTGGAAAAATCTCAACTTTTCCCAGTTTAAAACTTTTCGTTTTTAAAGCCTAAAAAGGCTTTTTTTCGTTTAAGGATATCGTAAAAGACATTTTCCTGGCCAACAAGTCCTAGAATAATAAAATGGAATAATAGCCAATTGTTGACCAAAACGGTGGACTAACCCCTTTGGAAAAATCTCACTTTTTCGACGTTCTGAAATGTTTGTCTTTGTAGCTTTGAAAAACTTTTTGTGGTTCTAGAATATCGTAAACACATTTTCGTGGGCTATAAAAGACATTTTCTTGGCCTACAAGTCCTAAAATAAAAAAATGGAAAAATGGCCAATTTCTCACGAAAACCATGGTCTAACCCCTTTGGAAAAATCTCAACTTTTCCCAGTTTAAAACTTTTCGTTTTTAAAGGCTAAAAAGGTTTTTTTTCGTTTAAGGATATCGTAAAAGACATTTTAATGGCCAACAAGTCCTAGAATAATAAATAACAATTATTCACCGAAGTGGAGGTGGCTAGTCCTGGATATTTACCGAACTGCGAAGCAGTGAGGTAAATATCCACGACTAGCCACCGACACAGAGGTGAATAATTGTTTTAGTATATACTAAAACAGTGAGATAATTGAGCACAAAAATGACGATTTTTAACTCAAATACTGTTGCCAACGATTACAATTTTGGCGCGTAATGACCGGGCGGCCGCGGCCGTCGCTTTTTCTTGCCGACAATTAAAACTTTTGAAGGCATTTGTTTAGCTCTTGCGGGAAAATTTCTTCAAAAGGAGTTGTGAATTCTTTTTGTATTTAAAATCATTCTATAAAAAAAGATTATTAAATTTAGTTTTAAGCTTATTTATGAACAACTCAACTAAATAAATTAACGCAAGACTTAAAGTTAATTTGCATTTGTAAACAAAAAACTTTTTCACCGGTTTTATCGATAAATTCGTGTCAAAAAGTCAAAGTTTTACCTATTAAAACTTCCAATCCGAACTTCGTCACCTTCTTCGTGTATTTCGGAAACAGCTTGCTTGATTAGTTGTGAAATTTCTTTGTTTGCTTACGGCAGCAAACCGGGAAGGCATTTTGCTCGCAACTTACGCGAGTTTGGCGTCGCTCGCTCGGAGGAACTGGAGGTGAATCAGTGAATAGTGCAGGATATTCACTGATTGAGTAGCCAATCAGAGCGCGCGAAAAACGCTATCCACTGTTTTAGTATATACTAAAATGGAATAATAGCCAATTGTTGACCAAAACCGTCGACTAACCCCTTTGGAAAAATCTCACTTTTTCGACGTTCTGAAATGTTTGTCTTTATAGCTTTGAAAAACTTTTTGTGGTTCTAGAATATCATAAACACATTTTCGTGGGCTATAAAAGACATTTCCTGGCCTACAAGTGCTAAAATAAAAAATTGAAAAATGGCCAATTTCTGACAAAAACCATGGTCTAACTCCTTAGGAAAATTCTCAATTTTCCGACTTCTTGAACTTTTTGTTTTTATAGCCTAAAAATGTTTTTTTTTTCCGTTCTAGAATATGGTAAAAGACATTTTCCTTGCCTACAAGTCCTAAAATAATAAAGTAAAAAAATGGATAATTTTTGACAAAAACCTTGATCTAACACCTTAGAAAAAATCTCAAATTTTCCGACTTTTTGAGCTTTTTGTTTTTATAGCCTAAAAAGGAATGTTTTCGTTCAAATATATCGTAAAAGACATTTTCCTGGCATACAAGCCCTAAAATAATAAAATAGAAAAATTGCCAATTTTTCACCAAAACCGTGGACTAACCCCTTTGAAAAAATCTCAATTTTTCGACTGTTTGAAATGTTTGTTTTTATAGCTTAAAAGAGCTATTTGTGGTTCTAGAATATCGTAAACACATTTTCGTGGGCTATAAAAGACATTTTCCTGGCCTACAAGTCCTAAAATAAAATAATGGAAAAAAGGCCAATTTCTGACGAAAACCATGGAAAAGCTTTTCTTGTTTCTAGAATATCATAAACACATTTTCCTAGGGTATAAAAGAGATTTTCCTGGCCTACAAGTCCTAAATAAAAAAAAATGGAAAAATGGCTAATTTCTGACGAAAACCATGGTCTAACCCCTTAGGAAAAATCTCAACTTTTTCGAGTTTAAAACTTTTCGTTTTTAAAGCCTATAAAGGTTTTTTTTGTTTTAGAATATCGTTCAAGACATTTTCCTGGCCAACAAGTCCTAAAATAATAAAATGGAAAGATGGCCAATTTTTGACCAAAACCATGGACTTACCCCTTTGGAAAAATCTCAATTTTTCGACTTTTTGACCTTTTTGTTTTTATAGCTTAAAAAAGCCTAGAAGTTCTAGAATATCGTAAACACATTTTCCCGGGGTATAAAAGCGATTTTCCTGGCCTACAAGTCCTAAAATAAAAAAAAGGAAAAATGGCCAATTTCTAGCAATAACCATGTTCTGACCTTTTACGGAAAATTTCAATTTTTCGAGTTTTTTAACTTTTTGTTTTTATAGGCTACAAAGGGGTTTTTTGGTTCTAGAATATCGTAAAATACATTTTCCTCGCACATTTTCCCGGGTTATAAAAGAGATTATCCTGGTCTACAAGTCCTAAAATAAAAAAAATGGAAAAATGGCCAATTTCTGACAAAAACCATGGTCTATAACCTTTTAGGAAAAATCTCAATTTCTTCGACTTTTTGAACTTTTTGTTTTTATAACCTGAAACGGGGTGTTTTCGTTTTAGAATATCCTAATAGACATTTTCCTGCCTTACAAGTATTAAAATATTAAAATGGAAAAATGGCCAATTTCTGACCAAAACCATGGTCTAACCCCTTAGGAAAAAACTCAATTTTTCGACTTTTTGAATTTTTTTTTAGCCTAAAAAGGGGTGTTTTTGTTCTAGAATATCGTAAAAGACATTTTTCTGGCCTACAAGTCCTAAAATAAAAAAATGGAAAAATTGCCATTTTTGACCAAAACCATGGTCTAACCCTTTAGGGAAAATCTCAACTTTTTTAACTTTTTGAACTTTTTTTTTATAGCCTGTAAAGGTGTTTTTTCGTTTTAGAATATCGTAAAAGACATTTTCCTGGCCTACAAGTCCTAAAATGGTAAAATAGAAAAATGGCCAATTTATGACAAAAACCAAGGACTGACCCCTTACTTCTACTCTTTAAACTGTTTGTTTTTATAGCTTAGAATGGCTTTTTTTGGTTTTAGAATATCGTAAACTTATTTTTCTGGGCTATAAAAAACATTTTATTGGCGTGCAGGTCCTAAAATAAAACAATGAAAAAATAACATTTCAAAAAAAAAAAAAACCGTGGTTTATCCCCTTAATAAAAATCTCAATTTTTGCGACTTTTTGAACTTTTTGTTTTTATAGCCTAAAAAGGAGTTTTTTTGTTCTAGAATATCGTAAAAGACATTTTCCTGGCCTACAAGTCCTAAAATAAAAAAAAGGAAAAATGGCCAATTTCTGACAAAAACCATACTCTTTCCCTCAGGAAAAACCATAGTTTTTCCCCCAGGAAAAATCTCAATTTTTCCGACTTTTTGAACGTTTTGTTTTTATAGCCTTTTTCCGTTCTAGAATATAGTAAAAGCATGTTCATGGCCTACAAGTCCTAAAATAATAAAATGGAAAAATCGCCAATTTTTGACCAAAACCGTGGACTAACCCCTTTGGAAAAATCTCAATTTTTTTACTCTTTGAACTGTTCTTTCTTATAGCTTAGAAAAGCTTTTTGTCGTTCTAGAATATTGTAAACACATTTTCCTGGGCTATAAAAAAACATTTTCCTGGCCTACAAGTCCCAAAATAAAAAAAATGGAAAAATGGCCATTTTGTGGGAAAAACCATGGTCTAACCCCTTAGAAAAAAACTCAATTTTTCCGACTTTTTGACCTTATTTTTTTTATAGCCTAAAAAGGGATGTTTTCGTTTTAAAATATCGTAACCTACAAGCCCTCATATAATAAAATGGAAAAATGGCCAATTGTTGACCAAAACCATGGACTAACCCCTTTGGAAAAAAGGTCAATTTTTCGACTTTTTAAACTTTTTGTTTTTATAGCCTAGAAAAGCTTTTTCTGTTTCTAGAATATCGTAAACACATTTTCGTGGGCTATAAAAGACATTTGCCTGGCCTTCAAGTCCTAAAATAAAACAATAGGAAAAAGGCCAATTTCTGACAGAAACCATGATCCAACCTTTTTGGAAAAATCTCAGTTATTTGACTTTTTGAACTTTTTTGTTTTTTACGACTGGTAGGCCGGGAAAAATTTCTTTTATAGGCTAGGAAAATGTGTTTATGATATCCTACAACCAAAAAAACCTTTTCTAGGCTATAAAAACAAAAAGTTCAAAAAGTCTAAAACTTGAGATTTCTCCAAAGGGGTTAGTGCATGGTTTTGGTCAAAATTTGACTAACTCCTTTGGAGAAATCTCAATTTTTCGACTGTTTGAAATGTTTGTTTTTATAGCTTAGAAAAGCTTTTTGTGGTTCTAGAATATCGTAAACACATTTTCCTGGGGTATAAAAGACATTTTCCTTGCCTGCAAGTCCTAAAAAAAAAATGGAAAAATGGCCAATTTCTGACGAAAACCATGGTCTAACCCCTTCGGAAAAATTTCAATTTTCCCCAATTTTTTTTTTTTTAATAGTCTAAAAAGGTTTTTTCTCGTTTTAGAATTCCGTAAAAGACATTTTTCCTGGCCAACAAGTCCTGAAAAAATGAAATGAAAAAATGACCAATTTTTTACCCAAAACCATGGACTAACCCCTTTGGAGAAATCTCAAGTTTTAGACTTTTTGAACTTTTTGTTTTTATAGCCTAGAAAAGGTTTTTTTGGTTGTAGAATATCATAAACACATTTTCCTAGGCTATAAAAGACATTTTCCCGGCCTACCAGTCGTAAAATAAAAAAAAATGGAAAAATAGCCATTTTCTGACAAAAACCATGGACTAACCCCTTTGGAAAAATCTCAATATTTTGACTTTTTGAACTATTTGTTTTTATAGTTTAGAATAGTTTTTTGTGGTTTTAGAATATCGTAAACTCATTTTCCTGGGCTATAAAAGACATTTTCTTGACGTGGAAGTCCAAAAATAAAACAATAAAAAAATGGCGAATTTCCGAAAAAAAAAAACCGTGGTCTATGCCCTTAGGAAAAAATCTCAATTTTTTCCGACGTTTAAACTTTTTGTTTTTATAGCCTAAAAGGAGTTTTTTCGTTTAAGAATATCGTAAAAGACATTTTCCTGGCCTACATGTCCTAAAATAATTAAATGGAAAAATGGCCAATTTTTGACCAAAACCATAGACTAACCCTCTTTGGAAAAATCTTAATTTTTCGATTTTTGAACGTTTTGTTTTTATAGCCTAGAAAGGCGTTTCTTCGTTCTAGTATATCGTAAAACGCATGGCCTTAGCCAATATGGCTGAAAAAAATAAATAGAAAAATGGCCAACTTTTAACCAAAACCATTTTTTTTGGTCTATAATATCGAAAAACGGATATTCCTGTCCTATGAGGCCTAAATGGAAATTTTTAAACTTTTTGCACTTCTTTTTTTTTTATAGCCTAGAAAGGCGTTTTTTTTCTAGAATATTGTAAAACAAATTTTCCTGGCCTATAAGGTCTAAAATATAAAAAATGGAAAAATGGCCAATTTTTGACCAAAACGATGGACCGACCCCTTTGGAAAAACCTCAATTTTTTGGACTTCTTAAGCTTCTTGTTTTTATAACCTAGAATGGCGTTTTTTGTTCTAGAATATCGCAAAAGACATTTTCCCGGCCTAGAAGGACTAAAATAAGAAAATGGGAAAATGGCCAATTTTTGACCAAAACCATGGACTAACCCCTTCGGAAAAATCTCAGTTTTTCGACATCTGGAACCTTTTCGTTTTTATAGCCTATAAAGGCGTTTTTTTATTCTAGAATATCGTAAAACACATTTTCTGGCCTATAAGTCCTAAAATAAAAAATGTTAAAATGGCCAATGTATGACCAAAACCATGGCCTAACCCCTTCAGAAAAATCGGAATTTTTCGGTTTTTTGAACTTTTTTTTTGTAGTCTAGAAAGACTTTTTTTTCCTTCATAAATATTGTAAAACACATTGCCTTGGCCTATATGGCCAAAAAGAGAATGAAAGGAAAACTGGCCAATTTTTGACCAAAACAATGGACTCAGAATTTTTGTAAAAATCTCAATTTTTTGACTGTTTGGACTTCTTGTTGTTATCGCCCAGAGAGGCCTTTTTTGAATCTAGGAAATCGTAAAACCCATTTTTCTAGCCTATATGGCCAATTTTTTACCAAAACCCTGGACTAATTCCTTTAAAGAAATCTCAATATTTCGACTTTTTGATCTTCTTGTCTTTATAGCCTAGAATAGCGTTTTTTTGAATCTAGGAAATCTTAAAACCCATTTTTGTTAGCCTATATGGGGTAAAATGAGAAAATGGAAAAATTTTTGACCAAAAGCACTGAGTAACTTATTCGGAAAAATCTCAATTGTTCGGCCTTTTGAACTTCTTGTTTTTCGTTCTCGAATATCTTAAAACTCTTTTTCTGGTCATATTGCCTGAAATAAAAAGATGGAAAAATGGCCAATTTTTGACGAAAACCATGGACTAACCCCTTTGGAAAAATCTCAATTTTTTGACTTTTTGAACTTCTTGTTTTTATATCCTAGAGAGGCGTATTTTTGTTCTAAAATAAAAAATGACAAGTTACTAGCATAGAACCCCAGACCTCGGACTCTTCAAGCATTGTTTGCGGTGCCCCACAGGGTTCTGTGCTAGGCCCGCTACTCTTTCTCTTGTACATTAATGGTCTTTGTTCCTGCTCTTCGAGACTCGGCTTCTATCTTCAAGTTTTTGCAGATGACACGAATTTAGCCTATTCACATAAAAACCTTAACTCTGGAAAAAATAGTAAGTGATGAGTTGGCAAATGTTTTCATTTGGCTTACCTCAAATAAACTTAGTTTTAACGTTAAAAAATCTTACCTTGTCTTCTTTCGCCCATACCAAAAGAAACTCCCCTTTACAACTTAATTGTATGTATACGATCCTAGTGCTAATAAACATAAACACTTAGAGTTTAGTGAGTTTGTTAAATATTTAAGGGTTCTGATAGACTACAAACGTTCTTGGAATAACCACATTGACACAATTCTTTTAAAAATCAGTGGAACTGTTGGGCTATTATCGAAACTGCGACATTTTGTTCCCTTTAGCACACTTATTTCCATTTATCACTCTCTGATTGCACCCTATCTTCCATACGGTCTAATTGCATGGGGTCAAGCAAGCCAAATTAAAACTTGTTTCCACTGGTCATTGATTCAGTTCTGGTAAAACTCTTTCCTAGTTTGAAACCGTCATATTATAACACAAAATAATCAATTTTAAGTGAAGTAAACAATTATACAATTATAGCTGTGAGCAGATATTGTACTTTAACTCTACAAAGCAGCACATTCAGTTTCAATACAACTGTACTGCCCCCAAAAAATCAATTCAGGTTGGCCCTGCATGCAGTATGCTTCTTGCCTTGCCAAAGTTTGACCAAACTATATGATTTTCCCTATCCTTTTTCAGGTCTGATCCAAAATTCTATCCCCAATTTCAAACCAGGCCTTGCACTCCATTTTCAAAACATGACGCCGGGAAGAGCAGCTACCCAAGAAAATGCTTTTGTGTTGTGTAATACTCAAAGTGTACTTCTTAAGGGGGTCTTCTAATGCATACAGTCTATGTAAAGTATATATCACTCTACATTTCACTGTTCCAGATAAGAAAGTACAGCTATATAGCTTATGATAACCTGTTCCAGGGCATACAGATAGTGACAAGTAAACAAAGAAAACAAGAAAAAATGCCCCTCCTGGTTATAAGCCCTCGCCTAAACTTCTACTATTACATTTTGAAGCTTAGTTAAAAACCAGTAAATGCAAAAAGTATTTTGTTTCGAATCGCTTTTTCTATTCCAGTTATATAGCCACTTAGATATAAGCCCCTCCTTTTTCGGAAAAAAAACCTTATAACCCCTTACCCTTTTGAGGTTTGCCCATGTGTCCTGAACTTTATGGTGATTGGTCAATACACAATCAACATTCCTGAAAATTCTCAGGCGTCCACGATTTTCTCAGTTTGACAGCAAAATTATTGACAACTCCGTCTCTCAGGTACCGATGATGGTATTTAGCTAGATGATAACTGAAATCTTTAGGAGGATAAACCTCTTATAGGTAAACGTCCCCTTTCGCAAAACACTGAATGGCCACCACAAACACCAAATGACCCTCAAGTGTTATGATTAGGGTTAGGAAACTGAGTGAAAAAAGTTTAAGTTAGGGTTGTTATGCAGAAAGAACTGAACTGGAATTTGATTTACTCAGTTTTCTAGTCCATGGAAGTGTAAGAGACTTTTTCAGATAACTATCATCTCCCTCCAGTAAGCTGTCACTTCTCCTGGAAAAAGTTTGTACCGTGTGTTTTACCCCGTTTGGGAAAGCAAAAATGATTAATATTGATTTGTTTTGACCTAAACCTTCGGTTGTGTTGACTCAAGTTGCACACAAAAGCTCATGGGCAAAATAAAAACCTACCATTCGACACCTCAAAAGGAAATAAACATAGCAAAAAACACAACTAAGCGGAGTGAAACGAATATATATATATATATATGTTTTATTTTCCTTTCCACTTTAATAACACAACTTATGAATTGTTTCGTTTCAAAAGACGTTTTCAAATTTTAAGTTTTATGTCCTGCATTTGCAGGACATAAAACAAGAAACCTTCGATCTCCGCGATCTTGCTTTCCCAGTGTTTGTTTTCGCCAAACGTGAACTCACATATTAAACTCAGACGATAATCTGCCGATTAATTGTCTCAGTTCTGCAACCCAACAGTGTGTTCAGCTGGTTTTTGTTAATTTCTTCTTCTTTTCAAAACAGCCCAAAGAAGCCACTCTCTGGTGGGACCTCAGGAAGTAAACTTTTTTCTCCCCAGTAGAGCGGTGAGGGACAAAACTCCGTTATGAGCATGAGCAGTGATATTTGTAACTTCTGCACATGCGTGACCGGATGTCCGAAATTTTCGGACATCCGGGCTGATTCCAGAGCCCCTCGTTTCAAGACCACGTGATGAAGAAACGATGGCCGATGGCCTCTGCCATCTCCACCCCCCTAACCTGTGGGATGGGGGGAGGGGGAAGAGAGTCGGGGGAGAGTCTCTCTGCTCCGCACCGTCCCCGCGTTAGCGGGGTGGAGATAGCTGTCACTTTATACGAACGCGCAAATATTGACGTTTATGCATTATTACTAAATAGTAAAAAACGCACTTTATTCGAATGTCAATGTGTTTAGCGCGAGAGTGCAACTTGAGGACATTATTTCTAATTCTGCTATTAAAGACGGGACCACCATTTTACTTGGTCATTCGAGTCCCCCGAAGGTGTAGCCGTTTGTAGGGCAAAGGCGATAGTGCACCTTTGTTTCTCAGTTGTTTTAAGACCATGAGATTGGTACGGCCCAAGGAAACGAAGCCACGACATCCCCCATTGCAGTCAAGCGCTCTATCGACTGATCTAATCCTGCCGCGGTTTTTAACAGCGCAGACTTGTTATTACAAGTTACCAAGACAAATTTCAACTTCCTTTGTGTAAATTAGGAGTCACTTTTACGCACGTGCAATTTTAATTGGGTGAGGCATACTAATGAAAAAAATAATATTTGAATAACCATCTGCCATCTCCGTTCCATAAGATACAGAAACCGTGACGAACATTTCTTTAGCTTTTGTCGGTGACAGAACTGTACTCTTTACCTTTTTCTCTATTCTTTTCTTTTCTTTATAGTTAGTTATGCAGAATATTTTTGATAACAGGTCATAACAGTCACGTTGTCATTTTTGTTTATTACGTTTTCGAGCAGGTGCTTTGAAACAGATTATACATGGGTGTTTCTTCACTATTCCTCTTCAAGAGTAAAAAGAATTGATGGCGCAAAGACATTTTCTGTCGAAAGTGACCTTTAAATTGCTAAAATTGGCTAGAAGGGACTATATATCGAGGCATGTTTTCGGTTAAAATGTGTTCAACTTATAAGGCCTGTTCAAACACAATTATGAGCTAATACCCAGAAGCAAGAATAATAGAAAGAGACAACTCTGCGGTATGCCGAAATAGGTTTACTGGCCACCCAGGTTGTGGCGTGTTTGATAATTGAGTGTCTAATAATTCAGTGCTGTTATTGGCTAGAAAAGACTTTGACTCACTGTCATCGTATCTGAAACAGGAAAATATTAAGTGGCTGGTGATTTTATGCTATGTTAATATTCCGGCTATAAGCGTGTTCAAGAAAACTTACTCTTCTGGACCAAATGACTTCTCAACACTGAAATGTTTTCTCCATTTTTTCGTCGGTTTCTTTTCTTTGTGTTGTCTTCAAAGATACTTGAAGCACTATATGCAAAAGGTTAGTTTGGAATTTCATCCTTACTCTTCTTTTCTGCCTTCTTCTTCCTCTTCTTCTTCTTCTTCTTCTTCTTCTTCGTCTTCTTCTTTCTTCTATTCTCACAAACTACGCCGTTTAAACCTAGCTCTTAGACCCTAAGTTAAAAACGGGGAAACACAACACTATTTTTCGAGAATTACAAGGCACAAAGAAAGACCTTTAATTGAAAAAAAGATTCGAATATTTTACCTAGGAGTATATTCAAGAATAAGTTGAATTGAATTAATTGATGAGTTATTCGTAAAAATTAAAAAAGGATTTGTTTCCCGATGTGCCATCTTTCAGAGCTACCTCATCCTCAATACTTCATATATTGACACCCCAATTGACCCTGAAGTTTGCCCAAAAGAACGAGTTTGAAGCTTATTTGCGCTTAGTATCTAGAAATTAAAAAAAAGAGTATCCGATACCATTTATCCGGCCACGTGTGGAAAACTACGCGGCTGGTTCAAGCTTTTAGCTCTCTGGATTATAGCAAGCGTGGATAAGTTAGTTGTCTAGGATTTACACAAAATCTTGAGGAGGTACAAATTTCAAATAAAAGGTACAAAGTTCAAACAAAAATATATTTGAAATATATTTTTATTTGAACTTTTCACTTGAATTTATCCGATTTTTGGAGTAATTTATGGTCTGTTTCATGGCATAACATTTTATTTTTTATTATAATAGAATCGCATTCAACGCACCACTCAACTCATCTTCAAGATGTTTTTGTAAAAGACAAATACCGCTTTTTAAACGTCCCTGGAATTGGAACGTTTACAGTGTACGACACCTTTGACTGCACCTTTGAATGCCTCAGCAATCCGTCATGTTTGTCTCTGAACCTGGCCGCCTCCAAAGGAGCCGATGGAAAACTTTGGTGCGAATTGTTGACTTCGAATAAAGACATCAACCCAGACGAGTTCAAAGAAAACATGACTTCACACCACTTTTCTTTGAAGGTGCAAAAATAGTTTGAATTAAATAAGCCCTAAATTATTAATTATCCTGTAGTGTCAAGACGAAGAACCTAAGCGGATCATGGATCTCAGAATTTTAAGAGACAACAGGAAGCCTCATTTAGTAATTAGTAAAAAAGTGAAAGGTAAATTTACAGTTAATTTCAGTGGAATAAAGTAAACAGTGACTTATTTTATTTTTCGCCAGGGGCAGATGATAGTAGACTATTTCCAGAAAGATAATCTCCGCAGCTTAAGGTGGCTGAACACAGTTTTGCGGGCAGTAAGTGGTAACTCACGTGACGGCGCGTGTTTTAAATTAGACAAACAAACATGGCGGCAAAAGAGCAGTGGTACACAGAGAACGACCTCAAAATCTTCTCATTAAAATTTGTGATTTTCGGCAGAATTTTTCCTTTTATCGTATCTTAAATAAAGAGAACTTTAAAATGGAAGTTGAACAGACGAATTTTGTGACACATTTGTGAATTATGTTATTGATTATGTAAAAAACCCGTCTGTCAAATAAGTTTTAAATGGTAATGATTAATTGTAGTAAGCTGTATGCAAGTTAATGAGCAAATTTGTTGTAAAGTGAGCAACAGTGAAATTTGAAGGTTGTATTCAATCGTTCATGTTGCCATGGAAACTACGAAAGCGTCAAATTTTACCTGTCAATCAAAATCTTTCATAAGTATATTTTTCATTTGACAAGTTTCATCTTGTTAGCTGCAACCTTTCTCTTGCCATGATTTAGCAAATAACATATACTCACAAACTGCCAAAACCGTGTTCAGCCACCTTAAGCGTTGCGCGACGAGACAAAAACGGCCGTGAACTGGTAGGACAAATAGAGCTGAGATTGAAGTTCCCACTAGTGGGAATTGGTGCAAACAAAATGCATACTTGCCTGTTTTGTCCCTTCCAGGGTAGATTCCGTCCGACATCCTGCGTCGAATATGGACAGCAAGGTGTCTCCAAAGATGGCATTTATAAGATCTATGATGACGAGGGAAACAGTTTCCCAGCCTACTGTGATCTAAAATCCGAGCCCGGTATTGCATGGACGTTGGTCATGTCGTGGAGTAAAAAGAATCGTTTTATTTCCGCTTTTCGCAGCACCCCACTTCAGTCCAATGCCTCGGAAAACGAGAACTCCCCGAACTGGGATCGTTACCGGTTAAGTCTGGAGCGAATGAGATCACTGCAGGTCCACTCCACCCACTGGCGAGCAACATGCAGCTACCCAACCCACGGCATCGATTTCAGAGATTACCTCCGTGGAAACTTCAAAGACTTCAACATCGTCGATTTCCTTGGTAGTGATCACTGTAAGAGGGTAGAATATGTGGATATCCGAGGGCACAATGGCACGAACCTTACAGCACCGTTTTGGGCGACCTTCTGGGTGGGTTTGCATACTGACAGCTCTATCGATTTCTGCGAGCTAAATGCGACTGTTGGAGCGGTATGGAGTGAAGACAACTTTGGCTCCTATAATTACATTAATCCCAAGTTCCGCTGCACACAGAAAGACAGCTCTACTACTCAGTGGTGGTTTGGAGCTCAATTTAAAAAATAGTTTCCGGAAAATGAAATTACACAGCTCCCATGTCAGAACGAAGGGGGCCTGCAAGTTGTACCACCTTTATAAACAGATGAAATGCATTCAGTATTAGTTAGTAGATTTAAATTGTTGAAGATGTACAGCCTTAAGATTATAAATTCTTCTTTTTCGTTGATAAGCAGTGATTTAATAGATAAGTGCAGCATTTTTCGTTGCTTGATTGACCTGTCCGTGTATAATTGTTAGAGAGTTCTTTTTAGTGTATATCACTTGAATCATCATGGAATATTAACGGTTAAAATGGGGTCAAAAAGGGATAAAGGGAATGAAGAACAACGGTTATATTACCGGCGGTCGTTTTGATACAAGTTAATACCTTTAAGGTGTAAATGGTTTCCCGTAATTGGCTTATAGATGGAAGAATATTCGCCCAAAACGTTTTTCTTTGAATTTTTTGAATTGCAAACTTTACTTGAAGTAATCGAAAGTTTTTTTGCAATTTCACTGCTTGAGTTCGTATCGAAACGACCGGTTTCCAGAACAACAGGTTTGTCTAATGGTTGAAAAACTCCTGAGATGGCTCTGAAAATGTTCGCCTAGTATGTGTGTTAAATAGGAATGGGTAATAAAACGGAAAATGGTCACCTTTTAAAACAGCTTATTGAGAAATATGACAGTTGACGGTGCTAGGCTACATTTTGGTCATGAAACAGGGACAACGGAGCGCAATTTCAACTGGGATGCGGGGACTAGGAAACTCGCGCCGGAGACGCGAGTTTGTTGTTGGGCGGCGGGGGGAGGTTCTGGGGGCATCCTCTCCCAGAAACGTTTAAAATCTAGAGGCTCGGAAATGGTATTTGCAACATTCTCAATGAGATACTTCTCAAAGAAAAACTTAACCTGGATAAGGTGTTACACAAAACCATTTTCCCTCTAAAAAAGTCGTGGGTAGTATTACCTGCTACCCTTCAGCCAAACCGTGCCAGGTTCGCTTTGTCCCGTTAATCGTTCATTTGCCAAACCTTAAAGCAACTGAGCATTAATATGTTAAATAGATTTCAATTACCTCGACTAATTACAAAATAAAGTTTAGACGATTACTATTTAAAAGATAAAAACCAACTGTAGGAGTAAAAACTGATAATTGTAGCCATTATGAAATTATGGAGATTAAGAGAACTGCGAGAAGAAAGGCAGATTACATGCAGAACTATTGGCCTGCATCACCGTGGCACAAGTGATTCCCACAAGTTTATTAGCTTTTAGCTATTTAGTGTTTTACTAAATAAGGTGTTTACTTGCTCACTTCACATACCTAGTTTAGCAATTTGAATCCCTTTTACCTACTGTTTGTGCACTATGTTTTAAATACTGTTCAAAAAACGAGCAGAGTGTATTATCCGGTTTAAATACTTCAAAAATTTTGGTCTAAAAATTGGACGTAAAGTTTAGCCTTGTCTTTATCGATATAAAAACATTCATTAAACATTAATTTCTGTTTTTTTTCTTTATGAACTGTTACTGAGTTTTAAAAATAATGAAGACAACCAAACCGCGAAATTTTCTCGACTTTTTCACAGCCGTAAAACCGTTTGTCGGCCTTTTTAGACCTTGTTTTTGCAGACCGAAATGACAGAAAGGACTCTGGAAAGAGTATCTGCCACCCCCATCTGCTTGCATGTTCTGCTTGAGGATTGAACCGAATAAGGCGCACTAGAAGCCTCTGGCATTTTAGTGGTGTTTTATCCAGATCTCTCTGGTTGATCAGTGGTACCAGGAGTTTGTGATCTGTCAAGAGCTGGAAACTTGGAAGCCCTACTAGATAACGTGATAGTCTTTCGCATGTCCACACTGCTGCCAGGCACTCTTTCTTAATTTGAGCTTATCTGACCTCAGTCTCTGTGAGTGTTCTACGGCGAAAACTCACTGGGCGCAGCTGGTCACTCGGACCTTGCATCAGAACCCCACCAATCCCGTAACTGCAAGCATCTGCACACACAACAGTGGGCTTCTTAGGATCATAGAATGCTAACATTAATACTGTATTACTTGAAATCATTTCTTTGACCTTGGTAAATGCAGTTTGCTGCGGAAGTCCCCAAGTCCAAGCTGCATCTGACTTTAATAGTTCGCTCGTTGGACGCATTCCTGAAGCATGGTTGGGAATGAACATTCCCAGGTAGTTAATAATGCCATCAGTCTGCGTAGTTCTGGCACATTGGTTGGCGCTTGAAGCCCTTTTCTGGGTCTGCGCTTACCCCAACGGCACTGAGAACATGTCCAAAGTATGTTAGCTTGTTTTTCTTGATGTAGCACTTATCCTTGTTTGGTTTCAGTCCTGGCTCCTTAACGACTTGAAACGTGTTCTGTAAGTTTTCATCATGTTTTTCGGTGGACTTTCATACACAATAATGTCGTCCATAATTGCTTCACAACCTTCCCTGTTCTTCAACAAATCACTAATTAGATACTGGAAAATTTCTGGGTCAGACGTGATTCCGAATGCAAGTCGTTTAAAACAGAACCTACCAACCGGAGTCATAAACGTGGCCAACTTGGCACTATCTGGGTGTAGGGGGATCTGCCAAAGTCCACTGGACGTATCAAGTTTGGACAAGTACCGGGCACCAGCAATTTTGGGCGCGATATCTTCCAAGGTGGGCAGTACGAGTCTTGAGTGCTTCACTGCACTGTTCAGCCTTCTTAGATCGACGCAGATCCTTAGCTTAGTATTACTTTTCTGTACTGACACCATGGGCGCACACCATTCCGTCGGCTCTGTGACTCTTTCGATTATACCAGTTTCTTCCATCCGCTTGAGCTCCTTTTCTATTTTTGGCATTAAAGGAAAAGCTGTTCTTCTAACTGTGTTGATGCAATATGGTTGGGCCTTTTCCTGCAGTTGGATCCTCACTGGCTCACACTTGAACAAGCCTATATCTCCAAACAACCCAGCATCCGGAAGTACGGAAATTGATCATGGCCTTACCTTCTAGCAAGGCGGCAGGTTATGACAAGGTGCCCGTCTCAATAACAAAAGATTATCTTGAGCACACTCTGCCGACAATAACTGGCTTATCAACCACTCATTTACCTATTCGATTTTTCGCGTGCCTGGAAAAAAGGTGAAGTGGTCCCTCATCTTAAATATGGGGATCATGAAGTATCAAACAATCTCTCTTCTGCCTCTACTTTGTAAAGTAGCCGAGAGAATCGCCCTAGGTCAATTCAGCAACTACTCAACCCAAACAAACCGTCTCACCTGTCACCGAAGTGGAAACTGAGAGCATCACTCGATAGAAACTTTGAGCTTGCTAGTAGGCGATCATACCTTCAGTGCCATGGATAAAAAACGAATTACGGCAATGGTGCTTATTGATTTAAGCAAAGCCTTCGACAGCCTATGCCATTCAACCCTACTTTGTAAATTACAAAATCTGGGTATCTCCAACAATGAAAGCTCTTCTTTGGATTGAAAGTTATCTTACAAACAGACAACAGTCCAAGAGTACATGGTAAAAAGACCAAATGCGCATCTCCCTAGTGTTACTTAACAACCACGAAATATTACAAGCAATATCAACACATTTTTTTTTATTTTTCATTGCCTTTTCCTCGTCAAATAATTTGTCCAGTAGAACGAAAACATACTTCTGATGGGGCCAACGTTTTAAATGAAAATAAATATACTCTTTCAGTCATTTAGATTATTCACACAAACCAAGCGTGTAAGTAGACACGTCCGATGTGTTGCGTACAAAAAAAAGACCAGAATCAAATAAACTATCAGCGGAAAGCTTTAAAAAAATACGTGACCTCAGTGGCTAGGAAAATTATAGTCAGCGGATGCTCTAGTTTGACAGCTGTCAATTGACTTTCATAAGGATGGCGAATATTCAAATAAAAGGACTAAGAATACGACAGCTAAGCGCAAGTAGGAAATTTCTCTTCGTCTTATAGTGGGGAACTGGGGCCGAAATGCCGGGGAAATGACAGGTCGTGTATCTGACATGAGCCCACGTTATTAGTTTTGTGATACTGGTCTGCAGATGTCCCATCTTGTCAGCTGTCAATTGACCTTGATTTGGTTTGCGCATGTAACTTTAAACTACTGACAACTGATTGACAGCCTTGCCTGAGTGAAATCGTAGTTTCATTTTTATATTGGTAAGCTTGTCATATTTCATCGGCCTACGTGTAAGGGAGAAAAGACCGGTCTTTCATCTGAGCTCGCAAATGTGTCATGTGATATTTGTCAGCGGATGCCTGACTTTGACAGTTGCCGATAACAACTCATCCTCATACGGATGGCTTATAAATCTGACAGGCCAGTGTCAATTTATGCAAGATCAAATGTGACAATTGACATCGGCTTACATGTGGTGGGTGTACGGGCGGGGGTGCGTGTACGGGCGGGGGTGCTCTACTTCATCACCAAATTTTCTTGCATCCATAGGTTTCCAATTTTTCGAAGCGCGCGCGGAGGCTCCACTAACAATAATGATGATGACAGTGATAACGGTAACAATGAAAATAATGAGAGAGACTTTTGTTCTTGAGCCGTCGTGGTTTGATCAGAAATAAAACACAAACAGCGGTGATAAACATTGTGAGCTTTCGCATTTTTATAAACGTGACGTTTCGTATTTGTTATTCAACATACATTTTCAAAAGTGATCTCAAGTGACCGTTGAGGATAATGACAAGACTGTAAATAGATATATGAACAAAAACTTAAAAGGGGTCGGTAAATGAGATTAAGGATTCAAAAGTCTGAACACTAATGAACACAAAAGGCAACAGCTTTTAAAGCATCAGCTTTTCACTGCTGATGTTGACATTATAAGCTGGCTTTAGGTCTTGTATAAACAATGTTTCATTTATCTTACAATGATAATCTGTTTTGCCAGATGCTAAGATTTCAAAGTGATTCAATTTAATGTTATGTTCGGTGGCAGTGACATGGTCAGCAATAGCTGAGGAGTGATCACTTTTTTGTTAGCGACATGCTTTTCCTTCAATTACCTTTTAGTGTCCATTTTGACTACCTGGCATAAAAATAAGAGTAGTTTCACGAAAGGCTCAACTTCAACGATGAGAATTGTTTTGCACAGGTTTAAACGTGCAAAGAAACATCAGAAGATGTCTTTGGCACCCACCCTAGATCAGTAAAGGGATCAAAACGGAAGTCTCTGTCTAAGAATAGGGAAGGCAGAAAATCTCCCGAACTTAGAGGTTGCATTGTGAAAAAGGGAAATTAGTGATTCGAAGTGGGGATGCTGAGGTAGCTCTGCTCCTAGTTAAAAGAAAAGGGAAAAAGTAGGGGGTGGGCAGCAGCCCCTTAGGCATCCCAGTTCCCTGAATAACTAATAAAAATTCTGAAATATCGCTGAGATCAATCTTCGTTTCAGGAACCAAAATGTAGTTACTGTTCAAGTCAGGAATGACATCATGTTTAGCTAGTACTAAAGAGTCGCAGGCCATTTTCCACGACTAACGTGTTATCTTTTTTACGGCAGGTCCATATAAAACGAAGACTGAGCACAAAAAAGTACCCAGGACGTTTTTTTTTCTGTGAGGAATTTCCACACTCTTCTATCATAATTACGTACATAGTACAATCATATTAATCATGCAAACCAAAAACAAAAAATATGAATCTATCTAAATATCAATCTATGGGATTGTAGGAAACCTTTACCCCCTTCCTTTCTTTTATTTATTTAATATTTATGTTTTGTTTTGGTGATCGCACCTGATTGAGGTAAAAAATAACAGATCAAAATTTCGAGTCCTCTTCTACAGTAGCTTGTGTACAGCCGCCCCCTCCTCTCCTCAAACAAAATCTTTAGAGATTTAAGGAAATTTGAGATTGTTTGCGGAGGGGAAAGGGGGCGCTGTACACAGGTTATAGAAGCTTAAAGATACAGCTATTTTCATACAGTTCGCACTGGACCAAGTGAGAATAATATTTCAATTGTTTCAATAGATCAGACAACATTCTTGAAGATAACGTGCAAAGAAAGTTCAGCTGAGGATATGTACGCCACTAATTTTATTTTTATTTTATTTTTTCATATATTGATGTATGTCTTAGGAAGGCAGTTATAAATTGACTAGTTTGCTGTACCTCAAGTTCACGGTGAGATCAACCATCGCACAATAATTGTGCATGCAGATCTAAATGGCCGCCTGAAATGACGTTTATGTATAATATTGCTTACCACTACAGTAAATTATCTTCGATGTTGGATGCTACACGTGTCAACCACTGAGCGTCTTCATTTAGACTGTCAGTTGTCAACTGTTTTCCGTGTTTATGGCCCCAAACCACTCCGTTTAACGTCAAAGGGAGTTTAAGGAGGCTCGCACCCATTTTCAAGGTCTTACCCCTTCCAGTTTGATGCTTCATAACTCTGCCTGTTGAGCATGCATGAAAAAGCCATCGGAATTTTGGGTCAAGTGCTCTTTTCTCCGGCCTTCATAACTGAATTATGCTCGTTCTGGAGTGGTTTGAATGGACTCTCCCCTCTGCGCAAGTTAGGTGACACAAAATTGTCCTTCGCCGTGAAAACTTATGACGGCACAAGCGATACAAGGGACATAGACTCACCCGGGCAGTTGAGGGTTGGTCAGAGGTGAATGGGTATAATAATAAACACTCAATGACTGGTCTCGCAGCAAACAGTTTCATTGTTAGATGTCATATGACCTCCTCGAAGTAACCAATGAGAGAGTGCGCTGTTGGGAAAAAATTCCAGCTATATAGCAATGGGTAACTATCTAATATTGTACTTAGTTTTAGAGTATTTTGTCGACGTCGCAGCTTTCATAGCAACAGAATAACGATGAAATGAAATTTACAAATTGGGAATTTCTCGAGATCTAGCAATACTCTTTTAAAATCCTTCCGGGTGAGTTTAGACGGTTGTCTTTACCTTGGAAAAATTTTTTTAAAATATAAGAGAGCGTTTTTTAAATATAATGTTCTAAAAATTTTCAATCCTTCCAAATATATCCTTTTCTTCTTTTGTTTTGTAATAATTAAAAATGATGATTTGCAGTACCGGTACAATCCAAATTTATATACTTGGCTTAAGGTGCGTAACAGCTTCTTTTCTCTTTGAATCTCTGAAACTTTCGTTTTAAGCCCAAAATCAGTTGAAACGTGACCTTCATTAACCCTTTCATTGCCAAATTTAGCCAAAAGCAAATTTCGACCAAATTTCCGAATTTCATTTTGTGAAATTTTGAAAAATAAATTGCACCATGTGTAAGTACAGGCAGAGAGCTTTCATTTGAGTGGTCACATCATAGGATTTCGTCCACAGACTCAAAAGTTAGAATCACCTTACAAAACTCCATCAAACACTCTGGCAGTGAAAGGGTTAAAGGAATTATGCGAAACTATTTTTCTATCTTTTTAAAAATTTTAATTGTGTTTTCGCATCAATTGAATCGCAGACATCATGAATTGTCTCCCCAGCGCTGGGCGCGTTTGTGTTGTAGTTTCTCCATTTTAAGGCATCAAAGCTATAATTTCCTGTCGTCTGTTGCTACGGATGGGAATGGACCTGACGAAAATCGCCAAAAACTAATTATGGTTAGTGATCTCTGATGAAATTTGTTTGGTGTCTTCTTCGTAACTCTACGGGCGCATTTTCTGAATGTGTAAAGGCACTAAGTAACGACTTCAGCATAAAATTGACCTAAAACAGCAATATCCTCGTGAGACGCTCCAAAAGGGAGGCTATGAACATGATACATATTCGAATCCCTCTTTACTTAATCCTTCCTAATACGGAGAGCTCTTGTAGTCTGATCCTAGCTGTCAAATTTCATACATTCCTTACATCTGTCACTTTTTCACCTCCATAATGGACACAGGAAATTGCCTCAGTGTTCTGCATGTAAGGGGGTGTTTACAAGACACCAGGGACGACTTTCGCGCCGGCGCAAGTTCACTCTGGTTCCCTCTCATGGCTCTATATTTGTTTACATGATACCACCACAAAATGTCATGCCGGCGTGAGTCACCCCGGCGTAAGTTCACCCTGGTTATTGTACCGGAGCTAGAAATTCACTCCGGTAAAAAATTTCGCAACAGTATCATGTAAACACGAAACGACCACCTGTTTCGGTGTGAAATCGGTTGGCAGGTGAACTGGATCAGCCGGTACCACATACGTAATGTTTGCGATTTTGAATCGCACGTGTACTTTATCGACATGAAGTGTACCTTCAAACAAATAACCGTGATATGAAATAACCCATCATCATGTAAACGCGATACGAAATAAAAAAGTCTCCCATAAAGGGAAGGGGGCACTCAAATAAGTTTTGTTGTTTTATTATCATTTTGCCATACAAACAAAACATACTTAATTATAAAATTCAAAAATAGTCGAGGCAAGGGAGCCCAAGGGAGCCAATAAGGCTTGTGAATAGGACCACCTTTAGAATTAAGTTATCTATTATTAATAAATATAACACTGACGTCGGCAAGACAATTTAACTCTAAGCACGTACAATTTCTTTAGAACATAGAAAATAATCATTAAGTAGGATAAAAATAGATATGGCTGAACGTGTAAGTGCAAAATTAAAACAAAAAAAAAAAGATGAGGTAAAATAATGCAAGAATAAACGAGAAAAAAAATAGCGAAAGAAGCGAAAAACTACACACGATCATTAAGAGAAATAAAATGTGCTTATACAAAGAAAAATGACTCAGTTTTGAATTGAACGAAGCAATAATAGAGGCATTCTCAATTTCAAAGCTAAGGGAATTAAATATTTTGGGCCCTTGAAAACGAAGTGAAAATTTCGTTACATTTGTCCCGCAGTAAGGTAAACGGAAGGAGTTCTACTTCTAGTTTTATGAATGTAAGTCACAGTTGAGCAAAAACATATCATTAAAACTATTAGGAAGAAGGAGGTCACCGTGTAAAGATACATAACTTTACCCATTTGGAGTTTGATAATATCTTCAAATTTTAGAATTCGGCATCTCACAAAAATGGGATTGGCATGCGCATGTGCATCAAAAGAACTAAATTTATAAACGACCTTTAATAGAAAAGGTACCCCTTTCGTATACCTTTCATAGACAAATAGTACTCCTTTCGCATACCTTGTTTAAAAAGCTGCATCCCAATCAACTGTTGTAAGTTAGCATTAATAAATCATTAAACCAGAAATTTTACTTCCACAGCTATTTAAATCATCTGTTAGCCGTTTTAAGTCCCTTTACAGACCTAAATGATAGATTCCCCTACTCTTTCATATACTTTAACTCAGAACTTCCCCGTTTACGCCATCATAGGGAGTACCCAGTGACTCAACCCCCCCCCCCCCCCACCATCACACGTCATTAGTCTGTGTATGTTGCACGGTTCAAGCTCCTTCTACTTGTCTCGAGTAATTTCCGTTTCTAAGGTCATTCAACGCGAAAAATGAAACCAAGCGCTATACAAGAGAAGGATTGAAGTTATTAGACGTCCAGTCAACATTTAACGTTACTTTGAATTGTAGGCAAATTTGTATTAAAGGAGAAGGAAAAACTTCATCTTTATAGAGGAAACCTTTCACTAGGCAACGCGATCCACTCGACTAAAAACAAATATTCCTAAACTTTTCTGTATATGAAGATTTACAAGTATAATTATATGTCTCTCGTCTAAATAATAAATGTTGTCTTCTGTGCAGTAAAAAATCATAGCTTGAATCAATTTTGTCATGCAGCTTTTTATTTTTGTTATTTTTTTAGCAGATTTTTCTCGCTAACCTTCCTCTAGTTTTCGGTTATAGTTTTGGTCTTTGGAGGCATTTTGACGCTATTTTCGACGGTGATACCTAAAACCGACCGTTCACAATTTTGTTTTCTTGCTGCTATCAATTATTGGATTAAATTTCCCTTTAATTCAAACTTATTTATTTCTCCTGTTTATTAATTAATGATGATGTTGTTTTACCATCAAGATACAAACCGACTCATGATCAATTCGCACATGAAAAACTTTCCTAGACCAAACGGGAAGAAACCCCAAGAAGAATTTTCGAGAAATGACGAAATTGGTTTTTGATTTTTTATCCGTTTAACGAACGGGAAAATAGTCTGAAATGTCAACCTTCTCCACTCCCGCCCCTAACCGCTGGGGGGCGCGGAGGAGAGAGTCTCTCTCCCGCGCCGCCCTCGGGCTAGGGGGTGGAGAGAGCTCACATTTTAAACCAACGCGCAAAAAACATCCTTAGCATTGACGTTTATACATTTTTATTAAAGTGGTAAAAAAAACAGTCTATTTGAGTGTCATTGTGTTTAGCACAAAAGTGCTACTCGAAGATACTATTTTTAATTGTGCTACTGGAGACGGGTCCGCCATTTTACGCGGTGATCCGAGCCACGCGAAGGTCTAGCCGTTTGCAGGGCAAAGGCAGTACTGCACCTTTGTTTCTCAGTTATTTTAAGACCACGATTTTGGTCCGACCCCAAAAAACGAACCCAAGACATCCCTCATTGCAGTAAAGGGCTCTACAGACTGATCTAATGCTGCCGCGGTTTTATTTTCTTCATGTATATGCCCCACCCAATTAAAACTGTAAGTGCATAAAAGTGACTCCTAACTTACATAAAGGAACTTCAAATTTGTCTTGGTAACTGTGTAATAACCAAAACAGCAAAGACTGGTTATTACACATCACTATCACTATCGGCCACCTGCGTTCCATAAGATATTTATTGATACGATTTACAGAAGCCCTGAAGAACATTTCTTTAGCTTTTGTCGGTGACAGAGAATTGTACTCTTTACGTTTTTCTCTATTCTTTTCTTTAATTTTATAGTTAGTTACTGACAATATTTGGATTTTTGAGAACAGATCAACACAGTCACGTTGTCATTTTTGTTTATTACTTTTTCGAGCAGGTGCTTTGAAACAGATTATACATAGGTGTTCCTTCACTGTCCCTTTTCAACAGTAAAAAAATAACAATTGCGCGAAGACATTTTCTGTCAAAATTGACCATTAGATTGTTAAAATTGGCTAGAATAGACTTTATATTGAGGCATGTTTTCTCTTAAAATGTGATCAATTTATAACGGCGAGCTTTGTTGAACCACAATTATGAACTAAATTACCTGAAGCAATAATTATAACAAACAACTTTGCGGTTGGCCGTAATAGGTTTACTGGCCACCAACATTAATATTGTGGCTAGTTTTAATTGAGTGTCTAATTCAGTGCTGTCATTGGCTAGAAAAGACTTTGACTCACTGTCATCTGAAACAGGAAAATGTTAAGTGTCTGGTGGTTTTATGATGTTACTATCACTTTACAAGTGTATAAATATTCAGGCTTACGAGCCCGTTCAAGAAAACTCACTCTTCTGGACTAAATGATCTCTCGACATTGAAATGTTTTCTCCATTTTTTCGTCGGTTTCTTTTCTTCATGTTGTCTTCAAAGATACTTGAAGCACTGTATGCACAAGGTTAGTTTGGAATTTCATTCTTGTTCTTGTTCTTGTCCTTTCTTATATTCTCACAAACAAAGCCGTTTAAACCTATATGTAGCTCTTAGACCGTAAGTAAAAAAAGGGAAACATAACACTATTTTTAGAGAATTACAAAGCACAGAGGAAGATCTTTAATTGAAAAAGGATTCGAATATTTTAGCTAGGAGTATATTCAAGAATAAGTTGAATTAAGTTAATTGATGAATTATTAACAAAAAAAGCGTTTGCTTCCTCATCCTCCATACTTCATGTCTTGACCCTGAAGTTTGCTAAAAAACGAGTTTGAAGCCTATTTGTGCTTACTATCTAGAAACTAAAAAAAGAGTATCCGATACCATTTATCTGGACACGTGTGGAAAACTAAGCGGCAGCGGCGGGTTCAAGATTTTAGTTTTCTGGTTTTTGGCAAGAGTAGATAAGTTAGTTTTCAAGTTTTTACACATATTTTTACAAATCAGTTAAATATATTGAATTTATCACTTGAAGTTACCCGATTTTTTTCGGGAATTTTTGGCCTGTTTCGTGGAATAACATTTTTTCACTATCATAACAGAATCGCATGCAATGCGTCACCCAAATCATCTCCAAGATGTTTTTGTAAAAGAAGAGTACCACTTTTTAAACGTCCCTGGAATTGGAACGATTGCAGTGTACGACACGTTTGACTGCACCTTTGAATGCCTCAGCAATCCGTCATGTTTGTCCCTTAACCTGGTCGCCTCCAAAGGAGCCGATGGAAAACTTTGGTGCGAATTGTTGACTTCGAATAAAGACATTAACCCAGACGAGTTCAAAGAAAACAAGACTTCACATCACTTTGCTTTGAAGGTGCGAACATAGTTTGAATTAAATAAGCCCTAAATTATTAATTATCCTGTAGTGTCAAGACGAAGAACCTAAGCGGATCATGGATCTCAGAATTTTAAGAGACAACAGGAAGCCTCATTTAGTAATTAGTTGAAAAGTGAAAGGTAAATTTACAGTTAATTTCAGTGGAATAAAGTAAACAGTGACTTATTTTATTTTTCGCCAGGGGCAGATGATAGTAGACTATTTCCAGAAAGATAATCTCCGCAGCTTAAGGTGGCTGAACACAGTTTTGCGGGCAGTAAGCGGTAACTCACGTGACGGCGCGTGTTTTAAATTAGACAAACAAACATGGCGGCAAAAAAGCAGTGGTACACAGAGAACGACCTCAAAATCTTCTCATTAAAATTTGTGATTTTCGGCAGAATTTTTCCTTTTATCGTATCTTAAATAAAGAGAACTTTAAAATGGAAGTTATACAGACGAATTTTGTGACACATTTGTGAATTATGTTATTGATTATGTAAAAAACCCGTCTGTCAAATAAGTTTTAAATGGTAATGATTAATTGTAGTAAGCTGTATGCAAGTTAATGAGCAAATTTGTTGTAAAGTGAGCAACAGTGAAATTTGAAGGTTGTATTCAATCGTTCATGTTGCCATGGAAACTACGAAAGCGTCAAATTTTACCTGTCAATCAAAATCTTTCATAAGTATATTTTTCATTTGACAAGTTTCATCTTGTTAGCTGCAACCTTTCTCTTGCCATGATTTAGCAAATAACATATACTCACAAACTGCCAAAACCGTGTTCAGCCACCTTAAGCGTTGCGCGACGAGACAAAAACGGCCGTGAACTGGTAGGACAAATAGAGCTGAGATTGAAGTTCCCACTAGTGGGAATTGGTGCAAACAAAATGCATACTTGCCTGTTTTGTCCCTTCCAGGGTAGATTCCGTCCGACATCCTGCGTCGAATATGGACAGCAAGGTGTCTCCAAAGATGGCATTTATAAGATCTATGATGACGAGGGAAACAGTTTCCCAGCCTACTGTGATCTAAAATCCGAGCCCGGTATTGCATGGACACTGGTCATGTCGTGGAGTAAAAAGAATCGTTTTATTTCCGCTTTTCGCAGCACCCCACTTCAGTCCAATGCCTCGGAAAACGAGAACTCCCCGAACTGGGATCGTTACCGGTTAAGTCTGGAGCGAATGAGATCACTGCAGGTCCACTCCACCCACTGGCGAGCAACATGCAGCTACCCAACCCACGGCATCGATTTCAGAGATTACCTCCGTGGAAACTTCAAAGACTTCAACATCGTCGATTTCCTTGGTAGTAATCACTGTAAGAGGGTAGAATATGTGGATATCCGAGGGCACAATGGCACGAACCTTACAGCACCGTTTTGGGCGACCCACTTGGTGGGTTTGCATACTGACAGCTCTATCGATTTCTGCGAGCTAAATGCGACTGTTGGAGCGGTATGGAGTGAAGACAACTTTGGCACCTATAAGGACATTAATCCCAAGTTCCGCTGCACACAGAAAGACAGCTCTACTACTCAGTGGTGGTTTGGAGCTCAATTTAAAAAATAGTTTCCGGAAAATGAAATTACACAGCTCCCATGTCAGAACGAAGGGGGCCTGCAAGTTGTACCACCTTTATAAACAGATGAAATGCATTCAGTATTAGTTAGTAGATTTAAATTGTTGAAGATGTACAGCCTTAAGATTATAAATTCTTCTTTTTCGTTGATAAGCAGTGATTTAATAGATAAGTGCAGCATTTTTCGTTGCTTGATTGACCTGTCCGTGTATAATTGTTAGTGAGTTCTTTTTAGTGTATATCACTTGAGTCATCATGGAATATTAACGGTTAAAATGGGTTCAAAAAGGGATAAAGGGAATGAAGAACAACGGTTATATTTACCGGCGGTCGTTTTGATACAAGTTAATACCTTTAAGGTGTAAATGGTTTCCCGTAATTGGCTTATAGATGGAAGAATATTCGCCCAAAACGTTTTTCTTTGAATTTTTTGAATTGCAAACTTTACTTGAAGTAATCGAAAGTTTTTTTGCAATTTCACTGCTTGAGTTCGTATCGAAACGACCGGTTTCCAGAACAACAGGTTTGTCTAATGGTTGAAAAACTCCTGAGATGGCTCTGAAAATGTTCACCTAGTATGTGTGTTAAATAGGAATGGGTAATAAAACGGAAAATGGTCACCTTTTAAAACAGCTTATTGAGAAATATGACAGTTGACGGTGCTAGGCTACATTTTGGTCATGAAACAGGGACAACGGAGCGCAATTTCAACTGGGATGCGGGGACTAGGAAACTCGCGCCGGAGACGCGAGTTTGTTGTTGGGCGGCGGGGGGAGGTTCTGGGGGCATCCTCTCCCAGAAACGTTTAAAATCTAGAGGCTCGGAAATGGTATTTGCAACATTCTCAATGAGATACTTCTCAAAGAAAAACTTAACCTGGATAAGGTGTTACACAAAACCATTTTCCCTCTAAAAAAGTCGTGGGTAGTATTACCTGCTACCCTTCAGCCAAACCGTGCCAGGTTCGCTTTGTCCCGTTAATCGTTCATTTGCCAAACCTTAAAACAACTGAGCATTAATATGTTAAATAGATTTCAATTACCTCGACTAATTACAAAATAAAGTTTAGACGATTACTATTTAAAAGATAAAAACCAACTGTAGGAGTAAAAACTGATAATTGTAGCCATTATGAAATTATGGAGATTAAGAGAACTGCGAGAAGAAAGGCAGATTACATGCAGAACTATTGGCCTGCATCACCGTGGCACAAGTGATTCCCACAAGTTTATTAGCTTTTAGCTATTTAGTGTTTTACTAAATAAGGTGTTTACTTGCTCACTTCACATACCTAGTTTAGCAATTTGAATCCCTTTTACCTACTGTTTGTGCACTATGTTTTAAATACTGTTCAAAAAACGAGCAGAGTGTATTATCCGGTTTAAATACTTCAAAAATTTTGGTCTAAAAATTGGACGTAAAGTTTAGCCTTGTCTTTATCGATATAAAAACATTCATTAAACATTAATTTCTGTTTTTTTTCTTTATGAACTGTTACTGAGTTTTAAAAATAATGAAGACAACCAAACCGCGAAATTTTCTCGACTTTTTCACAGCCGTAAAACCTTTTGTCGGCCTTTTTAGACCTTGTTTTTACAGACCGAAATGACAGAAAGGGCTCTGGAAAGAGTATCTGCCACCCCCATCTGCTTGCATGTTCTGCTTGAGGATTGAACCGAATAAGGCGCACTAGAAGCCTCTGGCATTTTAGTGGTGTTTTATCCAGATCTCTCTGGTTGATCAGTGGTACCAGGAGTTTGTGATCTGTCAAGAGCTGGAAACTTGGAAGCCCTACTAGATAACGTGATAGTCTTTCGCATGTCCACACTGCTGCCAGGCACTCTTTCTTAATTTGAGCTTATCTGACCTCAGTCTCTGTGAGTGTTCTACGGCGAAAACTCACTGGGCGCAGCTGGTCACTCGGACCTTGCATCAGAACCCCACCAATCCCGTAACTGCAAGCATCTGCACACACAACAGTGGGCTTCTTAGGATCATAGAATGCTAACATTAATACTGTATTACTTGAAATCATTTCTTTGACCTTGTTAAATGCAGTTTGCTGCGGAAGTCCCCAAGTCCAAGCTGCATCTGACTTTAATAGTTCGCTCGTTGGACGCATTCCTGAAGCATGGTTGGGAATGAACATTCCCAGGTAGTTAATAATGCCAATCAGTCTGCGTAGTTCTGGCACATTGGTTGGCGCTTGAAGCCCTTTTCTGGGTCTGCGCTTACCCCAACGGCACTGAGAACATGTCCAAAGTATGTTAGCTTGTTTTTCTTGATGTAGCACTTATCCTTGTTTGGTTTCAGTCCTGGCTCCTTAACGACTTGAAACGTGTTCTGTAAGTTTTCATCATGTTTTTCGGTGGACTTTCATACACAATAATGTCGTCCATAATTGCTTCACAACCTTCCCTGTTCTTCAACAAATCACTAATTAGATACTGGAAAATTTCTGGGTCAGACGTGATTCCGAATGCAAGTCGTTTAAAACAGAACCTACCAACCGGAGTCATAAACGTGGTCAACTTGGCACTATCTGGGTGTAGGGGGATCTGCCAAAGTCCACTGGACGTATCAAGTTTGGACAAGTACCGGGCACCAGCAATTTTGGGCGCGATATCTTCCAAGGTGGGCAGTACGAGTCTTGAGTGCTTCACTGCACTGTTCAGCCTTCTTAGATCGACGCAGATCCTTAGCTTAGTATTACTTTTCTGTACTGACACCATGGGCGCACACCATTCCGTCGGCTCTGTGACTCTTTCGATTATACCAGTTTCTTCCATCCGCTTGAGCTCCTTTTCTATTTTTGGCATTAAAGGAAAAGCTGTTCTTCTAACTGTGTTGATGCAATATGGTTGGGCCTTTTCCTGCAGTTGGATCCTCACTGGCTCACACTTGAACAAGCCTATATCTCCAAACAACCCAGCATCCGGAAGTACGGAAATTGATCATGGCCTTACCTTCTAGCAAGGCGGCAGGTTATGACAAGGTGCCCGTCTCAATAACAAAAGATTATCTTGAGCACACTCTGCCGACAATAACTGGCTTATCAACCACTCATTTACCTATTCGATTTTTCGCGTGCCTGGAAAAAAGGTGAAGTGGTCCCTCATCTTAAATATGGGGATCATGAAGTATCAAACAATCTCTCTTCTGCCTCTACTTTGTAAAGTAGCCGAGAGAATCGCCCTAGGTCAATTCAACAACTACTCAACCCAAACAAACCGTCTCACCTGTCACCGAAGTGGAAACTGAGAGCATCACTCGATAGAAACTTTGAGCTTGCTAGTAGGCGATCATACCTTCAGTGCCATGGATAAAAAACGAATTACGGCAATGGTGCTTATTGATTTAAGCAAAGCCTTCGACAGCCTATGCCATTCAACCCTACTTTGTAAATTACAAAATCTGGGTATCTCCAACAATGAAAGCTCTTCTTTGGATTGAAAGTTATCTTACAAACAGACAACAGTCCAAGAGTACATGGTAAAAAGACCAAATGCGCATCTCCCTAGTGTTACTTAACAACCACGAAATATTACAAGCAATATCAACACATTTTTTTTTATTTTTCATTGCCTTTTCCTCGTCAAATAATTTGTCCAGTAGAACGAAAACATACTTCTGATGGGGCCAACGTTTTAAATGAAAATAAATATACTCTTTCAGTCATTTAGATTATTCACACAAACCAAGCGTGTAAGTAGACACGTCCGATGTGTTGCGTACAAAAAAAAGACCAGAATCAAATAAACTATCAGCGGAAAGCTTTAAAAAAATACGTGACCTCAGTGGCTAGGAAAATTATAGTCAGCGGATGCTCTAGTTTGACAGCTGTCAATTGACTTTCATAAGGATGGCGAATATTCAAATAAAAGGACTAAGAATACGACAGCTAAGCGCAAGTAGGAAATTTCTCTTCGTCTTATAGTGGGGAACTGGGGCCGAAATGCCGGGGAAATGACAGGTCGTGTATCTGACATGAGCCCACATTATTAGTTTTGTGATACTGGTCTGCAGATGTCCCATCTTGTCAGCTGTCAATTGACCTTGATTTGGTTTGCGCATGTAACTTTAAACTACTGACAACTGATTGACAACCTTGCCTGAGTGAAATCGTAGTTTCATTTTTATATTGGTAAGCTTGTCATATTTCATCGGCCTACGTGTAAGGGAGAAAAGACCGGTCTTTCATCTGAGCTCGCAAATGTGTCATGTGATATTTGTCAGCGGATGCCTGACTTTGACAGTTGCCGATAACAACTCATCCTCATACGGATGGCTTATAAATCTGACAGGCCAGTGTCAATTTATGCAAGATCAAATGTGACAATTGACATCGGCTTACATGTGGTGGGTGTACGGGCGGGGGTGCGTGTACAGGCGGGGGTGCTCTACGTCATCACCAAATTTTCTTGCATCCATAGGTTTCCAATTTTTCGAAGCGCGCCCGGAGGCTCCACTAACAATAATGATGATGACAGTGATAACGGTAACAATGATAATAATGAGAGAGACGTTTGTTCTTGAGCCGTCGTGGTTTGATCAGAAATAAAACACAAACAGCGGTGATAAACATTGTGAGCTTTCGCATTTTTATAAACGTGACGTTTCGTATTTGTTATTCAACATACATTTTCAAAAGTGATCTCAAGTGACCGTTGAGGATAATGACAAGACTAGGCTGTAAATAGATATATGAACAAAAACTTAAAAGGGGTCGGTAAATGAGATTAAGGATTCAAAAGTCTGAACACTAATGAACACAAAAGGCAACAGCTTTTAAAGCATCAGCTTTTCACTGCTGATGTTGACATTATAAGCTGGCTTTAGGTCTTGTATAAACAATGTTTCATTTATCTTACAATGATAATCTGTTTTGCCAGATGCTAAGATTTCAAAGTGATTCAATTTAATGTTATGTTCGGTGGCAGTGACATGGTCAGCAATAGCTGAGGAGTGATCACTTTTTTGTTAGCGACATGCTTTTCCTTCAATTGCCTTTTAGTGTCCATTTTGACTACCTGGCATAAAAATAAGAGTAGTTTCACGAAAGGCTCAACTTCAACGATGAGAATTGTTTTGCACAGGTTTAAACGTGCAAAGAAACATCAGAAGATGTCTTTGGCACCCACCCTAGATCAGTAAAGGGATCAAAACGGAAGTCTCTGTCTAAGAATAGGGAAGGCAGAAAATCTCCCGAACTTAGAGGTTGCATTGTGAAAAAGGGAAATTAGTGATTCGAAGTGGGGATGCTGAGGTAGCTCTGCTCCTAGTTAAAAGAAAAGGGAAAAAGTAGGGGGTGGGCAGCAGCCCCTTAGGCATCCCAGTTCCCTGAATAACTAATAAAAATTCTGAAATATCGCTGAGATCAATCTTCGTTTCAGGAACCAAAATGTAGTTACTGTTCAAGTCAGGAATGACATCATGTTTAGCTAGTACTAAAGAGTCGCAGGCCATTTTCCACGACTAACGTGTTATCTTTTTTTACGGCAGGTCCATATAAAACGAAGACTGAGAAAGTACCCAGGACGAGAGAAAGTACCCAGGACGTTTTTTTTTCTGTGAGGAATTTCCACACTCTTCTATCATAATTACGTACATAGTACAATCATATTAATCATGCAAACCAAAAACAAAAAATATGAATCTATCTAAATATCAATCTATGGGATTGTAAGAAACCTTTACCCCCTTCCTTTCTTTTATTTATTTAATATTTATGTTTTGTTTTGGTGATCGCACCTGATTGAGGTAAAAAATAACAGATCAAAATTTCGAGTCCTCTTCTACAGTAGCTTGTGTACAGCCGCCCCCTCCTCTCCTCAAACAAAATCTTTAGAGATTTAAGGAGATTTGAGATTGTTTGCGGAGGGGAAAGGGGGCGCTGTACACAGGTTATAGAAGCTTAAAGATACAGCTATTTTCATACAGTTCGCACTGGACCAAGTGAGAATAATATTTCAATTGTTTCAATAGATCAGACAACATTCTTGAAGATAACGTGCAAAGAAAGTTCAGCTGAGGATATGTACGCCACTAATTTTATTTCTATTTTATTTTTTCATATATTGATGTATGTCTTAGGAAGGCAGTTATAAATTGACTAGTTTGCTGTACCTCAAGTTCACGGTGAGATCAACCATCGCACAATAATTGTGCATGCAGATCTAAATGGCCGCCTGAAATGACGTTTATGTATAATATTGCTTACCACTAGAGTAAATTATCTTCGATGTTGGATGCTACACGTGTCAACCACTGAGCGTCTTCATTTAGACTGTCAGTTGTCAACTGTTTTCCGTGTTTATGGCCCCAAACCACTCCGTTTAACGTCAAAGGGAGTTTAAGGAGGCTCGCACCCATTTTCAAGGTCTTACCCCTTCCTGTTTGATGCTTCATAACTCTGCCTGTAGAGCATGCATGAAAAAGCCATCGGAATTTTGGGTCAAGTGCTCTTTTCTCCGGCCTTCATAACTGAATTATGCTCGTTCTGGAGTGGTTTGAATGGACTCTCCCCTCTGCGCAAGTTAGGTGACACAAAATTGTCCTTCGCCGTGAAAACTGATGACGGCACAAGCGATACAAGGGACATAGACTCACCCGGGCAGTTGAGGGTTGGTCAGAGGTGAATGGGTATAATAATAAACACTCAATGACTGGTCTCTCAGCAAACAGTTTCATTGTTAGATGTCATATGACCTCCTCGAAGTAACCGATGAGAGAGTGCGCTGTTGGGAAAAAATTCCAGCTATATAACAATGGGTAACTATCTAATATTGAACTTACTTTTAGAGTATTTTGTCGACGTCGCAGCTTTCATAGCAACAGAATAACGATGAAATGAAATTTACAAATTGGGAATTTCTCGAGATCTAGCAATACTCTTTTAAAATCCTTCCGGGTGAGTTTAGACGGTTGTCCATGTGTAAGTACAGGCAGAGAGCTTTCATTTGAGTGGTCACATCATAGGATTTCGTCCACAGACTTCAAAAGTTAGAATCACCTTACAAAACTCCATCAAACACTCTGGCAGTGAAAGGGTTAAAGGAATTATGCGAAACTATTTTTCTATCTTTTTAAAAATTTCAATTGTGTTTTCGCATCAGTTGAATCGCAGACATCATGAATTGTCTCCCCAGCGCTGGGCGCGTTTGTGTTGTAGTTTCTCCATTTTAAGGCATCAAAGCTATAATTTCCTGTCGTCTGTTGCTACGGATGGCAATGGACCTGACGAAAATCGCCAAAAACTAATTATGGTTAGTGATCTCTGATGAAATTTGTTTGGTGTCTTCTTCGTAACTCTACAGGCGCATTTTCTGAATGTGTAAAGGCACTAAGTAACGACTTCAGCATAAAATTGACCTAAAACAGCAATATCCTCGTGAGACGCTCCAAAATGGAGGCTATGAACATGATACATATTCGAATCCCTCTTTACTTAATCCTTCCTAATACGGAGAGCTCTTGTAGTCTGATCCTAGCTGTCAAATTTCATACATTCCTTACATCTGTCATTTTTTCACCTCCATAATGGACACAGGAAATTGCCTTAGTGTTCTGCATGTAAGGGGGTGTTTACAAGACACCAGGGACGACTTTCGCGCCGGCGCAAGTTCACTCTGGTTCCCTCTCATGGCTCTATATTTGTTTACATGATACCACCACAAAATGTCATGCCGGCGCGAGTCACCCCGGCGTAAGTTCACCCTGGTTATTGTACCGGAGCTAGAAATTCACTCCGGCACAAAATTTCGCAACAGTATCATGTAAACACGAAACGACCACCTATTTCGGTGTGAAATCGGTTTGCAGGTGAACTGGATCGGTCGGTAGCGCATACGTAATGTTTGCGATTTTGAATCGCACTTGTACTTTATCGACATGAAGTGTACGTTCAAACAAATAACCGTGATATGAAATAACCCATCATCATGTAAACGCGACACGAAATAAAAAAGTCATCCCGGTATGAAACTCGCGTCTGTGCGTGTTTTCTGTGTAAGTCTCCCATAAAGGGAAGGGAGGCGCTTAACTTAATTTTGTTGTTTATTATCATTTTTTCCATACAAACAAAACATACTTAATTATTAAATTTAAAAATAGTCGAGGCAAAGGTGCCCACCTTTAGAATTAAGTTATCTATTATTAATAAATATAATACTGACATCGGCAAGACAATTTAACTCTAAGCACGCACAATTTCTTTAGAACATAGAAAATAATCATTAAGTAGGATAAAAATAGATATGGCTGAACGTGTAAGTGCAAAATTAAAACGAAAAAAAATAGCGAAAGAAGCGAAAAACTACACACGATCATTAAGAGAAGTAAAGTGTGCTTATACCAAGAAAAATGACTCAAGTTTAGAATTGAACGAAGCAATAGTAGAGGTATTCTGAATTTCAAAGCTAAGGGAATTAAATATTTTGGGCCCTTGAAAACGAAGTGAAAATTTCCTTACATTTGTCCCGCAGTAGGGTAAACGGGAGGAGTTCTTACTTCTAGTTTTTGAATGTAAGTCACAGTTGAGCAAAAACATGTCATTAAAACTATTCGGAAGAAGGCCGTCACCGTGTAAAGATACATAACTTTACCCATTTGGAGTTTGATAATATCTTCAAATTTTAGAATTCGGCATCTCAGAAAAATGGGATTGGCATGCGCATGTGCATCAAAAGAACTAAATTTACAAACGACCTTTAATAGAAAAGGTACCCCTTTCGTATACCTTTCATAGACAAATAGTACTCCTTTCGCATACCTTGTTTAAAAAGCTGCATCCCAATTAACTATTGTAAGTTAGCATTAACAAATCATTAAACCAGACATTTCACTTTCACAGCTATTTAAAGCATCTGTTAGCCCTTTTAAGTCCCATTACAGACCTAAATGATAGATTCCCCTACTCTTTCATATACTTCAACTCAGAACTTCCCCGTTTACGCCATCATAGGGAGTACCCAGTGCCCCAAGCCCCCTCCCACCCCCACCACAAGTCATTAGTCTGTATATGTTGCATGGTTCAAGCTCCTTCTACTTGTCTCGAGTAATTTCCGTTTCTAAGGTCATTCAACGCGAAAAATGAAACCAAGCGCTATACAAGAGAAGGATTAAATTTATGGTTTCGAAACACCACAAACGAGATGTCCAGTCAACATTTAACATTCCTTTGAATTGTAGAGCAAATTTGGATTAAAGGAGAAGGAAAAACTTCATCTTTGTAGAGGAAACCTTTCACTAGGCAACGCGATCCACTCGACTAAAAACAAATATTCCTAAACTTTTCTGTATATGGAGATTTACAAGTATAATTATATGTCTCTCGTCTAAACAAGAAATGTTGTCTTCTGTGCATTAAAAACTCATAGCTTGAATCAATTTTGTCATGCAGCTTTTTATTTTTATTATTTTTTAGCAGAATTTTCTCGCCAACCTTCCTCTAGTTTTTGGTTATAGTTTTGGTCTTTGAAGGCATTTTGATGCTATTTTCGCCGATACCTAAAACCGACCGTTCCTAATTTTGTTTTCTTGCTGCTATCAATTATTGGATTATATTTCCCTTTAATTCAAACTTATTTATTTCTCCTGTTTATCAATTAACAATGATGTTGTTTTACCATCAAGATACAAACCGACTCATGATCAATTCGCACATGAAAAACTTTCCTAGACCAAACGGGAAGAAATCCGAAGAAGAATTTCGAGAAATGACGAAATTGGTTTTTGATTTTTTGTCCGTTTAACGAACGGGAAAATAGTCTGAAATGTCAACCTTCTCCACTCCCGCCCCTAACCTCTGGGGGGCGCGGGAGAGAGAGCCTCTCCCCCGCGCCGCCCTCGCGCTAGGGGGTGGAGAGAGCTCACGTTTTAAACCAACGCGCAAAAAACATCCTTAGCATTGACGTTTATGCATTTTTATTAAACTGGTAAAAAAAAAAAACAGTTTATTTGAGTGTCATTGTGTTTAGCACGAAAGTGCTACTCGAAGACACTATTTTTAATTGTGCTACTGGAGACGGGTCCGCCATTTTACGTGGTCATCCGAGCCACGCGAAGGTCTAGCCGTTTGCAGGGCAAAGACAGTACTCACCTTTGTTTCTCAGTTATTTTAAGACCACGATTTTGGTCCGGCCCCAAAAAACGAACCCAAGACATCCCTCATTGCAGTAAAGGGCTCTACAGACTGATCTAATCCTGCCGCGGTTTTATTTTCTTCATGTATATGCCCCACCCAATTAAAACTGCAAGTGCATAAAAGTGACTCCTAACTTACATAAAGGAACTTCAAATTTGTCTTGGTAACTGTGTAATAACCAAAACAGCAAAGACTGGTTATTACACATCACTATCACTATCGGCCACCTGCGTTCCATATGATATTGATACGATTTACAGAAGCCCTGAAGAACATTTCTTTAGCTTTTGTCGGTGACAGAGAATTGTACTCTTTACGTTTGTCTCTATTCTTTTCTTTAATTTTATAGTTAGTTACTGACAATATTTGGATTTTTGAGAACAGATCAACACAGGCACGTTATCATTTTTGTTTATTACTTTTTCGAGCAGGTGCTTTGAAACAGATTATACATAGGTGTTCCTTCAATGTCCCTTTTCAACAGTAAAAAAATAACAATTGCGCGAAGACATTTTCTGTCAAAATTGACCATTAGATTGTTAAAATTGGCTAGAATAGACTTTATATTGAGGCATGTTTTCTCTTAAAATGTGATCAATTTATAACGGCGAGCTTTGTTGAACCACAATTATGAACTAAATTACCTGAAGCAATAATTATAACAAACAACTTTGCGGTTGGCCGTAATAGGTTTACTGGCCACCAACATTAATATTGTGGCTAGTTTTAATTGAGTGTCTAATTCAGTGCTGTCATTGGCTAGAAGAGACTTTGACTCACTGTCATCTGAAACAGGAAAATGTTAAGTGTCTGGTGGTTTTATGATGTTACTATCACTTTACAAGTGTATAAATATTCAGGCTTACGAGCCCGTTCAAGAAAACTCACTCTTCTGGACTAAATGATCTCTCGACATTGAAATGTTTTCTCCATTTTTTCGTCGGTTTCTTTTCTTCATGTTGTCTTCAAAGATACTTGAAGCACTGTATGCACAAGGTTAGTTTGGAATTTCATTCTTGTTCTTGTTCTTGTCCTTTCTTATATTCTCACAAACAAAGCCGTTTAAACCTATATGTAGCTCTTAGACCGTAAGTAAAAAAAGGGAAACATAACACTATTTTTAGAGAATTACAAAGCACAGAGGAAGATCTTTAATTGAAAAAGGATTCGAATATTTTAGCTAGGAGTATATTCAAGAATAAGTTGAATTAAGTTAATTGATGAATTATTAACAAAAAAAGCGTTTGCTTCCTCATCCTCCATACTTCATGTCTTGACCCTGAAGTTTGCTAAAAAACGAGTTTGAAGCCTATTTGTGCTTACTATCTAGAAACTAAAAAAAGAGTATGCGATACCATTTATCTGGACACGTGTGGAAAACTAAGCGGCAGCGGCGGGTTCAAGATTTTAGTTTTCTGGTTTTTGGCAAGAGTAGATAAGTTAGTTTTCAAGTTCTTACACATATTTTTACAAATCAGTTAAATATATTGAATGTATCACTTGAAGTTACCCGATTTTTTTCGGGAATTTTTGGCCTGTTTCGTGGAATAACATTTTTTCACTATCATAACAGAATCGCATGCAATGCGTCACCCAATTATCTTCAAGATGTTTTTGTAAAGGAAGAGTACCACTTTTTAAACGTCCCTGGAATTGGAACGATTACAGTGTACGACACGTTTGACTGCACCTTTGAATGCCTCAGCAATCCGTCATGTTTGTCCCTTAACCTGGTCGCCTCCAAAGGAGCCGATGGAAAACTTTGGTGCGAATTGTTGACTTCGAATAAAGACATTAACCCAGACGGGTTCAAAGAAAACAAGACTTCACACCACTTTTCCTTGAAGGTGCGAACATAGTTTTAATTAAACAAGCTCTAAATTATTAATTATCCTGCAGTGTCAAGACTGAAAAACCTAAGCTGATTATGGATCTCAGAATTTTAAGAGACAACTCTAAGCTTCATTTAGTAAAAAAGTGAAAATTTACAGGTAATTTCAGTGCAATTAGTATGTGTAATCAAATGGTGATGAGTGAAATTAGGGAATAATTTCAGGCGCGTTTTGTCCAAATCCTTATAATTTCCCGAGCCTTTAGGCGAGGAAAATTATTAGGATTTGGATAAAACGCAAGTGAAATTATTCCCTAATTTCACGAGTATACCATTTGATTACCTATTAATATCATGGGTGACGAATTACCTTAGCAATCGAGGGTTTTTGACTTGTGTATCCTGGATCGTATCGCTCGATCGTGAACTCCACTCTCTCAAACGTTTAGAGCTGAAATTTGGCTTAAGTTTTCGGAATTTTTCGACAACATACCTTTAAGAATCCTTCTTGATGTGCTCTTTCGTGTGTTCTGCAGGTTTTCTAAAGCGTCTTTTTATGCCCTGACATCTTCATTCATGACATTTTAAAACTTTGTCGCCATCTTGAAACGGAGACGTACGGCAGCTTGCCATGGCAATTTAGTAATTTCACACGTGAAATTACAAATTAACGCTAAAATTTCGCGCCAAAATTAAGGAGTAATTCGTCACCTATGATATTATAAATTGAAGTAAACAGTGACTTATTTTGCTACAAGGGCAGACGATAGTAGACTATTTTCAGAAAGGCAAACATCAATAAATCTCTCATCTCTTAAATGAGATGAGTCTTAATAAATATAAGGTGCTTTAAAAGTCAGAACTGGCCGGCCAGACCATGGATGGAACAGTCATTTTGACCATGAAATAGGCATTTCCCAAGAATTTTAACTGAAAAACCATCTCCTTCGGGCATGGTATTTAGGATTTGACTGATCTGGCCACAGGCGGCCCAAGATCGGTTCAAAAATTACCGCGAGTTTCGATACTGTTTTGCATATTACGAACGATTTAAAAACTATGAGAAATTCAATATTGTTGTTAAACTGTAGAAATATGGAAATAAATATAGAAACTAGTAATAGGTGACACTACAGCTGCCCCCGCTCTGTATAGACTATTCTTGCTCCTTGTGTAGCTCTTTGAAATATACCGATTCATAATGAAGATGTTCACACATATTCCATAAAATAGGTGAGATAAATACAGGAAATAAACGCAAGGTTCCATGCACAGTTTCGGTTCGATTTACACAGCTTTGATGAAAACATTCTCAGTTTCGAGAATAGTTTATTCTAAACCATAAGAAAAGATTTAATTAGAAGTTTAATTTTTCGCTATTTCTATTTCACTTTTTACATTTAGTTCATTTCATTTGCCGGAAAGTAAGCCTTAGAAATTAAAAGGACGTTTGATCAATTCTAGTCTTATTTTAAACTTTATAGCGGAAGGACATCTGTGAGCAGGGAATAAGTCAGCACAGAATTTGATGATCGACGAATTTATTTCTGTAATCGTCCATCGTTCTGCTAGTGATAAACTAGCCGTTGAATTATTCACTCATCTTGCTTGTTTTGGGCCAAGTCTTATTTCGGTCAAACAGAGAGAAAGAGTGTCTGGCAAGGTTCAGCTGAAGGTTTCCAATCAAGATTTGCGAACTCGTGTCTGGCAAACTCACTTAGTGTTAAAATATACACTGTTCTACGCACCTTATAACTTCATCTGCGCTTAACGAGTGTCTTTTGGTCCATAACTTTCATAACAACTGCTCGACAGAATGTCACAGATAACACGTAACGCAAAAGAGTATCGAAGTATGACTGCGCAATTAATGTCACAAAATCTGCCTATTGTAAGCTGTTCCTTCGGGATTTTTTGTGTTTTACGTCATCCTAACCATTTCGTACTCACGGGCGCAAACAATAGAAACGTCATCATTACCTACCGATTCCTCGCGGCCCCTGTTCAAGCATCTTCGGAGACCCAGGGGCGGTCAGTCGGGCCGGGAGAAAAGGTGCGAAAAAAGTTTTCAAGCACAGCTTGAAAACTTTCGTCGCGCCTTTTAACCCGGCCGACTGACTGCATGCCCCTGGGTCTCCGAGGACGCTGTTCAAACAAATCGAGATTTTTTCTATATTGACTGTATGACTGTATATTTCAGCTGTAAGTACTTTCCTTAATATACGCGCGAGTTAATAGGGTGCCTCCTCGGGATTTCGCCTTCTGGGGGAAATCCCTGCGGGGGCAATAAATTGTACTTACGTAAATTTGGGTCTGTTGTTGCTTTTTCTGTGTAACGTGGGCTCAATTCATGGCCATTTTATACGGTTTTGCTGCTCGTTGTTTTTTCGGTGTTGTTTTCTTACGTAAGGGGAAGCAAGGTAGGTGACTCTGTGCAGTCTCAACTCACAAATCTCTCCCGCATCATAGAACCGCGCACCGATTCACCATGAAAGCGCCAAATTCTTAAGGCCGGGTCAGTCTCTTATCTCTTCCCCTTGTCATATTGCGATGTGTTTTTGTGGGAAATTTTTTGGATAGTGTTTGGTTCTGGCAATCTGACATGCGTTCAGGAACCTCGATGACTACGTGTTGCGTGGTGAAGGCGAACATGGACTCAGGGGATCCAAATACAAAACATGGATCTTCCTACCCTGAGGTAGCTACTTATGGGCTCCTGGAATTATCCAATTGGATGAGCGTATATAAAATGTTCGCGTTCACGTAAGAACTATAGGTCCATTTATACGAGGAAAAATAAGACGCGTCTTACATAATATCGTAATATGCAAAACAGTATCGAAACTCGCGGTAATTTATGCACCGATCTTGGGCCGCCTGTGACCTGGCTGGATAGTTCTAATTAAAAGTGAAATTCTCGTTACGGCGGGAATGATCTGGCCAGTCAGTTCTGACAAATGGAAAGCGCCCTTAGATAAGTCTAGTCTTCTCCGCAGCTTAAGCGTTGCGTGACGAGACAAAACGGCTGTCATGGAGACTATAGATTGGTGAACTGGTAGTACAGAAAGGAGCTGAGATTGAAGTTCTCACTAGTGGAAATTGGTGCAAACAAAATGCATAGTCGCCTATTTTGTCTCTTTCAGGGTAGATTCCCTCCGACATCCTGCGTCGAATATGGACAGCAAGGTTTCTACAAAGATAGCATTTATAAGATCTATGATAACGACGGAAACAGTTTCCCAGCTTATTGTGATCTAAAATCAGAGCCTGGTATTGCATGGACCCTAGTCATGTCTTGGAGTAGAGAAAATCGCCTTATTTCTGCTTTTCAAAACGCCCCTGTTCAGGTCAATGCCCCAGAAAACGAGAACTCCCCCAGCTGGGATCGTTACCGGTTAAGTCTGGAGAGAATGAGATCTTTGCAGGTCCACTCCACCCACTGGCGAGCAACATGCAGCTATCCAACTTACGGCATCGATTTTAGAGACTACCTCCGTGGTAACTTCAAAGACTTCAACATCGTCGATTTCCTTGGTACTGGCGAGTGTAAGAGGGTAGAATATGTGGATATCCGAGGGCACAATGGCACAAACCTCAAGGTACCGTTTTGGCAGAAAAAGAACACTTGGATAGTCCATACTGTCAGCAGTTCACATCACTGCGAGTTCAAAGCATCAGTTGGAGCGGTAAACAAGGAGCACAACTTTGCCTCGTATCGTAATATTAATCAAAAGTTCCGCTGCACACAGGCAGACAACTCTACTACTCAGTGGTGGTTTGGAGCTCATCTTAAAAAATAGTTTCGGGGAAACGAGTTTACACAGCTCCTATGTCAGAACTAAGGGGGCCAGCAAATTGTACCGCTCTTATAAACAGACGAAATGCATTCAGTATTAGTTTAGAAGATTTAAATTGTTGAAGATGTACACTCTTAAGATTAGAAACTCTTCTTTTTCATTGATAAGCAGTGATTTTATAATGGGCAGCATTTTTTACAACTATGATCTAAATTATGACTTTTCCTGTAATTAATTATACAACAGAGCATTAATATGTTATTAACAATAAATTTCTATTGCCTGACTGATTAAAAAATAAAAGTGTAAACGATGACTCGTTATAAGGTAAAAACCAACTGTAAGAGTAAAAACTGATAATTGTAACCATTGTGAAATTATGGAGATTAAGAACTGACTGTGAGGAGAAAGGCAAATTACAAGATTACATGGACACTGCATGGAGAACTACAGCCCGCATCACCGTGGCACAAGTGAGGCCCACAAGTTTATTAGCTTTTAGCTATTTAGTGTTTTACTAAATAAAGTGTTTACTTGCTCACTTCACATATCACCTAGTTTAGCAATTTGAATCCCTTTTACCTACTGTTTGTGCACTATGTTTTAAATACTGTTCCAAAAACGAGCAGGAGTGTATTATCAGGTTTAAATGCTTTAATAATTTTGGTCTGAAACTGAGACCTAAAGTTTAGCCTTGTCTTTATCGATATAAAAACACTCATTAAACATTAATTTCGTTTGTTTTTTCTTTATGAACTATTTATGAGTTTTTTGAGATAATGAAGAAAAGAAAACCGGGAAACTTTCTCGACTTTCTCAGAGCCATTAATCCTCTTGTCAGCCTTTTTAGATCATTTTACGGACCGAAATGACAGATTTTCCTACCCTTTTATGTACGCAGTCAGCTAGTGAAATCCCTACCCTTTCATATACCTTTCATATAACCATCTCGGGCGGAGCCTCCCCGTATAGGCCATTATAGGGAGTACTACACTGGGTTTAGTGCCCTTTCTTGGGTCCTTTATACTTAACGGGCTTGGGAAACTTTAAAAAAGGCACACAACAGATCAGTAAGCAAGGTGACTCAAAGTTACGGATCCAAGCTATTATTGTTCTGAAATGACATTTCTAGAGTAAATTAAGTATACACTGAACTGTCTCCTTGCCTTACCTCTTTAATCCCTTGTGTTGTTCACATACAAATTCTCCATATATTTCGTGAACGTATTAGTATGAGAATTTGATAAAACAGTGCTTTCCCTTTTGTTATCATTTTATTCGTGAGAAAATCGGTTTGGTCAGTCTTGGGAAATTTTAAAAAAGGTTTTTTAAAAACAGCCTTACCAATAACTGTTTTAATCGTCTCACTCATACATCACATTGCGGCGGGATTATTTGTCACTCTAACTTTTAAATCTGTGGTTTAAATTCTTTTCTGCTTTCGTTTCCATGAACGAAAGTTCTTTGGCAGAACTTTTGAGTGGAACTATCATGATAGTTTTAACTATTTCACAAGACGAAATTGTATTTCTTTTGTGTGATTTCTATTTCTTTCATCTTTGAAAGGACTGAAAGGGGTAATATCCATTCACTTTAGCCAACGAGCAGGCTGTCGCTGAATTCGTTCCGTGTTACTCACGCGAGATTTTACAACCCTGCAGGGGTGGGTTGGGAGGATACACTCTAAGAACCCCCACGACCCAAACAAGCAATGAGTATTAGCAGGAAAGGATAAAGGAAGACCCTCGATTGTAAAGAGGATTTTACATTTTGAATTTGATTACTGCATGAATGGAGCTTAAAATGTTTATTCATCCCGAAACAGTCGACGATAGTAGGTGTTTGAGAAAACGGGAACTAAAATCGGAGCTAAAAACTCACTCATCTTGCATTAAATTTTAGGATGCCCACTAAACACTAACTTCTTTTGACATTATTTCTTTATGAATTATTTGAGACTTTTTTGAAACATCTTTTAAAGCTATAGGCATTTGCAAGAATAGACCAAAACATTTCGATATTTTAAATTAAAAATTTGTTAAAATTCATTCTTGGCTTCCAGCCTCGGATAACAAAAGAAATCACCTTGCAAAAACAGGAATGAATAATACATTCCTTTTGTTATCATTTCCCCGATATTCGAAGCCAGGAATGAATTTTAACATATCTAAATTGGTGTATTAGGTTTTGAACATTAAGATACAAACCTTAATTCTAGTTGAAGACCTTATACCAGCCAAATTAGCCGGCGATCGCTGAAAGAAACTTTATCTTTGCCTTTTATTAGTAACCATGAACTACCTTGAAAAAAAAATTAAAAATTTAACACTATGTCCAACATCGAGCGCAAGTAAGAAGTAGTTTCGTCCTATTTTTCCTCGCCAAGTCGCTTGGCCTAATTATTCCGCGCGGTCTATGCGTTTTGGGTCACACGATCTGAGCGAGTTTGCACCGTTAACCAAGAAGAACTGGGGACGAGGTTGAGTTGCTTTGGTGGTGAAAACAAAATATGACGGACATTTCACTGGTTTCAACAGTAAGAACTAGGCGAAATTATAGCTAAAAACATGGCAAGAACAGCCAGAACACAACTCGAAGGGCAACATCTGCTATTTGCAGAATATTTGCGGAGCTGAACAACCCTAAACGTGCACTATCGAAGGTGAACTTAACATCGATGGAGGTAAGCATGTTTTAGCTTTGTTTTTAAACTAGGAATTATTTTGAATGAATAATAAAACAGTTATTGAATTCGGCTTTCGTATCATATGAAGAATTGTTCAAATGAAGGCCGGAACAGTTGATTTTAGAAGTCGTTTTTCATTTGTGCACTTTGTTTACATTAAGTTTGCGTGGTTGCACACGCTTATCAGTGCCGTCTCAAGGCTTACTATGCTTCAGCTTCTTTTTTCCCCAGATTGAGAGAGTTGTACTCAATACAGGCGAAAATAAATTCACAGATTTTCGCAAAGCATATGAACCGGTCAAATGAAACTTTATTTAAATATTTCCGCAAAAAAAAGCCGGCAAAAAGCACATGACAAAATTCTAAACCCTCCGAAAACTGCCATGCAACAATCACTAAGCAATCATAGTTGTTCTAGAGACGTACATTTTAAAGGCTTATGCAGGTATCAATGTTTAGACGGAGAGAGAGAGAGAGAGAGAGAGAGAGAGAGAGAGAGAGAGAGAGAGAGAGAGAGAGAGAGAGAGAGAGAGAGAGAGAGAGATTGATTGATTGATTCACTTTTATTTGAATACGGTAATTTCATAAGTTACATAACTTCTTTACATGAAAGCCGTATAGAAACAGAAGTAAATACTGTACAACTACACTAAAAATATGTACAAATAATAAAATATAGTAAAATGTAGTCAACAGTTTGCCTGCCTACTAGCCAGTTTTCTTTTAAAGATAGCTTTAGATTCAGACGCTTTTATGTCATTTGGTAATGAATTCCACAGCATTCCTCCTCTGTATGAGAAAGACCCCTTATAATATTCTGTTTTTGGAACGTGGTCCAGTACAACATTATATTCCGCATTTCTTAGCATAGACTTATAAGGGTTGTTCTCACAGACATTCGAGAAAAGATCGCTTAAGTAACTAGGTACATTTCCATTCACTGTATCATACATTAATAGACTTAAGTGCCTTTGACGCCTTGAGGCAAGCTCTTCCCAGTTTAGTTGTTTTCGTATTTGTGCTGAACGAACGTCATAACCTTGAAAGGTTATTATGCGTGCAGCACGATTTTGTAATTTCTGGATCCTAGTGGCAAGTCCCTGGTCTAAATTGTCCCAAACAACGTCGCAGTAGTCGAACACAGGCTGGATAAGAGATTTGTAAATAGTATTTAGAACATCTAATGGTACATAATCACGAGCCTGTTTTAGACCACTGATGGATCGACTGACTTTTGAACAAAGTTTGTCAACATGCTCGTTCCATTTAAGATTTTCATCTAAGTGAATTCCTAAATATTTTGTTGTTTGGACTCGTTTAACATGATTGTTGCCAATCTTAATTGGAAAGTCTCTTCCTAAGTTAGATAATTTGAAGGTAGTTGTTAAGAACATATACTCCGTTTTAGTGACATTTAAGCTTAACTTATTTGCAAGAAGCCAGTCCCTAACGCGAGTTAGGTCATTATTTACCTTGGCATATAGTTCAGCAGTGGATACAGAGGACGCATATATCGTGGTATCATCGGCATACATGTGTGCTTTGGTATGGAGAAGACATCCAGGGAGATCATTGATATAAATTAAAAACAACAAAGGGCCTAAAATTGAACCCTGTGGAACTCCAGAACTTATCAACTGGGGCTTAGATACACAGCCCTCTACTACACACTGCTGTTGCCTATCTGATAGGTACGATGAAAACCAGTCGAGCGTTACACCCTTCAGACCATAGAGCTCAAGCTTTTTTAATAAAATATTATGTGAAACGGTATCAAAGGCTTTGGCAAGATCGAGAAGCACAATCAAATTGGTCATGCCTTTGTCAATGTTAAGATACCAATTATTTGTTAAATGTAACAGCGCTGTCACTGTAGAGTGAAGGGAACGAAATCCAGACTGGTTTTTTGTTAACAGGCCATTTGAATTTAAGTACCCGTATAGTTGATCGTAGACTACCCTTTCACAAATCTTAGAAATGGTTGGCAAGACAGATATTGGTCTATAGTTTTGTGTATCTGTGCGATCATCCTTTTTATACAAAGGAAATACTTTAGCCATTTTCCACTGTGAAGGAAAGAGGCCAGTATCTATGGTTTTGTTTATGATACAGGTTAAAGAAGTGGCAATAATTGGGCCAGCTTCTTTTAGAAGCCGACATGAGATGTTATCAAGGCCAGTGGCCTTGTTCGGAGATAATTTACCTAATAACTTTAAAACTTCAGTGGCAGAGGTATGTTGTAAATTAAAAGTCGTGGAAACAGGCTTTATGTAAGAGTCAAAACTTGTATTTCCACTAGGCAGTGTGGAGGCTAGGTTTGGACCGACAGATGTAAAATGGTCATTTAAAATCTCACACATTTCTGCGGGTTTTGTGAAGGAATTATCACCACTTTTTAGTTCACTTATTGAAGAGTTACTAGTGCACTTACGATATGTTAATTCATTGATTGTCCTCCATATTTCCTTCGGGTTACCCACATTTTGTTCCACTTCTGATTTATAATAATTCGCTTTTGCCATTTTAATCTCATTATTTATTCTATTTCTTTCTTTTCTATATTTATCCCAGATAGATGGCTGTTTTGTTAATATAGCCTGCCTTTTCAGTCTGTTTCGACCTGTTATCAGCTCCCTCAGATCAGTAGTAATCCAAGGGGATTTTTTATTTCTTACTCGCCGCGTTCTTATGGGCGCATGAGCGTCAGCTATTTTTAAAAACATATTTTCCCAGATTTCAACCATTTCATCGGGAGTAGTGCAATTTCTTAGGCTATCCCAGGGCGCTGACTTTAGGTCTTCTCTGAAAGCACTTGCATTAAAGTTTTTAAAAGAACGAGTGGTCACATGCTTATGAGTGTTTTTAGATGAAATGGCAAACTTACGTACTGCATAGACCATACTATGGTCACTTAATCCCATATGCACCACTCCGGATTTTAAAATCCTCGAGGGTTCATTTGATAATATTATATCAATAAGTGTACTAGAATTTGGCGTGATTCTAGTAGGTTCATTGATTAGTTGTTGAAACTGATAGGTCGAACTTAATTGCTTAAACTGAGACAGGTGCATAGAGAGAGAGATTGATTGATTGATTCACTTTTATTTGAATACGGTAATTTCATAAGTTACATAACTTCTTTACATGAAAGCCGTATAGAAACAGAAGTAAATACTGTACAACTACACTAAAAATATGTACAAATAATAAAATATAGTAAAATGTAGTCAACAGTTTGCCTGCCTACTAGCCAGTTTTCTTTTAAAGATAGCTTTAGATTCGGACGCTTTTATGTCATTTGGTAAAGAATTCCACAGCATTCCTCCTCTGTATGAGAAAGACCCCTTATAATATTCTGTTTTTGGAACGTGGTCCAGTACAACATTATATTCCGCATTTCTTAGCATAGACTTATAAGGGTTGTTCTCACAGAAATTCGAGAAAAGATCGCTTAAGTAACTAGGTATATTTCCATTCCCTGTATCATACATTAATAGACTTAAGTGCCTTTGACGCCTCGAGGCAAGCTCTTCCCAGTTTAGTTGTTTTCGTATTTGTGCTGAACGAACGTCATAACCTTGAAAGGTTATTATGCGTGCAGCACGATTTTGTAATTTCTGGAGAGAGAGAGAGAGATGGGGTTATACGGACATAGGTGGGTCATTTGAACATTCCTTTGGTCCTGCTCTTTGAGCCAAACTGCGATTTTCATGTTAAGTCCAGAGAGGGATATTTGATTACCTTTGCACTATTTTCACATCCCCAAGGGTCGGAAATTTGACAAAAAAATTTGCAAAAAAAAAATCAAATGCCGCATACTCGTACCCTCCTCTCCGTCCAAACATCGATACCTGCACTAGTTGTAGATTTAAGTTTCTCGGTAGCTTACCGGCAAACGAAAAACGCTACTTTTAACCCCAAAATTAAACTAAAGATAAATTTCCTACAGTATTTACTGAAAAGTGTAAGCTTATAAAAGCAAAACAAGCGTGTAAGTAAACACGTCAGGTGTGTCGCCTACAGCATCAAGCCTGTGATCAAATAAACTATCAGCGGAAATTGAAAAACTACGTGACTTCAATAGGTAGGAAAATGAGCCCGCTATACAGTTATTTGATAATGGTCAGTGGATACTTTAGTTTGACAGCTGCCAATTGACTTTCATAAGGATGGCGAATATTCGAACAAACGGACTACTAATACAATACGACAGCTTAGCGTGAGTGAAACATCTCCCTCCGTCTTGTAGTGGGGAACGGGGGGTGAAATGCCGGTAAAATGAGGGGTCGTTTATCTGAGCCAAGAGAAAATGTATACATGAGTGAATCATGAAAGACATATCACTGTTCTTTAACGAATTTAGAGTTGCTCCTTTGTGATTCATGTGCAATTACATATTTGATATAAAAGGTTATTAGCGGAGCTCTCGCGCGAAGCGCGCCACCGGAGCACCGTGGGTAAGAAAATGAAGTACTCTACCCATCCGAGAAAATTTGGTAATCACGTGACCGTACACCAACCGAGCGACCGTCCGTACGCACCACAGGCATACCAATGTAAAATAACTCGATCAACAGACGAAAACGGAAAGCGGAAATTGTTTCTGTATCCGTGTTGTCTAAAGTATTTAGCTTAGATTGATTTGTCATGTCCACAAATTTGGAATATAGTAGCAGGAGAAAGACAGAGAAAAGGAGAAAGTAGGCGCCAGGCTAGCGAAGCTCAACTAGAAAAAGGGCGACAGAGGTCTAGAGCGAGAGATAAAAAACAAAGGAGATATTTTGTTTGTTGAAAGAACAACATGAAATTTTGTAGCAGCGGTGAAAAAATGAGAAATACTCGCGACCACCAATGCAAAGTGAAAATGAGCGGCAGTGAAAAAAAGTGAAGGAGAACACGTACGACATTTCCTCCATAAAACGTGTAACTAAGAAGTTTCTGGAAGTTTCACGTTGTAGTCGTGCAAAACAACGGCAAAGAAATGTACAAAAAAAGTGTGATGCACGTGCAAAATTGCTTTTTTTGCTAATCAGACCTATTGTTGTTTTTCACCGTTCTCCGGCGTTGCCTTCGCCGCTTAGCATTACACGATTTTATATTTTGTTTAAACAAACTATAAATATTATCGAGAGCTTCGCTTTTAGCCCTGGCTAAATCTGTATATTAGGATAAATAGGATAGACATTTTATTTAACCACGGTAGTTTTATCAGCTACAGGACTTGGTGCTGTTTTACATAAAATCTTCTTCCTCTTCGCGGATTTGATCACGTATCTATATAAGGACCTTTCTACCCGATAAAACTCAGAAAAGTGAAAAGTCAGGGGAAGGCTTTGACAAAATTTTTCTCTATAAAAGGTTAAAAAACTATCATCCCTAACCGCAACAAACAGTTGACCGGTCAGAACTTTCTAAAACGAAATACGACGTTTTCTAACCAAGAAAGCACTTAACTGTTGTCCATGTTTTACTACTTCAGGAGGGAATGGGCCAAACGAGTCACAAGCAACAGAAATGAACTCTTACCAATTTGCAATTCCGTGAAAATAGTCAATGTCCATTACGTTGCGTTGCAGTTAGATATTGAGCAGTTTTCCCTCTTGTGCGGCCGTTTCACTGTGAAATTTCTTTCATTTGGATAGCCGTATTGCGAAGGCAAGCAGACGCTTAAACTGTGTACTTTAGTTGCATAATGCATTCATTAGCACAAATATTTCTACCCAACACCAATTGGTTTTGCTGCTTTTGTTAAACTTTAATTAATCAACACATTTTAAAAGAAAAATGCATTATTTAGCAATCCTGTTCAAATAAAATACTCCGGGGACGTTGTGACAAATCACTGCTATTCGTGTTTTAAACATTAAATAAAATCCTCAGAATTACTAGCGTCAGTTTCTTTACGTGAAATTTGTAAATAGAATTATGAGTGTAAATTTGGGAATAAAAAAAAAACGTTTAATTGAAAATTATAGTAAAGAACTAAAGAAGCCTGAAAGGAAGTGGTCCAATCAAGATGTAAACTAGAGGTAATCATTTACTACGGATCCGCGTTCGTCACTTACGAAAACGAAATCGAGTAGAAGGAAGTCCAGTTTCCCGGCCGAGATGCCCCTGATAAAATTAATAGGGGCGTCTAATTTGCAGTCGTCTGTGATGACTCGAACATTTCTGCCTTTGTACCACAGGAACACCAGATTAGGATGCGTTCCGACGAACACGATAAACTCATCGACTGATTAACCAAATTCTCGAGTAATTGCATGATTCCAAATAGATGCGCCCCTATAGCCAAGAGGTTTTTTGCCGTAAGTGATTTTGTGGAAAGGAAAATGGAACCTTAAAGAGGAACCTCCTGATATCGAAGGTGGTCCTCAATTTCAAACATTTTTGTCATAGATATTCAAGTGCCATATTGTTTTACACTTTGATCATTTCTATTACAAGGAGCTTAGTCTAATAGACCTCTTCCATAATGGCTGCCTGTTGATATATTATTTTATACGTATGTTAATTATCCTTTCTGACCTCGTTAACATATGCAAAATACAAAATAACACTTACTTTCAAACAACTGAGTTCAGAAAGGCAAAATACCATACAAAAAAGATTATATATTTATATGGGCCGCTATTATGGATGTCTATTGGATGCTTTGAAAGCCTGTCCCACCCTAGCTTTTGCAAAGGCGGGGCGGTGATAGAGTTATAACCTAAAAATATATGATTATAGCTGCGCGGTTTTTCAAGCTTTAGAGCCAGTTCTGACCCTGGCATCCGCCCCCCCCGCCACCCAAACAACGCTGCAATAATCAAAATAGAGCTGGGTCAAAGAGTTGTACTATGCTATTTTCAGCTGTTTTCAACCATCGACAATCGATCGCGAAAAAGGAGCAACAAAGTTGCGGTTTGACCGCCTCAGCCACTGATATGACATTTTTAAAGGTTCCTGTTTTCGTCACGTTTACGGCCAACGGCAAACGTCAATTTCTACTCCGTCTCCAAGCTTTTCCTTTAATTGCCGTTTAGTGTCCATTTTAGTGTCCATTTCTGACATAAAAATAAGAGTAGTTTCACGAAAGGTTCAACTTCAACGATGAGAATTGTTTTGCACAGGTTTAAACGTGCAAAGAAACATCAGAAGATGTCTTTGGTAACCACCCTAGATCAGTAAAGGAGTCAAAACGGAAGTCTCGATCTAAGAAGAGGGCTCAGGCGTCCCAGTTCCCTGAATAACTGATAAAAAGTCTAAAAAATCGTAGAGGTCCATCTTTGTTTGAGGAACCAAAATGTAGGTACCGTTCAAGTCAAGAATGACATCATGTTTAGCCACTACAAAAGAGCCGCAGGCGATTTCCGGCCTACGACTAACGCCACGTCGTTTTTACGGAAAGGTCCTTCTAAAACTGAGACTGAGCATAAAAAGTACCCAAGCGCGTTTTGTCTCTGTGAAGAATTTCCGCACCCTTTCATCATAATTACGTACATACAGCCATGTACATGTACGTAGTATAATCATATTAATCCTCGAAAATAAAATGCCAGCTTCAAATGACGTTTATGTATAATCTTGCTTACCATTTTAATAAATGTTCTTCAAAGTTGGATGCGCAGGTGTCAACCACTGAGCGTCTTCATTTGGACTGTTTTGTTAGCCGTTTTCCCTGTTTATGGCGCCCAAACCACTCCGTTTGACGTTAACAGGGAGTTTAAGGAGGCTCGCACCCATTTTTCAACGTTTCACCCCTTTGTGTTTGATGCTTCTAATCATAACTTTGGCTGTAGTGCATGTACGGAATAGCCATCGGAATTTGTCTCATTAGTCTCCTTGACTGAATTATTCTCATTCTGGTGTGGTTTGAAACGTATCTTCCACCTGCACTCGTTAGATGACTGGTCTTGAAATTGATCACGTCACAAGCGATACAAGGGACATGGATCCACTCGGGCGGTTACGGGTGGTTCAGGGCTGAATGGGTATAATAATGGGTGTGAAATTAATAAACACTCGATGACTGGTCCCTGAGGAAACAGCTAATTTTGTTTCCCGAGATCAGAGGGACTAGTCTTTAAGTGATTTGTTATATAGCCCACAAAGAAAAACTTTTTCGTGTACAAATTTATGAAAATAAATCTCGCGAGCGGTCAACATCCGCGGGTAACAGTACACTGTTACCCTCTGACGTCATACATTTTCCAATGGTGCTCTCTCAGAGATTTTGGCGGGAAACATTTTCATTGTTAGATGTCATATGACCTCGAAGTAACCAATGAGAGCGCGCGCTGTTGGAAAAAATTCAAGAATAAACAAGAAAAAAATGCGAAAGAAGCGAAAAACTACACAAGCATTAAGAGAAATAAAGTGTGCTTATAACGAGAAGAATGACTTAAGTTTAGAATTGATCAAAGCAATATTAGAGGCATTATGAATTTCAGAGCTAAGGGAATTAAACATTTTAGGCCCTTGAAAACGAAGTGAAAAGTTCCTTACATTTGTCTGCAGTAGGGTAAACGTAATGTACGTCGCAGTTGAGCAAAAACATGTCATTGAAACTATTAGGAATTAGGCCGTCACCGTGTAAAGATACATAACTTTACCTACTTGGAGTTTGATAATAGCATCAAATTTTAGAATTCGTAAGCTCAAAAAATAGGATTGGCATGTGCATCAAAAGAACTACATTTATATACCACCTCTGATAGAAAAGGTACCCCTTTCGTATAGCTTTCACAGATAAAAAGGACTCCTTTCGCACACCTTGTTTAAAAAGCTGCATCCCAATTAACTGTTGTAAGTTAGCATGAATAAATCATTAAACCAGAAATTTCACTTTCACAGCCACTGAAAGCATCTGTTAGCCCTTTTAAGTCCTTTGACAGACCGAAGTGATAGATTTGCCTACCCTTTCATATACTTCAACTCGTGAAATTTTTACCTTTAGTTAATTTTATATACCTGAAACCTGAAAAGGGTACCTTTCGGGGGGAGTCTCCCCGTTTACGCCGTCATAGGGAGTACCCAGTGCCCCCCCCCCCCCCCCCCAACCACGTAAGTAGTTTGTACATGTTGCACGGTTGAAGCTCCTTCTACTTGTCTCGAGCAATTTCCGTTTCTAAGGTCATCCAACGCGAAAAATGAAACCAAGCGCTATAAAAGAGAAGGATTGAATTGATGGTTTCCAAAACCCACAAAGGAGACGTCCAGTCAACATTTAACATTCCTTTGAATTGTAGGCAAATTTGTGTTAAAGGAGAAGGAAAAACTTCATCTTTGTAGAGGAAACCTTTCACTAGGCAACGCAATCCACTCCACTAAAAACAACTAATCCTAAACTTTTCTGGATATGGAGATTTACAGGTATAATTATATATCTCTCGTCTAAACAAGAAATTTTGTCTTTTGGGAAGTGAATAATCATAGCTTGAATCAATTTTGTCATGCAGCTTTTTATTTCCATTTCTTTTTTTAGCAGATTTTCCTCGCCAACCTTCCTGTAGTTTTTGGTTATAGTTTTGGTCTTTGGAGGCATTTTGATGCTATTTTCGCCGATACCTAAAACCGACCGTTCACAATTTTGTTTTCTTGCTGTTATCAATTATTGGATTATGTTTCCCTTTCAAACTTATTTATTTCTCTTGTTTATTAATTAATAATGATGTTGTTTGCCATCAAGGTACAAACCGACTCATGATCAACTCGCACATGAAAAACTTTCCTAGACCAAAAGGGAAGAAACCCAAAAAGAATTTCGAGAAATGACGAAATTTGTTTGGTTTTTTTTGTTTGTTTCTTTTTTTTTGTCCGCTTAACGAACGGGAAAATAGTCTGAAATGTCAACCTTCTCCAACCCCGTCCCTAACCTCTGGGGGCGCGGGGGATAGAGTTTCTCTCCCCCGCACCGCTATCGGGTTAGGGGGCGGAGACAGCTCACATTTCAAACCAACGCGCAAAAAACATCCTTAGCATTGACGTTTATGCATTATTATTGAATTGGTAAAAAAAACACTTTATTTGAGTGTCAATGTGTTTAGCAGGAAAGTGCTACTAGAAGACACTATTTTTAATTGTGCTACTGGAGACGGGTGGTACGTGGTCATCCGAGCCATCCGAAGGTCTAACCGTTTGCAGGGCAAAGGCAGTACTACACCTTTGTTTCTCAGTTATTTTAAGACCACGATTTTGGTCTGGCCCCAAGAAACGAACCCAAGACATCCCCCATTGCAGTAAAGGGCTCTACCGACTGATCTAATCTTAGCGCGGTTTTATTTTCTTCATGAATATGCCCCACCCAATTAAAACTGCGAGTGGATAAAAGTGACTCCTAACTTACACAAAGGAAGTTCAAATTTGTCTTGGTAACTGTGTAATAACCAAAACAGCACAGACTGGTTATTACACAGTTACCAAGTTGTGTAAGTAAGGAGTCACTTTTATGCACTTGCGGTTTTAATTGTATGGGGCATATTCCTGAAGAAAATATTATTGAATCACTATCGGCCACCTGCGTTCCATAAGATATTGATACGATTTACAGAACAAGCCCTGATGAACATTTCTTTAGCTTTTGTAGGTGACAGAGAATTGTACTCTTTACCTTTTTTCTCTTCTTTTCTTTAATTTTATAGTTAGTTACTGACAATATTTGGATTTTTGAGAACAGATCAAAACAGGCACATCATTTTTGTTTTTTACATTTTCGAGCAGGTGCTTTAAAACAGATTATACATGGGTGTTCCTTCACTGTTCCTTTATATCAATGGCGCGAAGACATGTTCTGTTAAAATTAACCATAAGATTGTTAAAATTGGCTAGAATAGACTTTATATCGAGGCATGTTTTCAGTTAAAATGTGATCAAATTATAATAGGGCGAGCTTTGTTGAAACACAATTATGAGCTAAATGCCCTGAAGCAATAATAACAAAAAACTTTGCGGTTGGCCGGAATAGGTTTACTGGCCACCAACATTGTGGCTAGTTTTAATTGAATGTCTAATGCAGTGCTGTCATTGGCTAGAAAAGACTTTGACACACTGTCATCTGAAATAGGAAAATGTTAAGTGTCTGGTGGTTTTATATGTTACTATCACTTTACAAGTGTATAAATATTCCGGCTTACGAGCCCGTTCAAGAAAACTCACTCTTCTGGACCAAATGACGTCTGAACATTAGAATGTTTTCTCCATTTTTTCGTCGGTTCCTTTTCTTTGTGTTGTCTTCAAAGATACTTGAAGCACTGTATGCAGAAGGTTAGTTTTGGAATTTCATTCTTGTTGTTGTTCTTTCTTATATTCTCACAAGCAAAGCCGTTTAAACCTAGACCGTAAGTAAAAAAAAAGGGAAACATAACACTATTTTTAGAGAATTACAAAGCACAAAGAAAGATCTTTAATTGAAAAAAGATTCGAATATTTTAGCTAAGAGTGTATTCAAGAATAGTAGTAAGAAAAAGCGTTTGCTTGCTCATCCTCCATACTTCATGTCTTGACACCCTAATCCACCCCTCAAGTTTGCTAAAAAAAAACGAGTTTGAAGCCTATTTGTGCTTACTAGTATCCAAAACCATTTATCTAGTCGCGTGTGGAAAATTAAGCGGAAGGTTCAAAATTTTAGTTTTCTGGTTTTTGGCAAGCGTAGATAAGTTAGTTTTCAAGGATTTACACATATTTTTACAAGTCAGTTAAATATTTTTGTAACTGAATTTATCACTTGAAGTTACCATATTTTTCGCGGGAATTTTTGGCCTGTTTCGTGGAATAACATTTTTTTACTATAATTATAACAGAATCGCATGCAATGCACCACCCAAATCATCTTCAAGATGTTTTTGTAAAAGAAGAGTACCACTTTTTAAACGTCCCTGGAATTGGAACGTTTACAGTGTACGACACCTTTGACTGCACCTTTGAATGCCTCAGTAATCCGTCATGTTTGTCTTTGAACCTGGCCGCCTCCAAAGGATCCGATGGAAAACTTTGGTGCGAATTGTTGACTTCGAATGAAGACATCAACCCAGACGAGTTCAAAGAAAACAAGACTTCACACCACTTTTCCTTGAAGGTGCGAACATAGTTTTAATTAAACAGGCTCTAAATTATTAATTATCCTGCAGTGTCAAGACTGAAAAACCTAAGCTGAGTATAGATCTCAGAATTTTAAGAAACACCCCTATAAAGCCTTATTTAGTAAAAAAGTGAAAATTTACAGGCAATTTCAGTGGAATAAATTAGAGTAAACAGTGACTTATTTGTTTCTACAGGGGCAGACAATAGTAGACTATTTCCAGAAAGGCAAACATCAATAAAGCGCTCATCTCCTAAAAGAGATGAGTCTTAGATTAGACTACTCTTCTCCGCATGCTTAAGCGTTGCGTGACGAGACAAAAACGGCTGTGAGGGAGACTATAGATTGTTGAACTTCTCAGACTTGAGCTGAGATTGAAGTTCCCACTGGTGGGAATGGTGCAAAGGCAATACATAGTCGCCTGTTTTGTCTCTTCTAGGGTAGATTTCGGCCGACATCCTGCGTAGAATATGGACAGCAAGGTGCCTCCAAAGATGGCATTTATAAGATCTATGACGACGGCGGAAACAGCTTCCCAGCCTACTGTGATCTAAAATCAGAGCCCGGTATTGCATGGACTCTGGTCATGTCTTGGAGTACAGAAAATCGCCTTCTTTCTGCTTTTGGAAACGCCGTTCTTCAGGTCAATGCCCAAGAAAACGACAACTCCCCGAATTGGGATCGTTACCGCTTAAGTCTGGAGCGAATGCGATCCTTGCAGGTTCACTCCACTCACTGGCGAGCAACATGCAGCTATCCGACCTATGGCATTGATTACAGAGACTATCTCCGTGGAAACTTCAAAGACTTCAACATCGTCGATTTCCTTGGTAATGGCGAGTGTAAGAGGGTAGAATATGTGGATATTCGAGGGCACAATGGCACGAACCTCACGGTACCGTTTTGGCAGCAAAAGAACTCTTGGATAATGCATACTATCAGCAGTTTACATCACTGCGAGTTCAGCGCATCCGTTGGAGCGGTAGACAATGAGGACAACTTTGGCTTTTATGGTGAAATTAATCAAAAGTTCCGCTGCACACAGGCAGACAACTCTACTACTCAGTGGTGGTTTGGAGCTCATCTTAAAAAATAGTTTCTGGAAAATGAGATTACACAGCTCCCATGTCAGAACTAAGGGGGCCTGCAAATTGGACCACCATTATAAACAGACGAAATGCATTCAGTATTAGTTTAGAAGATTTAAATTGTTGAAGATGTACACTCTTAAGATTAGAAACTCTTCTTTTTCGCTGATAAGCAGTGATTTTACAGTTAAATGCAGTATTTTTCATTGCTTGATTGACCTCTCTGTGTATAATTGTTAGAGAATTGTTTTTGGTTTTCATCACTTGACTCATCATCGAATATTAACGGTTAAACATTTCTCACTAAAATGGGGTCAAAATGACAGGTTTTTCTAATAATTTTTGAAAAACTCCTGGGGTGGCTCTGAAAAGGTTCGCCTTGTATGCGCGTGAAATAGGAATGGGTAATTAAGAGGAAAATGGTCACCTTTTAAAGCAGCTTATTGAGCTTTTTCTATGCCGGAGACGTAAACAAAAACATTTTTCCTCTACAAAAGTCGAGGGTCGTATTACCTGCCACCCTTTGGCCTAGCTGTGCCAGCTTCGCTTTGCCCCTACTTTGCCGTTAATCATTCATTTCCCAAACCTTAATGAAAAAGAGCATTAGAAAAAATAAAAGTGTAAACGATGACTAGTTATAAGGTAAAAACCAACTGTAAGAGTAAAAACTGATAATTGTAACCGTTGTGAAACTGTATGGAGATTAAGAACTGTGAAGAGAAAGGCAAATTACAAGATTACATGCAGAGCTACAGCCCGCATCACCGTGGCACAAGTGAGACCCACAAGTTTATTTGCTTTTAGCTATTTAGTGTTTTACTAAATAAAGTGTTTGCTTGCTCATTTCACATACCTAGTTTAGCAATTTGAATCCCTTTTACTGAACTACTGTTTGTGCACTATGTTTTAAATACTGTTCAAAAAACGAGCAGGAGTGTATTATCAGGTTTACTAAAAATAAATACTTTTATAACTTTGGTCTAAAACTTAGACGTAAAGTTTAGCCTTGTCTTTATCGATATAAAAACACTCATTAAATATTACTTTCGTTTGTTTCTTCTTTATGAACTATTAATGAGTTTTTTGAGATAATGAAGAAAAGAAAACCGGGAAATTTTCTCGACTTTTTCAGAGCCATTAAACCTCTTGTCAGCCTTTTTAGATCCTTCTACGGACCGAAATGACAGATTTTCCTACCCTTTTATGTACGCAGTCAGCTAGTGAAATCCCTACCCTTTCATATACCTTTCATATAACCATCTCGGGCGGAGCCTCCCCGTATAGGCCATTATAGGGAGTACTCCACTGGGTTTAGTGCCCTTTCTTGGGTCCTTTATACTTAACAGGAATGGGAAACTTTAAAAAAGGCACACAACAGAGCAGTAAGCAAGGTGGCTCAAAGTTACGGATCCAAGCTATTATTAATCTGGAATAACATTTCTAGGGTAAATTAAGTAGACACTTAACTGTCTCCTTGCCTTACCTCCATATATTTCGAACGTGAAAGCATTAGTAGAAAAAATTTGATAAAACATCAAAGCGCTTTCCCTGTTGTGATCATTTTATGAATTCTCATAAACTTTTCTCTTGATGGTGTATGAATGATTTCGGGAAAAAATCGATTTGGTCAGCCTTGGCATATACCAATAACTGTTTTAACCGTCTCACTCATACGTCACATTATGGCGGGATTATTAACGTTTTAATCAGTCCGGAATATCCCTAAATTTAAGGACAGGGCCAACTGGTCACGCGACACTTTTCAACCAATGAGAAGGCGCGCTTGTGTTTATCAACAAACAAATCAAAACATCGCCCCAGTGATCAAAATTTTTCAAAAAAACGGACGGAGTCAGACAGAATTAAAGATGAGCTTACAGTACTCGTCTAGGTTTCACATTTAATATTTCAAAGAAAACATTTCATGTAATAGAATAAGAGCATTAATCATTGCAAGGAATCATTGGGGCGTTCGAATTGATTCCGGATCGATCGCAGAGGTCGTGGTTTCACTGGCATGGCTTGCAAGATTTTTGATGGAAGCAAACTGGTCCCGTGTAAAAATAGCCTTAAAGAGAGTGTGAAAATTTGTTGAAATCGTACAAAACAGGATTGTACTACCCATTAACTTCTACAGGACAAGAATCAAAGAACCAGTCATCATAACAAGAATAGAAAGTACTTCAAATTTATTAACTTTTCTTGTTTGTTTTTTTTGTGTTGTTTCGCTTTTACTTCACGCATCTGGTGCTCCCTCTGGTGCTTTCTTTGCTTGCTGTAGTACCTGCAATGTTTTAATTTTATCCCAGATAATCAGTGCATGTTCAATGAGTTGCGAAATACATCATTTATAATTGAGATTTGCATTGTTTCTTTGATTGTTTTTTAACGGTGGATGAACATTTTTTGGAGAATCCAACAACATTAAATCTTCCCAGATTAGTGAATTTCAGAAACAAAGCGGTTAGTATCTACCCTTGCGCTTATGATCTTCAATTTCATCTCCGCAAATTCGGCAAAGTGAGGCGAGATGTTGGACGTGAATATCCATCAGATCCATAAGACTAATAAAGTTGTTTTGGCCTTGAAAAGAAAAAAGGCAAAGGCTCGTACTAATGCGAAAAAAAGTAATAACACGGCTCTGTGAGAAACCCGGGAGTGGAAAACGTACGTTTTTTGGACCTCGGAATTCAAAAATTGTCTTCCAAAATTCTAGGTTGTCTACCATCTCCACTTCAACATGACAAAAGTTAATCGACATGACAATCGAGAAAAAATATCTAGAACTTCGTAAAAATCTGTGAATCGAAAGAATAGTAGATACTTGTTCACCTACCTTGAAAACCGACTAAAATCTCGCCTATACATCGCGTTGTTTAAAAGATCAAAGAAGAAATAAGCCACAAAATGTGCTGAATATTTCACGAGACACTTCCAATACGGCTTCCGATACGCTGTCCACTTAAAAAATTGTGTATGCCTCATGAAAGTCATTAAAATATGCCTGAGAGCCCCGAAACGATGACTGATTCTGTCCGACTCCGTCCGTTGTTTTGAAAGTTTTTGATCACTGGGGCGATGTTTGATTTGTTTGTTGATAAACACAAGCGCGCCTTCTCATTGGTTGAAAAGTGTCGCATGACCAGTTGGCCCTGTCCTTAAATTTAGGGATATTCCGGACTGTTAATCTGTTGTTAAAATTCTTTTGTACTTTCATTTCAATGAATGAAAGTTCTTTGGCAGAACGTTTGAGAGGGATTATTTATTTTTAACTATTTTACAAGACGAAATTGTATTTCTTTGGTGTGATTTCTTTTACTTTCACCTGTAAAAAGAACTGAAAAAGGGGTAATATCTATTCAATTTAGCCAAGAAGCAGGCTGTCGAGTTGGGTTTTCGCGCTGCATTCGTTCCGTGTTACTCACGCGAGATTTTACAACCCTGCAGGGGTGGGTTGGAAAGGTACACTCTAAGAACCCCCACGACCTAAACAAGCGATGAGTATTGGCAGGAGAGGATAAAGGGAGACGCTCAATTGTAAAGAGGATCATGTTGAATTTGATTACTGACTGAAGCTTGTGTTTATTCATTCCGAAACAGTCGACGACAGTAAGTGTTTGAGAAAACCGAAACTAAGATCGGAGCTAAAAACTCACTCATCTTGCATTAATTTTTAGGAACCGCATTGAACACTTATTTCTTTTCACATTATTTTCTTTATGAATTATTTGAGACATTTTTGAAACATATTTTAGGGCTATAGGTATTCGCAAAAATAGACCAAAACATTTCGATAAATTAAAAATTTGTTAAAATTCATTCTTGGCTCCGAGCCTTGGATAACAAAAGAAATCACCTTATATAATCACCTTATATAATACATTTCTTTCGTTTTATTTCTCCAATCCTCGAAGCCAAGAATGAATTCTAACATATATATCTAAATTGGTGTATTAGGTTTTGAAGATTAAAAAGTACAAACCTTAATTCTAGTTGAAGACCTTAAAACCAGCTAAATTAGCCGGCGATCGCTCAAAGAAATTTTATCGTTGCCTTTTATTAGTAATTATGAACTACCTTGAAAAAAAAATATTTGTTTAATAATTTATACATTATGTGCAACATCAACCGCAAGTAAGAAGTAATTTAGTCCTATTTTTCCTTGCCAAGTCGCTAGGCCCAATTATTCCGCGCAGTCTTTGCGTTTCGGGTCACGTGATTTGAGCGAGTTTCACCTTGGATACGTCACCGAAATGCATTGACCGAGAAGGTCTGGGAAAATGCCGCATTGGGACTAGGCACTACTTTCCCTTCAGCACGGTAGCGAATGGAGAGACCGCGGGCTCATCACTTGAGGTGACGCCCAGCATATAACATTCTCCACTAAAGTACAAAAAGAACATTTTTATAACACACAGCGACACATTTAACCCGAGACAACCCTAAACACTTGTTTTCCATATCCGGGAGAAAATGCGTCAAAAAGTAAACTACACACAGTATTTATGTAACTGTTTTTTCGAAGTTCCAGATGCTCACCACACCCTTGTTATTTTCCTTTCTTTATATTCTGCATCTGCATTAATCCTTTGATCCGTCAGTAAGAAATACTGTCATGATGTAAGCTAGATGGAGGACTAATTTCGTTAACTTCGTTTATTTCTAAATACTAAGATCTTCAAGATCTCCTCTTGTATTGTTTGTGCCGGCATCTTTATACACTGTCTTTGTGCTCCCCTGTATAGCTACACTGCTCGATGAGGCCAGTTCAACGTTTTTTCTTTTATACTCTAAAATACGAGTATCCATTTCTTGCGTTCGGTACTGAATTGGACTTTGACGCTTGAAAGTAAAGCTTAACCTTGTTGTTTATATTCTTCTCAGTGGGTACAGACTCTGTCATTGGTCAAAGTAGCTCGTGTTTTTTTTTTGCATGTTTAAGCCACCCACTTGATACATAGGCGTCCTGCGCGTCAGGATAATTCGCCGCCACTGCTCAGAATAAAAAGGTATTTTCTTTACCATTTCGCTATGCGTGACGCGTTTCGAAGATAGGTACGTGGTGGACGGAATAATGTTGTTGGCGGCCTCTGTCCTGTCATCCTTCTAGACATCAGGTTCGTAGCTAAATCACACTTTTACCTCATACTCTTTTTGTACTGTCCGGCTTACATCCAATATTTTTTGTCTTTATTTACATCAAGAGGTCTATAAATTAACCATTGCAAACAAGTTCTGTAACCGGAATATCATGGTGTGCTTTTCGTAACTTGTGTACGGAAATCAACATTTGAGTGTCTAAAGTGTGGCATACAAGAAACTAACTGTTTTTCAAAATTTCTAGGGTGCTGTTTCATTTTTTGAATATGACGGAAAGATTTTTTCACGCCCAAGCCTCGCCGGGTAGCTGCCCATGATAGATCGTCATGTCATGTCTTTCGGGTCCTCGGTTTGCGTTTTCATCTCGAGGGCTGTTTTCATCATCACGACCAGTACCACTTACTGTAGCTACTTTACTCTGGTTCTTTTTCTTTACACTGAAACAGAAAAATCAAAACTCAACTTAAAGGGTGAGCATTAGGTAACTTAAGTCAGATTGTTTCTTTCAGTAAAATTACATGAAGTCCAACTTTACTGTGTAATATAAAAGTGAAATAGAAAAACTCCACTGTGATGCCTTGAACCTGGGTCACTTGCTTTATAGCCTACATCCATATCCACTACACCATCGAGGACTAGCTGCCAAATCCAGTACTTTTCAAAATATACATGTTCTTGTATATGCCGTACCCCATTACAATATTTGAAAGCTAACCTTTTTCAGTTCATTGCTTAACCCTAATCATTGCAGATCAGTGCTTAACTCTTTACTGTGTTCTTTCCATAACTGGCGCTCTGTAGTTTTGGTTTCTTCAGCTATTCTAACCTCATTCCACATTCCAGTCTCGTTCCATTATGAAAATAATGCATTGTATAAAATTCATAAGGTGTCCAATCTTGTTTCACTCGACGTTATCTAATGCTAACCAACTTAAAGAGGCTTTGCAGTCTTTTTTATATACGAATGTTGTTTCTTCCGGTCCAGGCTAAATATTCTTATTTTTCTGTCGATTTTAGGGTGAAAATATTCTTGAATTATTCTTAATCATGAATTATAGCTTATAGCATTTCCGCTTTATAATGTATTGGGGTTTTCTTACCAGTGTTCTTGCCGTTGAGTGAAAGGAATAATTTTCTATGATGGTTTAGTTATTAAAAGCATAAATTGTACTGTATTTACAGATTTTCAAACACAAAATTGAGTATTTTTCAAATTCTCAGCCTCGGGTTTATTCTTAAAATATTTTTAAAATTTGACTTGAAATTTTTGCTGTTTCTTTCATGAATTTCCATCATCTAACATTTTGGGAGACTTTTTACGTTTTCTGTTCTTTTTCCCTGTCTTAGAGTTTTAAACTCAGTACGAATGTTGCCGGCGTTTGACTCAAATACTTCATTTGACATACATTTTGTCTAATCTGTATCATGAATTTAAATAAAATAAACATTATGTTATGAATATTAATTAATAAAATTTTTAAAAAGTTGTCATCTTAGACAATAGGAAGCCAGTTCAAAGCCATTCGTCATGATGTCTGCGCGCGCATGCCGCATTTATTGTGCTACCCAATGTTTTGTCTATGGCATGGTATAAAACAGTTATGCAACGCTTTCACGTGGTATACTGTGGAATATCCCACTTGTCGCTTGTATACCACTCGAAAGCGACGCATGACTAGTATATAGAAAAACAAAGAGTGTATTAAAATTCTCATAAGCCCCTTCCTAGACTTCAAGGCCTACATTTTTTTATCATGGTTTTACAGATACTAAACAATTATTGGATGAGGTTTTTGTGAGATCCGGAAAAATCAAGGTCGAGGTAAGTGTTATCAGCCGAGCCGAAGGCCGAGGCTATGAGCACTTTCCGAGACTTTCAATATTTAGGATATCACAAGAACCGAATCTAATAATTGTTTTATTGTACATTGTTTTGAAGAAAATAACGACAAAAACACTGTCAGAAGTAATCTGAATTGATACGGTTATTGGAAATCATGCTATGCGCGCGCAACCTAGAGATTAGTCAGTTTTCTGATGGCAGATAACTAACTAATCTGTAGGTTGCACTGATTTCCAAATTAGCCGTAGCCTCTTAGCCAATGAGAAGACAGATTATGAGTCTAATAATGTACAATGTATAATAATGCGAATTCTAACAGCAAAGGGTGAAATATCAAACTCAAAATTCACCAAAACAGTGGATAACAATTTCCGCGCGTTTTGACTGTCTACCGTCACTTGGAATATCCTTTAATTTCCAGAATACTCCCCAGGACGGAATTCTTTTAGATAGCGCGCTTGTCTCCAGCAGGTGCTGCCAAGCGCCCGAGTGAGACTTCCTTAATTAGCAAACAGAATTATTGTCACTGCATTCCCCATTCCTTAAGTTTTCAACAATCAATTTAAATTTCTTGACTTGACTGATTGATTTTATCTCAAAATACACCCTCTCTTGTTTAAGCTGTACATATCAAGCCTATTTTTTGGCGAGAAAACGGCTTTCCTTTCAGACAAGAAACCTCCAAAGCAACTAACTTACAGTTCGGGTACACTTACACAAAGTAGATGACGATGGCAATGATAACGATGAAAAGCGCTCCAAGGATAACACCAATCACAATCCACTTCCAATCGTCATTGGATGCATCGGTTAGGGGTATTTTAGTTGTCTGCAGTTCCTGAGTGGTCAAGGGCGTGGTCAATGGCGTGGTCATATTTGTGGCATTGGGGGCGGGACTTGTAGCCACATAGTTTAGCTTTAATTCACTAATAGCGGAACCAAACACAGCCTCCAGCGCCGACTTGGAGGTATTTACTACCTGGAGAAGGATTGCGGCAGGAATGACGGCTCCCCCCTGGATGTTAGACGGTAGTAACACGTAGAATGCAATCCTCAGAGAACTGCTATCTTGGACTGGAAAGTCTGGTAACAAGTGGACGTTGTCTGCTGTGAAAATTCCCAAAGCTCGCCTGCGAGGAGAAAAACTCACGTTGTACTCCTCTCTGAGTAAATGAGAGCAGGCCTCAGTTGTTCAAGAGATGGATGAAACTTTCCACCGGATAAATCTCTATCCAGTTGATAACGCAAATACTTTCTTTAATACCTATATACTGGATAGAGATTTATCCATTGGAAAGCACTATCCAGTGTTTGAACAATCGGCACCAGCATGGTGCGTATGTTGGATATAGCTAGGAAAAAAAACGTTAAAACAAAAGACAAAATACACGATCTACGGTATGCTTCGCCGGGTTTATTCAAGGTTTTTTTTGACGTTTTTTCGATGATCTAGTCCTCCTTTTTTCTGCCCTTCCTTTAGCCAAGACACCTATGATCAGCTTTCAGTCATGTTCTCCAAGGCAGGACAGAAATTTTCGGACGGCTGCGCAAGGTATTATTAGTAAAACTGTCTACTTCTCCTGGGAGGAGGTGGAGAAGTCAAGGGATATTAATCCCGCAACCCATGAAATTCTTGTTGTTACAAGTAGAATTGTATCACTACCATATTTAAGAAGTAAATCTTGGGAAAAGCTACATACGCCTGTCGTTTTTAACCCGCTTTCAGTAGCACGAAGCACCCACGAGTCTTGTTATTTGCTTCTAAAATAAAAGCTACTCTGTTAGTGTACCACCTGACTAAGAAACGGCTGGCAGTTTTCTACTCGCCCACCTGGATCAGGCATGCCGACACATTTTTTGTTTCATACTGTGAAGTGACTATACGTGTAACGACTTCTGCGTGGATGAATTGCGGCTTCATCATTGTTAACTGATATATATATTCTGAAGTGACCAAGGCTACATTCTTCTCTTCTGGTCAGCAGAATTAACCCCAGCAGCATTTGCTGCAACTTGTTTATACTACAGGGAGAGGCAGGCCGAGGTCCATGGCGCTGACTACTTCTCAAACGCCCCTCGTCACTCGTGACATCCACATAATTATTACGGTCTTGATTCATTTATCTATTTAGAAACGGTACTATTAGTGAACCGTCGCCTCACATACCTCCTTCTTTTGCTGGCCAGACCACACGCAACTTTGTTCTCCGAACAACGTTCGTCCATTGTCTGAGATATTTGTCCTCGGAACTGCTGGTCTACTGTTGCGTTGTACTGCAAAATGAATCGATGACAGTTCATAACTACAGCAACGACAGCATCGATGTTCACCGGATATTTATCGCACTGTTCAGCAAGTAAAATTAGCATAAACACAAAAGATAAGGTGTACTTTTGGAGTTAAGAACCTGTGAAGTTTTTCTTTGTTTTCAACCTTGTCGGGCCCATTTTGTCGACCTCCCCTTCTTTGTTAAATAAGCAATATTTTATATTTATTTTTATTTATGCCATTTTAATTAATTAACGAATTAATTTTAACTAATTAACGAATCAAGAACTAGTTATAAATAGAACTGTCATAGTTATGCAAATAACGCTTGTTGTTGTTGTTGTTTTACGTTACTCGTAAAGGTTTTCTCGGAGCTGTCGTGCACGCGAAGCGGGCGCAGCAAAGCATCATGGGGAATAAAATTTAGTTATCTATGCATCCATGAAATATTTGTTGTGATAATCGTCCGTCCATTCGTCCACGCCTTCATGTTAGCGGAAGTCAAATACCACACTTACAAGCTTGGGGTCCAAGGCGCTGTGTTGCTGACTAGTTTTACAAGGCTTTATCGCGGGCTTTATAGGTATACAACTCAATGAAGTTACATGTTTTTTAAAGTTTCCCGCTCAGCAGTTGCTGCTTTTTAATTGACCGCAAGCCCAAGTCCATTTTTTTCGGGAAGAATTAAGTTTGCTTTTTGTTCAAAGCAATAATTAAATTCCAGTATAGAGATATTTCTTAAAAGATTCCACGAGAACTAGGCTTTTGGTGTTGGCTAAATCTATATATTAGGTTTTTACCTCGAGGATGAGCCAGAGGGTGAATGGTTTGCACTGCCTTCATAAGGTTGGCTCTCTCTTGGATACTATTCATCACTAGCTTATTTCATTAATTATAGCTATCGCTAAGTGCCAAAAAGCAAAGACTTTACCTACACGCACGCGTTCAGAAATGTCATGAATTACCGTAATTTACTAAAAATAGTTTTAACTTAATTCCATTGCATAAGCGAAAACTGTTCTACTGCATAAAGAATTTGAAATCCCAACTTTACATAGCATATTTTTCGAGATATTGTACAGATTTATATTTGGTCTTTTTAAAGCTTAGGAGTCTACTTTTCAGAAAGAAAAAGATTTATGGTGCGCCGATCAAGCCCTCCGAATTATTTTGCTTCAAAAACAACATAAATTTTGCGAGGTTATTGTTTTTCCTTAGCGGCAGCCAATGATATATAATGATATGATGCAAATGATGCACGGGACTCACATTTAACACGCAAACGGCTCATGGGATTCTCTGCCAGTTCTTTATTACGTGCTCGCTCGAAAACAAAGCATTCTCTGTTCCGCATTACGTCATAAAAGTTACCTTACACTACTATATGTTACATCGATTCGAGATTCACTCTGCCTTGGAACCTCGCGCATGGCTTTATTAGGCTGCACCTCGCAGCCTCGCGAGACTGCTCGTTGGCAATAAGTAGGTTAAGAATAGTCATCTGGGTGAACGTAGTCCTGAATAAGACTATTGTTGACAGTGACTAACGTTTCGACAAACTGTGCGATAGTCATCTTGAGAGTTCAAAGGGAGTTGTATTACGCCAGTTGATGACATTAAACTCTGGTTATTGACCTGATCGGTCAATAAAGTCGCGATGTTACTGGTTGTCTGTCAGGTAAACCGTGATTTAATTAGCTATGACGACTCAAAATGTCATTGGTGCGTTTCGATCCGTCTTTTTAACAGTCGTTTATTGTTAGTCAAATTGTCAGTTGTCAAGTCATACTCTCGTAGTTAGTTTTGCTTGAGATCGTCCACAGCACCGTTGCCGGATTTCATACAGTGCGTACCGGGGACCGATACGTGTCCGTATATTAAGAGGTTATCAGCTCAAGACCTTTAGTTTTAATTGGGACAGTAGTAAACAAGATAGAGCCAGTAAAAACTTAAAAGATTACTTAGAAATGTATGGAAACTTGTCCGGACGTCTATACAATTCTTAGTAAATCACTTGGAGTTTTTGGGTGACTTCAACTCATTCATTATTATTTAATTAGCACAAAAAACACAAGACTTAGGGGTTTTGTAAAGCTCTGTGTTGTTCCTGACTGTGTGGGTCTTGTATTAATAATCGCAAAATGCACCCTCTCACTCCCCCTCCTCTCCTCCCCCCCCCAAAAAAAAACTGAAGTGGATAAGAAAAGAATTGCTTAATATTTCTTTACTGCCCTATTTTCTTCGTCCACTGACCCATTCGCAGACTTCCCCGTAGACCGAGTTTTCTCAGTCAATTTTTCAAATTAAACTTTCAATAAACATTTCATCTTCACGTTTTGTTATTATGAACTGTTTTGTTGGAAAATTAACTTACTACTCGCGGAAAATAATGAAAATTCAATATGTGCCCAGCCTCGAACATTGGCGCCAACCTCGAATAAGCGCCCACTCGCAAGACCCAAAAATTTAATAGGCGCCCAAGGAGTCTAAACGAATAAATACGGTATACCATTACCTCAATTTATCAACATCGCCCCGCAACGCATCATTTTCCATAAGATCATTATAACATTGATTTTAAACTGAAACTGTTGGGCGTTACCTTTGAGCAAGTGCCAGTTAACTGGGACCTCATATTCATTATTAATTAAATAGTAAGGCTAGCAGTAGGTTGTATATTATAAAAATAATTATGTAAATACTATGGGTACACGTACTCTATTGAGAATCTGGACTTACTATTTTAAAGTTTGATCCTTTCAGTTTTCGCATTTACTAATTGAGGTCTGGGGGTGCGCTTTGTATAGTAAATATTTAAGTAGAATTGATAAGTTCTTTAGGTGACTGCTTAAAGCAGGACAGTATCCTGGATATTCGTCGTAATAGTGATATGAAGTTATGGCGAAGGATCACTTCAACAAACACTGCGTTGAGCGACGTTTTACCCCCAGAGAACACGGCAGATGAGGACTAGGTCGTATAATTTTATTCTACCTAACATTCAGCAAGTCGTTTTAAATCAGTTTTTATAAATAGACATATTTTTAATAGTAACTAATATTAATTTAGTCGTTTTCCTTATGTATTTTTTCTCTTTCCTTTATTCATTTTCTTGCCATGTAAATTGTTGCACGTTTGTTTGCGCAATGAATGATTAATAAAGACCTTTATTATTATCATCATCATCATCATCATCATCATCATCATCATCATCATCATCATCATCATCATCATCATTATTATCATCATCGTCATCATCATCATTATTATTATTATCATCATCATCATCATCATTATGATCACCTTTGAACACATCTTAAGGTATCTTGGGCAGATCTGGGCAAAAGAGTCGACCGGGACGATTATATGAAAACCGAGCGTTACTTGCCCATTCTGTTTCGAATCATAGTGAAACAGTGCTTCCGAATTTGACCTCTCGTTATGGATATGGTTGTTTATACCAGGCAGCCCATACAACACAGCATATACAACCTTTATTTACCTGTTCTTTCAACATGTTTACTACGCGCATTTCCACTGAGTTTTGAATTTCTTGCGGTGATGCTGACTTGGGGGATGCAACAGTTGGATCAGGTAGTTTCTCGCCAACTTTGAGCACTAAATAAGAGAATTAGAGACATGAATAAGCTCGGATTAGATATTTGTCATTGTTAAATAAGACGATTATTTTCTCCAAATCTAGGAAATGTGGTTCACGTTCCAGTAATGTTAAGTAATATTTTCTAGGTCGATTTGTCAATTTTAGAGGCCAGCACTGAAAGCGAGAGAGAAAAGAAAGTTGAGCACAGCATATTTATAACCCAGGGGTACTCAACAAAATTTTATACGGGAAGGCTTTATATATCGAGATTTAAAAAATAGGAACTGCCAAAAAATTTGAGTGAATCATAAAAATTACTGCTCAAAATCTCAGAAAAGGTGTTAATGATACAGCAAAACAATAAAGAAGGCACGGATGGACAAACTTGAAAACGATGCCAATATTGCAATTGCGGTTTTGAAAACTTTTGGCAGAAGTAACGGTTAGAATAATGCTTTGGAGACATATTTGTTTGACAAGGAATTGTGAATTTGTTCAGTTCCTTGGTAAATAGGGACGCGTTCCCGGCTTGGAGGGGAGGGGGGGGGGGGGGGTCTTATCCGGATTTCAAGTGACTGGGATGAACGAATGGGGGCAAAAATGAAAACCCAACAAAATCCCTTGGGCTTCCACCAAAACCCAAAAAACTCCCTGGACCAAAATTTAACCCCAAAAAAATCCCATGCCGAATTTCCGAGTCATAAAAATTTCCAGAGGAACTACGCGGCGGAGATACGCGGGAACTATCACGAATCTTCAGATTGTTTTGAATACCCCAAAAAATCCCCACTTACATCAAGCCACCCAAAAAATAACCTACCAAAATTTTTCTACCCAAAAAATTCCCGAAATCGAAACTTTCAAACCCAAAAAATCCTTCGATCATCCCTGTCACTTCAAATCCGGAGTACCCTTCCTCTGGGGACGCGTTCTTGGCTTAACTAGCACGATGAACTAAATAGCAGTGTCACAGTCCCTTTCAGCGTTGACCCTGAGTTTTGTCATGTATTTGGAATAGCGAACTCACCTTGGCAAGTGTTGTTAATATATAACAGACCCTGTTGACATTCACACATGTAGCTACCCGGTGTGTTTTTACAAACACGGAAGCGACCCGGGCAACTAAACAGCGTTGAATTCAGGCATTCATTAATATCTGAAAAAAAGAGGCAATAGAATAAATTTGTACGCGTAGGTGTGGATACATGCGCGCGCGCCACGATTTTTTATAGTGTATGTAAAGTACTCAGGGGTTTCAATAAAAATTGAAGTAGCCAGCGGTTTGGATAGAGTAACCGACTGTATCAACAAGGGGACTTTTCTAGTGGGGGGCGGCGGGGTCTAAGCGCGTTCCGCCCTAAAAAATTTTGAAATTTCAAAGCCCTAGAAATGCGATTTTCAGTGTTCTGTTCTGGGGACTAAATTTGAGGACAAAAGAGCGTGTTTTTCATTCAAGAAAATGTCGATTTCCATTTGTCAGTCACACAATCAATTCCTACGAGCAATGAACAACCATCATGAAAACTAAATTACGTACTTTTGCAAGTAAACAAATTCGGCGTAAACCTATAAGAAACTTTTGAAAAAATGACTGAAATATAGCGTTCACACGACTAAAGCATAACTTAAAACCAGTAGGCCTTTCGGAAATCATAATTACGTTTTCATTCAGATTACATGATATATTTTTTGTTTATAACGTTATTCAAACTAATTGCTTCTTCTTTCTGTAAAAAAGTAGCCGACGTGTTTCATCGGCCGTCGGTGCTTATTGAAACCCCTGAGTACTATTTAAAAATTGAAAAGAAAAGAAGAGAAAGCAAACAAACGAACGGACTAACGAAAGAACAAACCGCAAACTTGACGAAAAGCGCGTGGTGGGTGCTTTGAATAGCTTCCCTGCGAAAAAATTAGCCCTGCAAGCTGAGCCTTCTTTTGTCTTTTTGAGTGAAGAGAAGAAAAGGAGGCTTTGCTTGAATCGCGTTTGAAGTCGCTAACGCTCGAACTTCTGGACTACACATTAAGACGGAATCCATTAGGAAATTGAACAATTTCAATTTTCAGTGGACAAAAACCTTGTACCAGAATAATTTAAACTATTGCATTCTTTTTTACATTTTTCAAGGGCTATAGATATAATTAGTTATCTGTAATAACACCAAAGAATATTTCTCATGGGAGCCCGAGAAAATAAATGTCAAATTTCACAAGAATTGTGAAAACACAGGTAAAATTCTGAAAATGTCATGTGTAAGATGCCATTTTGTGAGATTTGACATTAACTTTCTCGACGCAGCCAAAGTAATATTAGTATCATCAGCATACATTCTAGAGGCAGCCTTTTCTAGAAAATTTGGGAGATCGTTAATAAATTATGTATATATATCAGAAAAAGTAATGGTCCTAAGATGGAACCTTGAGGAATTCCACAGGTGATTTGTTTTGCTTGTGATAAATGACTTTTCACCTTGCACTTTTGGCTTCGATTGCTTAAATACGTCTCAAACCACTTTAAAGAGTTCCCGATTCTAGATCCCTTTTCCTTAAACCCCGAAGCCTTCAACTAAAATCTCACATCCCTAAAAACCCATTGGCGTACCCTTTAAATCAATTTTCACGCTACTTCAATTACCTGTGCAAGTAAAGCCATTAGCTTCCAGCTTATATCCAGAGAAACACTTGCATTCGTAACTACCGTCCAAATTTTTACATTCTTGTGTGCATCTTACGCCAGAAATTTTGCATTCGTCAATATCTATGAAAAGCATCCGTATATACGTATTAATATTTACACACTGTAAATTGGTAATGGCACAAGTGAAGTTTGGTGGACGCGTATCAAATGTGAACTATCTTCATGGCCTCGCTCTCTATGAGTTCGTAGCTCAATGGATGGATAACCGACTCGGGAGGTCATAGGTTCGAATCCTGTCGAGGACTCGAGATTTTGTTTTCTTTTATGACTATACAGCATAAGAAATAAATTTCAATAACTTATACATTTGGTTTAATAGTATATTTAACAATTATTCCTCAAGACAATAGCCCATGAGGCGAGAGGAATAATTGCTTTAGTAAAATCTAAACTAGTTGGTCAAAAATATCGAGAATAAAATTTTTTTAGCTAGTTAAAGCTAGACTTTAATCCTTTTTTGCCGCCAAAAAGCCCACGCTTTTCGCTACTAGTGGGCTATAACATATAGCCTAGTAGTGGCTCAACCAATCAGAACGCAGCATTGATAATAGACCACTAGTTGGATTTTACTAATGTATAATAGTTTGTCTAATACTTATAAACGAATATGTAAAAGGAAAAGCATTAATGAAGCACGTTTTTAATTATGGTGGCTCTCAAATCCTTGATCGAGTTGGAATTAGGGGTTAAGTGTTTTGTAGAGTTAGGAACAACCACATAAAGTCCCTCGGAACGGTACGAAGAGACTCAACTCGAATGGTGCCTTTGTCATAGGGGTGGATGAAGTCTTCCATGTGGCTAGGAAGAAAGTTCGAGATATTCGGGACTTAACGAACTCGGTAAGTGGTGCCTTATTGTTATGCTTAACAAAGTATGCAATCAGAAAATCGTTTTACTTTTGAATGCATGTAAGTGTGACAACACAAACGCAAGCTTAATCCAAGACGGGGACCCCATCTGCTTTACGAGTGCTTCCCAAGGAGGACTGACCTTCACAAGTTTTTCCGTCACTGTTAAGTTGATACCCAGCGAAACAGTCGCAAGATTGAGTGTCGCCTTGCCCTCTGTAACAGACCTGATTACAGTCATTGTCTGAACAAGGATTGGACGCTGGAAGAAGAAAATACCGGGAAAAGTTAAAATAAGTTGCCATGTCGGTGAAGCGCATTCTCTTAAGGCAGAAGGTAGGCGTCGGGGACTGAAGCTAACAGGGACCTTAAGAAACTACGACGATGACGACAACGACAACGCAAAACAAAAAAAACAACAATTGATTTTATGAGCAAAACAACAGCTCTGCAGGTCCACTGACGTCCACTGCACGACTACGATGTGAAACGTCCCAAAGCGACGTTTTATGGAGGACGTGGACATACGACAACAAATTTTCCTTTCTCTATTTGAACATGGATAAAGCCCTAAAGAATTCACCTCCAAAACAAGTCGCCTACATTGGACGAATTGAGCGGTTCCAAAAAGACATGCTAACGTTTGAAAAAGACGCAAATTAATTTTTTTAGTGATATTTTCACTGCCGTGGTCGTCGTAGTTGCTTAAGGTCCCTATTACTATTAGTGGTTTCAAGAGATTGGAGAGGATTGGATTCCGTAACTGAGGCCCTATTTATGTGAAGAAAAGTTACCGCGAGAAAGAGGGTCACTCTACCAGCCGAGTCACCTTGGCAGGAGTTTATATGAGAATAACGTGACCCTTACCTAAGCCAACAGCGGTCACACATGCTCCGATTGTGACGCCTTGATCGAGTTAACTCGGCTAGGCGGGCAAAAGTGTTTAAATGGAGAAAAGTTGGCCCGGCAAAGAGAGTGACCTGCCTAAGCGGGTCACTCGAGCCAGTCGAGCCAATTTTTTGTTTCTCGGTTTATGAACGGTTTGCTAAGTTTTATGAGGTAATGTAGAAAACGTTAGCTCGCCCAGAGTTGCTTGGTTATGCGAGTGGCCCTTCTAACCGGGACAAGTTATCTCCATAGCAACGGGGCCTGAGTTGTGTTTTCCAACAAGTTATCTATATTTTCATGCATGTATAATGGCTCACATACAGAGAAAAATGAAAGATAACTTACGGACGCAGCTTTTGCTGTCGGATTGATTAACCTCAAAGAAATCATTACAGTAACAGGTGTAGTTTCCAATTGTGTTGTTACATTTGTGCATACAGTCATTGGTAGGTTCACATTCGTTGATGTCTGTGAGGATGGTAAAGATTCATAAGTTTAGTACATAGAAGGAGTGTCCCGCATTTATGCGTCCCACTTTAGGTTTATGTTTTAAATAATTTATGGAAATTTGCATGTAATGTTGTCTCTATATAGTTGTACTTTTATTTTTCTTTTCCATTTTTTGGTAGTATTTCGAAGGTGTCTACGAATTGTAATTTGTAATTTCAGTAGTGTAAACTGAGTAGTGTGCAATGACATTTGTTTGAATGTTTTGTGTTTTGTAGCTTCGTAGTGCATTATGGTCTTTGTGAACATGGTGAATGGACGTGTTTCCCTATCAGTGTATGTAGAGCTAAGGAGTTTCTTTATTTACACTGTAGTACAGATAACAAAGCTTTTCTCACCATCACAACTGTATTTATTGCTGTTTAACGTGAATCCGGCATTACAGCTACAAACGAATGAGCCAGGAGTGTTGGTGCACTGCTGCGCACAGTTGTGTATTGAGCCGTTTGCACATTCATTTATATCTGAAAGAAAAAGTAACCGAAAACTTAACCTCACGGTTCATTGTTAATTTAACAGTATGGATAAAATGCCGACCTCCTTCTTTATTCCAGCAATTTCAGGTTAACCCAGGTTAGGGCTGTAGTTGATGTACCGCCATGATTATAAAACAACAGCACTTGCCCAGATGTTCGCTTCTCAATTCACTTCCATATAAAAATATTCAGAGTTAAAGAACTTGTCGTGAAATTGGTCCAGACGATTTTGGAACATTCCCCAAAGAGGTTTTTAGACTTATTTACTTGATGATACGATGTCATCGTTTATACAGGACACATATGGGACTTACCAACACACTTAATACCATTGCCTGAATACCCGGATGGACATGGGCCACATTGAAAACCCGTAATATTGGCAGGAGCTTTCAAGTCTGTACAAGTGGACCCCTTGAAACAAGGCTGTCCGTTCAATTTGCATGCGTCAATGTCGCTCTCGCAGAACCGTCCTGTGTACCCAGCGGAGCATGCGCATCCCTGGTAAATAAACTTGCTGTCGTTGTTATATTTGTCGCCCACTTTTGGCGACACACACTGGCCACCATTTGTGCAGGCGCACATTTTGATACATGGTGTGGAACTCGAGGCAGCGCCGAATTCGTCGGTTACCACAAACGAGAACTTAACCTAACAATAAAAAGTAATTCCTGGTTTAGATATCAGATATTGACACATTAAGAAACTGGGTGGATAATTCGCATGTAATCTCGTAATGACGACGCAACACATTAGTGAAATCCGGTTGTCCTTATGGAAGGCTCATGGATGTGAGGCTAGCTTCTAGCAAAGTAAAAATTAACATTAATACAGTTTTTTATATAAACACCAATGAAATACCAGGTGAGCTTTCGCGCAAAAAAATGATATCTTCACACGTGAAAATAAATTTTCACATCTGAAAAGATTACCGTTGCTATGGCTACATAATAAATCGCGCCTTTCGCAGGAAAAAAAAACTGTTTAAGAGAAATGGTTTGGTAATTCATTATAATAAATAAAACATTACGAGCGAACGAGTGAAATATTTTCAACGCGAGAAGAGAAATTTCGTATCTCCAAGCGGCCATGTAATATCCTTTATATATTCTTTTTTTGGAAAACTAGAGAAGAAGCATTAAGGAATGATTATCCATTGAAAGTATCCTTCCATTTGACCCACTTGCTGAAACCTAAACTTTGGGTAAGTTGTATGCATAGGACGTTCATCCCCGTTTCAGGTCCCTTCCTCCGCCATGTTTTTTATTATCTCATTGTCACTCTCTCCTCCGCAGAGGCTCCCGCTGGGTATCCCTATAAAAATTCCAGTAATCGAAAAAAAAAAATAGGAAGCGCGCGGGGGACCATGGGAAAAGGGAAATGGCGGGAGCCTCTCTTCTCTCTTTCTCCTTCCCATTGTGCCCCGCTCTCTCTCTTTTTTTTCTCCCCAGCTTCCCCACATCACACAGAGTCGAGGCGTCTGCGGAGGAGAGAATCATTGTCAGATATTCTTGATGAAAAATCATTAGAGTAAAATTTGTCCCCTTCCATGCCCTCAGTCCCCATACACATACACATCCTTACTCAATTACACATTTATTTGGTTGATGAACTTTGAATAGCAAACCTTTTCAGCGGAAGTGACATTCCATGTAAAGTTCATAAAATTTCCGGAGGAGGAAATGTTGGCCCCGTTTGGTATGTTAAGAACACTGAAGGTGAAAGAGTCATTGTCTGAAGCTGTGACGTTCACGAACGCAACTTCTCCAAGGGTTACTTCGATACATTTGGGGACATATGTGAACTTTGGAGGAAAGTTATCTGCAAATAAATGGATTAAAACGATTTGACCTTCACCCCAAACTGGACAAAAGAAGTGGGAAGGTACGGGAAACCGGAACTAAAGGACAAAAGGTCTTGTTGCTTGGACACTAACCACTTTTAAAGTGCTTACAAAGTAAAGAAACGTGAATCTTGTTTGAAAGGCCCGTTAGCATAAAGAACAACGGTGTTGTTGGAATATCTTCACTCAATCCCGAGATTTCTAAGTTTTAATATTATGCATCTGAGGCACATCTAGGAGTTCAAAAGATAACGTTTTGGTCCCTATCCTTTATTCACAGAGATTCAAAGAATTGTGCACTGGATTGGTCGTGTCTTACTAATGGAGCTCCATTATAAGTAGAACTAAACTTAAATGGTAAATTTTGTCTTTACGGCTGCCATTGTGGAGAATTGGCTGAAAATGACAAATGTCAAGGGACAATTATTTCTCTTGGATATACAGTGGAACATCTCCTTTGGACACCTTTGTTCAAGGGAAGCCTCCATTCAGGGGACACAAAATTTGGTCCGGGAAACATCTGCAATTTGCATTTGTTACCTCTACTGAAGGGACACCTCTATTCAGGGTAAGGGACACTTTTCCTCAGGGTCCATAAGTTTAAGTGTTCAGTGGTCAAAATGGCGACCGCTTTCAAAACATGAATTAACTCACTTAAATTAATGTAGTGCATTTGTGGGAATTCAACACACAACATCGCAGAGATAAGTTTAAATATTTTTTATACATTATCAAGCGGCTTGAAATAATCACTGCAACAGATTCCGTAGCCTGCGAGAGCAGACGTCTTTTTCGGTTCTAATAAAAAATATATATATTTTTTGGTAAATTAGTTACAAATCCCAGCCCATCCTCCATTCAGGGGACACTTCTATTCAAGGGACACTTGCTTTGGTCCCGAGGGTGTCCCCTGAATAGAGGTTCCACTATAATTTTTTTAATTTTAAAAGTTCACAGTAACTTACTGAGTTGTTTATTCTCCTCCACAACTTTAACCTTCACTGCCTGGCTGTTCAGTCCGATAGAGACGTCATTAGTGGACGCGGCGTCGAACAAACATACAATATCACCACCACAGATTGCCTCTGCTTGTGCCTGAGTGTTGTTGTCAGCCCAAACAATGTCCTCCACAAACATGGGGACAAAGCTTTCATTTTGGAAGGTTGATACGTTCTCGCCTGGTCCATAAGTGAACAACGACTCTTCCGCGGTTATTTGCCCTGAAAGGATAAGCAGTAATTCTTTTCTAACCAAGTTTTTAATTATTTCATAATTCACATTGATAACTTTCAAAATGTTGGTGACTTAAATCATGGTTTACGAAAGAACTTTTAATTAAAAGCTGGGATGGAAACGCACAATTTGATTGGAACTTGAAATGATACGTTTGAGGAAATACGTTTAAGGGCATTTAAATGTAGTACACCTAATTGCACCTTCTCTTAGAAAAATGGTAAAGGCACAACTAAAAAAAAGAAAAAGCTAAATAGGAATTAACAAGGCCTGCTAATAAACCAAGAGAGAGGGTATAAAGTGTACCTGAATTTGCTGCATAGACGATTCGAGGGCGTAAAAGAAGAAATGCAAACGCAACGACTGTATGCGTATGAAAATATATTCACCTATGGTGGTTTATTGGTAAGTCCAGTTGATTCCTGTTTGCATTTTTACATTTTTCAGTTTAAATTCAAAGTAGACAGACTGCAAATTATAGTAGTTGCTAAAAAATATATCTATGTGTCCCAACTGTTCATCAGTAGGATGCCTAAAATGCGTGCAATTCCACAATTGGTTTCGGCTCCATTAAATCCTATACCAATTGCAGAACATTTTAGGAGGAGCCACCCACCGTGTGAGCACAGTCGCGGACAACACATATAAGTGAGGAAAATAACGCAAAGCAAAACTAAGACGTTATTAAACGAACTAAATGTACACGCAACTTAAATAAATAAATAATGCACGCGCCCAAAATTAAATTGCGCTCGCGCACGCTTACCTACATACAATTGAAATAAAAATCCAAGTAATAAATATTTAAGCCTGGATTGCTAATCTCATCTCCCAAAGGGCTGCACCATACTTCTCGACGATAAAACCATGGCGATTGACGAATTTAGTTTATTTTTAGCATATTTGCTCCTGTAGAGCTATGAAGAAGATTTCAAAGAAATTTCATCACTGAGCACTTTCAAAAACATTTTTTGGTTTTCACATGACGTCACCAAAATTAAAACTAAGAAACTATTGCTTCTTCTGAGTTTCTACTTTCATGTGATATTAGAACACCTTAAAACATTTACACAAACAAATTTTCGGTTCAAGAGGGTTCTTTGTTTTGCGATACAGGACGCTTGAATTTGGAGGGCTTTTGCGTGACGCGGCATTTAGCTGGCCGCCGGGAAAGCTCTTATGTGGGTTAAAAACATTACGGATTTTTGGAGATTTTTGCTATCTAAACATTCCTTGTCTTAGAATAAATATTACCTTAATCTTTATGAGTTCCTCAAGCGAAGAATTCACGCATAAGTAGGAAAACTCAAAACCAGATGTTTCTGTTGGTTTCCGGCGGCCATATTTGTGCCCCTGAAAGGGACACAAACATGGCGTCTCCATACAAAGCTTTATAAATTTGGGTAAAACGTTTTTCCGAATATCTCGCGAATGAACTATTGCATAGACCTGATTCTTGGCAAGGCTTTTGTATATTTATCTTCTTTCATTTCCTAGATTCTAGGAAAAAGGTTTCCATTTTTACTTCTGCTTTCCCACGTGAGTGAAAACCGAGAATAGCAATAAAACTTAAAAAGGCTGGCCGATAAGTAGTAGGTGGTCAGGCCATTTTTTGTGAAAATCCATTTTGTTAACTTGTTTCAACAACAAAACTAAAGCTTGTTGATAAAAACAATAACAATAAACAACAAACTATAGCAAGGAAAGACTGTTTGACTGTGACAATAGACGGATCGAAACGCACCAATGACATCACGAGTCTTCATAGCCAATAACATCACGGCTTAACTGCCAGACGACCAATAACATCGCGACTTAGTTGACCAGTCAGGTCAATAACCAGAGTTTAATACCATCAACTGACGTTATTCAACTCACTTTGACTCTGAAAATGACTACCGCACAGTCACTGTCAACAACTGAACAACAACATTCCTGTTCAGGACTACGTTCACCCGACGATCATACTCAACTTACTTATGAAATGACTACTGGGTTCAAACCTTTCACAAAATGAAGTAAAGTACTTAAAACAAAAAGCATAACAAAACAGACCATAGTTATTTGAATTCACTTGATGCGATTACACAGCTCTGGAGAAATCAGTACAATTTGAACTTTACATGTACATACTGTCGACTATCTTGACCTCTCGGTCAAAGTAAGACACAGGGAGGGTGGGTGGAGTTAAGCCTGAACTTGGTTTTAGTTTGATTAGCGTTTGCAATAGGCCACTTCCGAGTTCCAAAAACCCTCACTTTCAAAATGAGGCTAGGTGCACAACCTTTCTTGTGAAAATTAGTTTTATTTGCATGAGAATAAAAAATGATTTCCATATCAAAGGCTGAGCACCTACCCTCGTTTTGAAACAGAGGCCCGGGGAACTCGGAAATGGCCTATTGTACAAATACTGTAGCGCATGCGATCTTGTTTAAGCCTGGCCAGATTATCGTCGACGCGCTCGTAGGGAAAAACAATAGGCACGATTGCAATTGTCACCAATGATTTCTCTTGGACCACACAGCAGGGACGGATCCAGAAAATTCAGAAAGGGGTGGCCGGAACACTTAACAGCTCTATTCTATATACTTTTTTTCTGAGACGGAATTCTATAAAAATAATACAAAATTTCAGAGGAAGAGGGGTGGCTACGTAAGCCCACACCTAAATCCGCCCATGTCACAGGGCAATAATTTTTGGTGAATTTATCGCAATTATATTGCTTCGTACAAACGAACTAAACTGGAGTCAAGGTCCAACATAATTCCTCTGCCCACTGTGGGAAGGAAGTAAATCCGTGGAAAACCTCTAACTTACATTTTAACCCAAAATCGTAGTGAATTTGCTTGGCTGTTATGCTTGGTGAAAGAACAGTTCCGTTTGGCAATGTGAAGTCGTCATCTTTGTTCTCGTTAAATGTTCCTAGAAGACCTTTGGTTTTGTTATAGTACTGGGTATCCAATGCGACTACAAATGACATCATTCCTTTAGATACACAAAAGTCCACTCCACTGCCTGATGGAAAAATGACTTGTGTGCAGTTGTCCTCATTTTTCTTCGCCTGCAGGTTTCCCCCAACGTTTCTGCTAATGTTTGTAAGATTGTTAATTCCAGGGTAGAGTGTTCCGTTAATTAACATCTCCAAGCCACCTACAAAAGTGAAAGTTCATTTAGATAAAATCCCAGTTCATTGGAGCCTTTCTGCAAAATTCATCGTCGTGCTGTATGTAATTCAGGTTTTTATTTGTATTCGTTGACTATGAGATCTTCACTGTAAGTTAATGGTGCAGTTATTTTCTTTTTCACGGCTGCATGGCATTTTATAAATAAAACTTAAAGAAAACACGTTAAACCTTAGAAAAACCTTTCGCTAAAGAAAAGTTATCAAGCAATCAATGTTTCATTCTTTTCTCGGGTTGGGACAAGTTGACAATAATGCTTAAGGTGGATTGTTAAAAGCTCCTCCAATACCCATCAGAAAGAAAGACTTGACTTCTCTTATTGAGGGCACATGCATCAATTGTAACTTATGTGTTACTTAACCACGTTTGCAATGGAATTTTATCCCTTTTTTAACTAAATAATTATAAATTCGTGAATATACTAGATACCAGTTTTTCTTGGAACAAAGCGATATTAAATTTGTGAATAGTGCAAATTTTAGATTTTTATTATCAACCTTCCCTGTTTACAAAATTATTGGAATTTTTTAAATAGATTTTTAACACACGTGGCGTTTCTATTTTATCAATTCCTCATTTTGCAATTTTGTATTTAGAATGTTCTTTTAGTGTCCATAGATAAATACTTTGACACTTAAATGAAGTTAATAGACCTATTCGGCTAACTCATTGTTGTACCCAATTCAAACCCCATGGGAATAAAACGTTTTGTTTCAGGAATTTTCATATCATTTAAATGTGAATGCCACATTATAATGCAAATACAATACACAAAGAATCTTATCCCCGGGAGATTTGAATTGGGTACAACATTGAGTTAGCCGAATGGGTCTATTCATTCATTCATTCATTCATTCATTCATTCATTCATTCATTCATTCATTCATTCATTCATCCATTCATTCGTTGATTCATTCATTCGTTCGTTCGTTCGTTCGTTCGTTCGTTCGTTCGTTCGTTCGTTCGTTCGTTCGTTCGTTCGTTCGTTCGTTCGTTCGTTCGTTCGTTCGTTCGTTCGTTCGTTCGTTCGTTCGTTCGTTCGTTCGTTCGTTCGTTCGTTCGTTCGTTCGTTCGTTCGTTCGTTCGTTCGTTCGTTCGTTCGTTCGTTACCTCCATCCTTTAACCTGACTTCAACCTTGCTGGTGTTTGCTTCCTTAGCAGCACCGGCTGAGAAGATAGTAGCTGTGTTTAGTCCTCCCTGAGCTACTTTTGTCCTTGCTTGAAGTACTAATCCATCGTTCATGGTTCTGGTCATGGTATATTCTCCGAGACCATTGAAGGTATAGTTTTTGCCATCCAAGGTGTTTATGTGCGGGTCGCCAAAAAAGAAAACTGTCGCAAAAAGACAGTGCATCATCAGTGTGAACAGTAAAAACGTCCAAGTGGAGTTAAATCAAGGGGCGAATTTGACTTATAATACAGGTTTTGACGATTCGTCTTTCGTCGTTATAATATCTGTCACTTATTTGTTAGTGTTTTTTTTCAGCCAGTCTATCGCTGTTTTTTTCTTCAATAAGTCAGTTGTTTTGGGTCGGCGACTGCTCGCTGTTATTAATCCGTAGAATATGGATTACGTATTCAGCAGAGTCCTAGTCTATGCGCTAATGACTTAAAGATAACGATAACGACATCTATGGCGATAACATACAACTATAAAGATAGCAATAACCAAATTCATATAATGACAATGATAAGCACGGAAAGAAAATGATTTTTACATAACAATGATAACCAATCGATCTCAGTAGAGTGGTAATCGAAACCACACGGTCATATCAATTCTGAATCGAACTGACTACACATTAGACGGGATAGTACGCGCTTCCGCACGAGCGCGTCGAGAAAGTTGGGACGAGGGCAAAAAAGAGGAGAGAAGAACAAAGGACACTTTTGTCTGATTGGCTGTTTGATTTTGTAGTGTTCAGTCTCCTCACCGCGCGCAATGAGTAAACAAAGAAGGCTGCCAAAGCGAAAGTCTTCCTTCGATCGTTCGGTCAAGATGGCGTGTTAAGGTTTACGAAGTGTGATGTCTTTCTCTTAGCCCATAGAACTTATGGGGGCGTTGACAAGATTTTTAATATGCGTTTATTGCTGAGTGCGTTGCAAAAAGAGCTCATCTAAAGCGAAGAACATCGGTTGGGATGGGAAATTTTTAATTTACCAAATTCTACAATAAAGAGTGTTTTTGGAGGAGGAAACGTATTTTTCCACTTCACTGAAACGTCCTGCTGACCCGGAGAAAACGGAGAAAGGTAAGCTTATTGTTTATGTGGTATGTGTTATCACTCAAACTGTGTACAACGTCTTGACCTTTAATTATTTAGATGTTGTTGAGTTTTATATAATCTTAGGCTTAGTTTTTCTATTTCTTGCCAGGTTGTGAATTTCTGACTTTACTGTCTCTGAATAGGCTTAGCTACGTAATTCCCGAAATATGGCCTAAAATTCTTAAAAATGTCTAAAATTCTCCAAAACTCTCTAAAATTCTCCAAAACTTTCGTTTTTTGATGGCGACATAACAAAAAGGAATGAGTCGTAATCGTAAAACATCGTTTGTTACCAATGTTTAAAGGTTCCAAGAAACATCACTTAACATTTTTTTACATATGTAGTTTTCTTCCTTAACAAACGAATGTCCCATAGTGCTCTAGAAACTGCTGTAGCATGTGAGCGGACTGACCCCTCTCCTGGTCGGTAGGAATACAAAAAACGTTTTTTAAACATTTTTGCTCGTGAGATGTTGTCAAAATGTCGGGTGAATGTTCAAATTGCTCTAAAATTCTCCAGTTTGTCAATTTTTTTCTAAAATTCCCGATATTTTTTAAAATTCTTTTTTTATGTCTAAAATTCTCCCCAAAATTCCGGAATTATGTAGCTAAGCCTACCTCTGAATGACGGAGTGATGCATGTAGCGGCTCACAAACTTCCTTATTTTTTCATTTTTTGGCAAAACATTCCTCACCACGACCACTTCTATTAAAATAAGTTACCTGTTTACTACAAAACTAGAGAATAATTGGAGTCTGTAAACGTCTGGGTGCTTTCCTAACGGATGTGGTTCACTGTAATTAATGCTAAAGGCGGAACCCACCATATACATGCACTTGACTCAATCACTTTTTTGGTGGTTATTTAATACAAGTAAATGCAGTCCATAGTATTGCTGACACTATCTGCCGCTCAAAATTGCTTGTTCTGTGAAAAGTATGAAAACGCTCGAAAACCCGAGAAACCTGGGAATAATTCGCACCTGCGCAGACAAAAGTCACCTTTGCTGGAGAGAAAAGAGAGGGATTTCCTGTCTACCCTTCCCCTTCGTCCAGTTTTTTGCTTTCGCTCCAACTTTCGCGCAATAACTCGATCGGGAAAGCTTGCTACACAGGCTATTCGTACAGGAAAACTTACGCCTTAGAATTGGAAAGTAATCATCACAGAAATCCAGGGGACGCACTTCGTAGTACAGGTCACAGTTGTTAGATTCATCACAGCACAAACGTTCCGCAGTTTCGTCATCCAGTAACTCGTCAGGTCGATCAACAAAAGATAAGGTCAGGAAGCTGTTAAACACGTTTAGGAACGGGAAAGAGTAACAGCATTTTTGTCTGGCAAAAGCAAATACGGGGTCTCCACCAATGTCAGTGTTAATAAAAATTGTTGTCACCGACGTAAAACACCAGTCGCCCTTTGAAATTCCAAAAAATAAAAATCTGGTATCAAAAAAGGCCTGCCAAAACGAACACGGGCAACTGGTGAGAGATCCCACTGCGTTTTGGAGCTGACTTTGCATGTTACTTGTTTGGTAGTCATGCCAGATAAAGCACTGTGCGGTTGCATCATCCCCTTGTCTGTCTTCGATTCTGAAGAAATATTCCCCTCTCCTATCGGTGTTACCAAGGTGATCATCGAGTTCTTTCACTTCAGGTGTCCCTGAGCTACAGTAAAGAAAACTCGCTGTAAGGTAAGGTAAAGGAGGCAACAAAAACCGGCACTTTTTTTTAAGGTGATGATACACCGGACGATTCGCAACGACGATTTTTAGCGCAACATAGCGTTGCAATGTTGGAACAATGTTGTAACTATTCGAAACAAAGTCGCAACAATGTTGCAACGCTGTGTTGCGCTAAAAATCGTCGTTGCGAATTGTCTCGTGTAACATCACTTTTACAACATTGCGAGCTGAAATGTAATGTTGCGCGTTTAAGCACCCACGGATCAACAGTGTCTTGCAACAAATGATCGCCATAAATTGTTGCAGAAAGTAGTACTTTTCGCCCAGAATAAGTGTATAACAAAAAGCCTTTAAAGTTGATAACAATTAAACTATGAACACCTTTGCTCCGTGAAAAGTAACTCAATTTTTCATTTCTACGTTTCAGAATTAGTTATTGCAAGCTAAACGTAGTTGCAAATACTCTAGGTTAACTAGAAAGGATCATGTTGGTAGTCCCCGATTTCCTTTTAACAGGTTTTGGTTCTCCCGTGTTTTTGTTACCGTGGATTTGTACTACTACAAATCGTGTCATCTTGGGTCCAATAAGACCCAAACACTAATTATGCTTACCTGCTATATAGATTAGAGGCATGGCAAAGAAACGCATAGAGGTCTTTAAAAAACTAATTTATGAATTGTTACTCGCAATAGAGCATTTTCACATGCTGTTACAACCATGATGGTGTACCAAGACAATCCTGTCGGGGTTGAGGTCTGTTCTTTTGAAAACGTTTTTTTTTTCCGTTCCAGTGTTCGCGACGCAAGTGAAACGCTCTATATCTCTGACCACGTGTATCAGGGAGATATCGGAGCGTGTTTGATTCGTTTACGCCAGTTCACATGAAAACACTAAAACGAGAGAAATACGATAGCATCCCTTACAGCGCATGTGTAATACTAGTAGTATATGATGCATGACATGAAAAACCGCCTGTTTCGTCCGTCCACACGTAAACGAGAAGCCGGTGTTTTTAAATCTCCTTCCTGGGGGCCCGTTTTGAGAAACCTACGTTTCTGGTGCCCGACAACGCCGTTTACGTGTAAATGGAAGGCTAAAAGGGAGGAAGAAAAATCTGTTTCCAAAATTATCCAGATTTAAAGATATCCATACGTGTGCACGGGGCAATACGGATTTGTTAATAAGCCATTTCCGGGTTCCCCCGGGCCTTTGTTTCAAAACGAGGTTAAGTGCTCAGCCTTTGATATGGAAATGATTTTTCATTCTCATGCAAATAAAACTCATTTTCACAAGAAAGGTTATGCACTTGGCCTCATTTTGAAAGTGAGGGTTTTGGAACTCGGAAGTGGCCTATTGTTACGTGATAAGACCTCACCTGTCGAGACTGGGATACTTTATATCTGGCTCGGCGAAGTCGAAATCTCCAGCGTTGAAGCCTGCTACAGGATAGCCGTCATACAAGTCTGGGAAGAATTCACTATATTTGAATACAAAGGTTAAAAAGTTTATATAACAATTTTCCTATGCTTTCATGGGTCCTTATAAATTAATTCAACGATGACCACGATAATTTATCGTGATAGTTTACCGCTGCGTGGATACCTTAACTGATTATCTGCCTTTCTATATGGGTTTATCAATTTCATCTGCCCTTAAAAGGGTACCAAAAAGAGCTCGGCAAAGAAAAACACACGGAAGTTTTTAAGACATGTCAGGAGAGCTGGGTATGTAACAAAAAACATTTCACGCCAAACTTGTGTAGGATAAACGTCCTTTTTAGAATGATGAAAGGAGCTTTCCCATGATACACACAGAAGACCTCTTAGAATCCATACAAAGGAAAGCCTTGAGGATAACTTTTGGCACGACAGAGTACGCTGATGCTATGGCCATAGCCAGCCTAGACACAGTTAAAGGCAGGCGAGTTGCTGACTTTTAGAGGTTCATCATAAATGCGCGGCAACATCCTCATCCCCTCATGAAAGTTATCCCCTCCCCCACGTACCACGAGTGAGAATATCCTCTTCGTCACCGCAATCCGAGACCCGTACATGGTCGGACTAATGAACTAAATGATTTTGGTACTGTCAAATGTCTATATGTAATTGGGTATGCTTTTTTGCTGGCCTACCCAGCAATTCAGTCAATGCTACATATAGAGGATATTACATGGCCGTGTGGGGATACGAATTTTATCTTCGAGTGCTGAAAGTTTTATCTTCGAGATACTTTCAGCTCGAGAAGATAAAGTCGTATCCCCAAGCGGCCATGTAATGTTCTGTTTATTTCATAGATACTGATGAAATTCCTACATAAAACACAACTTTTTTTTTCGGCAAATCTTCCTGAACGTTCTTCAAGCTCGGAAAAAGTATCGATGTGAAAATTTAGCAGCTCATCGAGAAAGTCACCAGTAACTGTACCGTCTTCACACCTCGAAGCCATTTTGTGAACGAAATTTCAAATTGTAATTGGCTAATCATGTTAGTAACCATGGCGACACCAATATCCTCACACGTGAAAGATAAAAATAGTATCTTCACTGCGCGCGATGAAGATATGATTTTTTAGCAAAAGGAAAAATCCTGGTATTTCATCATTATCTATATAATAATAGGGTAAAATAAACAAGCATCTTTCTATCTAGAAGTATACACATTGTCTTTCTCAAGAGGTGAAAAATTTTGCTGTGACGCATAAGTATGGCGCCTTGCATTTAAACGTAGCGCAATTCGCAGTGGCGTGGCTAACGCTACATTGCTTCCCCTTACAAAATCGGCGGCGCAGACCAAGTGATAGCCCCGCAAGGGTAGTGGTACTTGACGAACGAATACGTTCCATTAGTGATGATGACAGCCTGGAATGTGTTTGTCTGAAAGAAATAAAAGTGTAAAAACATTGCAGAGTGCAAAATAATTTACTCGACTATAATATAATCGGATTATTTTGACGTTTCTGTGTAACTGCCCACCTATCCCTCCCCAAAGCCAACATTTTGCCCTATGTAAGAACTAAGTGTTAAAGTTGGTTAGGGGAGGAGTAGGTGAACAGTTTCCCAGAAACGTATATTGATCCATACAATCAACTACTGAAAATTGGTTCCGTGGTCAATACAGTAGAAATCAAACAAACAAACAGACAAAGACATGCTGATCGGGAAAGTTTTCAAGAACAGGCGAGAGAGAGAGAACGGCGTGTTACCCAGGGGTGGTCAGTCGGATCGCAAAAAAGAAGAAACGGTGGCGAAAGTTTTCACGAACAGGCGAGACGTAGAGAATGGGGTGTTACCCAGGGGTGGCCAGTCGGATCGGCAAAAATAGGAACGGTGGCTAAAGTTTTCAAGAACTGTGGAAGGAGAGAGAATGGGGCGTCATCCAGGGGCGGTTAGTCGGATCGAAAAAAAAAGGAACAGTGGCGACGGTTTTATACTTATCCATTATTTTTATCAAGCGGGACCTCTTGACTCATTGACTGATCCCTACGTTGACAGAGTGTACTACACTACGTATATTTTGCGAAAAACATGTAGTGAGAACACGAAACTACACATACCTCATACTTTAGAAATAGAACGCAATTAATTCTGTTCCAAAAAAGCAGATGAGTAGAGACCAATTCTCGCGATATACACCCCTGTGGACACATTCTCGTAAATGATCACCTCCCTAAAGCGACCACTAACCCTTTACATTTTTGTTGGACGTTTACGGTAGGTTCGGCTGTACTTATATTTCTCGTTCATTCTACAGCAGGACATGCCTTTCTTTGCCAGTAAACCACCCAAATCATTCTATGACCCTTAAATATCACTTACAAGTTCCTGTTCAATTCCATCTCCAAAGAAGTCCTCTGGTCGAAGACGAAGCCACGTGACCACAAGCACCCACGAGGCCGAGAAACCTTGAAATGCCTCCGACGGGCGCGTGTGATTTCTGACTTCTTCACTAGCATTACCGAGGATATAGGCCGCCATCTGAGTTTGAGAATCCTTAGTGTAGGTTTGGTAGTACACTACGGAACGATTGACATAATGTATGCTGCTGCAGTCTTCTGAACCGGCACAAAAAGATTCAAAATAATCGATTCTTGACCAATATGGGGTCAACATGGGAACATCGAAGGGAAAGTTGACTACATCGTAAGTTGGAATAGGGCGTTCCATTTCAAATTCTGCGTCGAAACGTATCATTCCATTAGCACAAATCTAGAAGGCAAGACAAAGTTATCCGGTTAGGGAGTTAGGTTTCAATTGAGACGAAAGTTCTCCAACCACCCCTACCAAACAACGAAAAAGCACAACTTGATCTGAGTACTTACAAAGAGCTCAAAATGCTGAATTCCGAAGAAGTAAAAGCCTAAAACAGGGTTAATAGGCACTGGTATACAGTATCCTGCTTGCACGTCTGTCACTAACATTTCACGATCTCCTTGCTCTTCTCCATAAGGGTACATTATATCCCAAAAGCATTGAACTGCACAAAACAGAAAAAAAAAACACAACTGAACAACGGAGAATTTTGTCATTTTAAAAAAGACATACAAAAATAAATAAAAAGAGACCGCTGCGAGGTTTTTTTAGGGAGGGATCCCACACTACTGAAAAATATACGTTCATGAAAAGGCTATTTCTTGACTGCAGAACTTTGGGATGGAATTAGGCTCTGGAAGGTAGAGGTAGGCGGAAAGCTAGGGAGCATAATGTCAATATATGGCACGTTTTGTTATATGGGTGAATTCCCGGGGGGTAAACCTTAACACGAGTCAGTACGCCCTTTTAAAAATAGTAATAATAATAATAAGAATTATGTTGTTGTTGTTGATGATGATGATGACAAGCCTAACCTAACAAGCCAGATTTGCCCGCAAGTCGACTGAAAATCGCGACTGATGACCCAATGAAAATGAACTAATTGAAAGTCTATAAACAAGGCAACTTTACCGTCACAGTTGGTGTGGCCCATTTTACCTGGTTCTCCACAGTCCTGTCCTTCGTAATTTTTCGGAATCGGACATACACAGAAGAATGTGTAGTTATTTGCAGCGTCGACGTAGCATGTTCCATTGTTCTTACATGGGTTATGCAGACAAGGATCGTCTAATTATGGACAGAAATAAACGAAAAAACAAATATTAGTCCGCTTTCCTTTGTATAAAGAGCGCCGTAAAAAAGTGAAAATAATTTCTGCATGGTATAATTTCTGTATGTATAATTTTTGTGTGCCCAACGCACTACAGATAGAGTAGTACAACGGTCAATGGAAAACAGAGTCCGGCTGAACACTGTTAAGTGTATAGAAATGCGAATGTTCTTTACAAAATCCCATTAAGAATTTGATCCCTTTCTCATTAACGGCGATGCTTTAGAAGTTGTAAACAGTGTAAAGTTATTGGGTCTCAATATTTCCAGTGAAATAAGAAGGCCTCTGAGAGATTATATTTTTTGGTACAATTTAAGAGAGCTAAGGTTACTCGCACTGATTTAAGGCTCTTCTATTCTAGTTGTATTAGATCAATTATGGACTATGCAGTACCGGCTTTTCACTTCAGTTTGCCTAAATATTTAATGCAAGCATTGGAACGTATACAGAAGAGAGCAATGTCCATCATCTGCCCCGGTGTTAGCTATTATGAGGCTCTTGTTATTATGAACTTTAAGGAATTAGCAACCCATCATGACGAAATAAGTGAGTCACTTTTTCACACAATTGTAAATGACAACAACCACCGCCTCTCCAAGTTAATAACCTGCACCGCACGAATCTACTTATTCATTAAGCTGCGCACTACCTTTTAACATGCCACGTTTTAAAACCGACCGTTATAAGAATAGCTTTATTATCCTTTGATGTCTTAAAGCAACTAACTTATAGGTTAGAGTTTTTGAATTTCGCAGCTTGTATTTCCAATCGATAACTTTTCTTAGCATCTCATCTCTTTTTAGCTTTTTTATTCCTTTTAATTAAGATAGATTAGTTAATTTTTAGACCTATAATTTAATTTTTGTAAAGTAAATAGGCAATTCAGTTTTCGAACTGCTATGTATTTACGAATTAATAAACTTCAAATAACAACTTCAAACAACAGCATCAGAGCACCTATCGACATTTAGCGCCTATAAAAGGAGGGAACTTTGACGCCAAACTCACACACAACTGTGGCTTTTGATTGAACGGATCATTTTCCTCACACGTGAAAAAAACATCGTTTGCAATTCTAATTGGACGTATCATTTTTCTTTTCACGTGTGAGAAACCTCGTTCGCTCCTCTAATTGGCTAAAACTCATTTGCGTAGGAAAATTTACGAAATGGCTTTTCAGTGAGTATACCTCAGTATGAATATAATAAATATGGCGGTTCCCGACTCCGCATAGTCTGAAATGTCAGACTAGCCCCTGCATCCTTTGGGGTAATAGAAGAAAGGAGAAATAGTTGAAATTTTACCGTAACTACAGAGATCGCCGACAAATCCAACTGGGCATCTGCAAGTAAAGCTATCTACTCCATCAAGACACGTCGCCCCGTTATGACAAGGACCACTTGCACAGTCATCTATATCTGTAATACAAAACAATTGATAGATCATTTTTGTTTCCCATACTGAGTAAAGTAACAATAAGTGGTTGGCAATAACTCGTTCTTCAAATCAGATGTCTTGAATCTGGTGTCTTGTTTTCTGGCGCTACATATCATTTTTTATCACTAACAACGTGCCTTTTTTGTTTAAGGGACTGTGTCACGGCTGGCCACTTCATTTTGTTAAGTAATGCAAATTACACGCCCTTATCCGCTATGAAGATTGAGAAATTACTTGTGAATTACTTGTGAATGACAATATATCTTCCGGGAATTACTTCAAACGTTATCCAGATTAAAAACATTTCTTTTTAGTTGATTAACCGTTTGTAAATATAACTTGTTTTTTGCTACTGTTTTTCTGTTTTGTACGTTTTCTTTTGCTCGCTTTTTACCCTAATTATATTTCAGTATCATTTTGCCGCTTATTTATTCATTATATTTAGTCTTAGGTTAGGGAGGAAGCTCATATAATAAGCTCCAAGGTTTCTATTTGAGCCTCCTAGCCAGAAAAATACTTTTAATTCTTTCACTTACAATTTACGTCTCTTTAATCTTTAAATAACATTTTTGTTATATATTGAATGTCTGTATGCATATGTATTTTTTTTTTCTGGCAAAAAAATAAACCGAAACTGAAACTGTTACAAACAACAAAAATAACTGACTTTGGAAAACTGTTGGTAAACAAGTTTTCAACAACAAATGCAATCCGTTTCAATTTTCTTCAAGTTTGTCCGTCCGCGATTCCTTTTGTATTTGTTATGTTATTTATACCTTCTTGAAACGTTCTGAGCGGTTATTTTTTATGTCTCACTTGAGCTGTGTCACGAATTTCAGCCAAAGTAGGAAATTACAAAATGCCCGTTAAATTAAGAGAAACGTGAAAATAACCGCCTAAAACATTAAAGGAAGGTTAAAATAACACAACAGATACAACAGATGCCACGGATGGGCAAAACTGAAGAAGATTGAAAAGGATTGAAATTAGGGTTTTTGAAAACTGTTCAGCCTAACAGTTTTTCAAAGTTGATCTCTGCTATTTGCAACTTCAAAAATAATGCTCAGGAGACATATTTGTTTGTCTCGATTCTCTGCTTGTGTCATTTACAAGTAATTTCTTTGCTTACTTTAAGTTCCATAGCGATTGAGGGCGAGTAACTTGCAAAATTAAACAAAATAAACTGGACTGGCGTGACACAGCCCCTTTAATTTTGTAGTAGTAGTTCACATCGTTTGCATTTTGGTAAATGCCATGACACGGCTTCTTTAACAACCATCATCCAAGCAACTTATTTTGCATACAAATCCTACCAACTGGGGTCAAAACAGACCCCATAACAAAAGTAGCTTTAAAGCTATACAGTAGTCTATAACCTTTAGAAAATAAATGTTCATTAAACTTCTATTTGTGAATGCAAATATGAACATAGCTCCTTGAAATCAAAGGAAAACGTTTACGTGCAAAGTAGACAAACAAGCTTAGGTTACTGTCAATGTCGTTGCTATTGTTTTTGTTGCTGGGGTCGATTTGGGCCCCAACAGGAAAATGAGCCCCACGTTTGTATATCCACATGTAATATAAAAGTAATATTTGCATTCAAGGTGGCTTATACATGACGACAAATTCCTTAAATTTCGAACACGTTGTCCAAGCATGTGAGCTACGGCAAATGTTGATTACCAGCAGGGGTATCATTAGACCCGCTTAGTAGGACGAGGGTTAAATCCTACCTCTCTTGAGTGGTAGTGGTGTAGCGATTAATCGAATTCTCGACTAATCGCGATTATGACTGTTCGGTTTGATTCACGATACAAACATACATACATACTTTATTTAAGGTATCATAAGAAGTAAACGACACAAATAATACCCTAAAAAGGAAGTTTAAGAGGTTAACCCTATGTAAATAAACTTCCAAAAATAAAAATTAAAAATATATGCTTATGAATAAAATCTAAGATGGATAAAAACCTAAGAAATACGCATGTACGATTTAACAGCTATTTTAAAACGTCTTATTTTCCTATCTCAACAACATTGGCGGGCCCGTCATTCCATTCACGAATAATTTTAACAAAGAAAGAGTATTTATAACAATCGCAGTTCGCCGATTTGGCTTACAGTTTGTAGTTGTGATTGGACCTGGTACGTTTTGAAGCGAACTCAAACAAATCGCAAAAACAAAGGCTATTCAATCCGAATACAAGTTTATAGCATTCAATCAAAGAAAAATAATAGCCTTCTATCAGTCAACTGCGACCAACGTAACATTTCGCAGCGATCTTCGTATGACATCTCTCCCCTTCGCTGACCTAAGGCCAATCGAGAAGCTCTTCTCTGAACTTTCTCTAAGAGAACAATATTCTTAACTAGGTAAGGGCACCATACAGGGGAAGCGTACTCGAGGATTGGTCTCACAAGAGCCTTGTACAATGTGGAAAAGATTTCCTTGTTTACAGAACCGATTGTTCGCTTGATTAGACAAAGAACTTTATTGGCCTTATTGACAACCTCAACAACGTGTTAAGTCCGCGAGAGGTCATGCGAGATTGTGATACAAAGTTTCGATTTTGGTTCGATTTTTACACACCTTTTCCAGGGTGCCCTCAGTGGGTTATTATATTGTAAAATCAGAATCCAGAACTGAGCTCTTTAAAATGTGCGTTTTTGATTGACGAGCAAAGAAGATAGCAGTTCGTGGGCCATTTTGTGTTGCCTGGTAAAAATTCTGTCCCACAACCACCCCTTGAGAATTACCAAACAAGGCAAACCATGTGCTACACGCTCTTTGTCAGGTTCTCAAACATGGCTACGAACCAAGCGACTGTGAATCTTCATGTCCCTGTTGCTCAAATTGAGGGTTTAGGGTTACATGTTGTTAACATTACGCGTTATGTTATGAGAATTAAGAAACATTTACATAACAGAATCGAAATAATCGAAATTGAATCGAATCGCAAGGAATATAAATCGTTACACCACTGTTGAGTGGACGTGCACGCAAAAGTAGTATGTCATCTACCTTGTTCGCAAACTGATCCATTGTATCCGGGTAAACAGGTACATGCTGCTGTTCCATTTTCGACAAAACATGTTCCACCATTTTGACAAAAAGGAATACCGCAGGGATCTACAATAAGAAATATTACACATTCATTAGTAAGACTCCAAGTTGCTTACCATTTCTCCAGGAACTCCATTACTGAAACAAAAATATTAATGCCTCAAATTTTATTAGTTTTTTAGGGAAATGTTCAATGATATTTTCAGTATACGGGAGAATTGAAGTTTCTATGCCCTCTTACTTTCCAGCAAGTAACGTTTTTTAAATTAACTTTTGAGTTAAATCGAATTTCGTTATATTATGTGGTTGTGTGCTAGAGGTTGCATTCCTTTTAGCCAATCTTTTTTCGGATTTAGACAATCCAAATTGTTTGGATTTTCGCGCTTGCTGGAAAAAAAATCTGATTAAAGATTGATCCATACAGTAGCTGCCGGTTGCTCTGATCTTCCTCTCAATTTAAACACATCGTTTGTTATTTCTTTCCGCTAAATCAAGCGTCTTCTCTTGGAGAAAGGGAAAGAAAAGTAGCTCTTTAACTAGTGGTGGTTCATACTGGGACTCGTCAACTTAAAATAATCTGGAATTTGATTCAAGAAAATTCAGAAGACAATTACGAATTCTCAAGTGCTGAGAAGTGCGTTCTAAACACACATGCGTTGGACATTATAGTTTTACGATGACAAAATGCAAGCGTTTTCTCTTCCTTATGAATTTAGATTTACTGGGGAACTTGAGTTTAATATACTACAATCCTTCACAGCATACAACAAAGGAGGAGTGTAAATAACTTTTGCCCAAACTAACCTTGAAACGCTGTGTTTATAGATGAACGAGCACGATCTTGCAATCGAAAAGCTTAATTCGTTAAATGGAATAAAAATCTAAAACCAGATTGAGATACCAATCTGAACGATCCAAGTGCGAAGATGGATCGTTCAGATTGCAATCTTAGATTGGTTTAGTCCTTAATGGAACGAAAAATCAAATTTTGGATCGCAAAACCCGGATTTCCATTGGTCAAAAGGAATGCAACCAAAGTTTGCTTGCAAGTTTCAAAAAAAATCATATTTAACTAAGTTGTGATGGTTAATGGCTCAGTTCAAAGCAACTACAGAATAGAGCTTTTTCACTCACGTCGCCACCAGCTATACGAATTCATTGCGACAACAGAAGACTTCAACTCCCACAGGATTGGTTTGGGACACAGACATGGCCGCCGTTTTATTGTTTTGGGACACTAATATGGCGGACATGACGTCATGTGAACTACTCGCCACTTTAGAAACGAGGAGAAAACTGGGCCGAGTAAGCTTTGGCAAGGACTTCTGGCTTCGTTACTAAGAACGCGCCGGTCAGCTATTGGCCAATTTTTCCATGGACCCAGCAAAAGTCCTAGAAGGTCTTTCTTTGCGAAAATTAACTTAGCCCAGTGCTAAAATTAGCGCAATTAACACAATTCCATACCTTGTGTAACCGATGATGGCACATACTCGGAACTCGAGCTGGTGGGCTGAATTGATTCTATTAATGCAATAAAGAGATAAACAACTAAAAAAAAACAAATGCCAATAAAATATCATGATCCTTTTCTTCTCGTTTATTACACTTCTGATCTGCATCGCTGGAAAATTAAAGTAAAGACGTTTTACTGCCTGTCTAAATTTACATGGATTCACGTTCAAAGGCTACTGATTTCAATGAAATCTAATCATTTTTGAGTAAATTGAAGGGGCTATGCCATACGCGATATTTCGCGACGCCACCATTAGTTTCCCCGCGAAATGACGCTTGAGGAACGAGTGCAGAAATCCATACTAGTGACATGTCAATGCACAGATCTGGGTAGTGCTTCTAATTGGTTGAAGGAAATTTTCCTTGCAGCACGACTAATCAGAAGTACTTCCCAGATTTGGGCAGTGACACGTCATCAGTCTGGAATTTCTGCGCTCGTTCTTCAGAGGTCACCTCGCGGGGAAACCAGTGGTGAAATGTCGGCTGTATTCTCAGGCTGAAGCTGATTTCAGCTTAGCTTCTACCAATAACTGTGGAACTTTGCATCACATAGCATCTTAAAATCGCAATCTACTGAACAGTTTTTTTTTTTTGACGCTGCTGTTTGTTTCGTAAAATATACTAAGGACAGAAAATATTAAAAGGAATGCTCCCTTTTATCAAAATGTCTAATGTTTAATAGATTGTGTGGTGTAAGATTTCGTGATGCAGCCTATAGAATTCGTAAAAGTATTAAACCTTATGTAAACAAAATATTCCATGTACCTGAAGTTTCCGAAACACTCAAAGACGAGGAGGAGAGTGTGCTCAATGTTGCTGTACCAATGGGCGAAGTTAAAGAAGCTGACAAAGTGCTGAACGACAATGACGATGAAGATATGCTTGCGGCTGAGAATGACATACTTGCCGACGATAGGATGCTGAGCGAGGTTGAAGATGACGTTGCACTCACAGATGACGTACTCAATGATGACATACTCATAGATAAAGCTGAAGTTGAAGTCGAATACATGCTTACAGAAGAACTAGAAATTGCTCCAGCCTCAGAGGAAGTTGAAAGTGAGGACGCGCTTGTCGACAACGAGTCACTTGAAGAAACTGAAGCTGACGATGAAGATGTGCTCCCAGATGAGGAACTGGACTCTGGAAATGAGTAAGTTGTAGACTCAGCGGATGAAGAACTTGGCAAAACTGAAAGTGAGGACAAGCTCGTGGACAATAAAATTTTTGATGAAACTGAAGCTGAGGACGAAGATGTGCTCACAGATGAGTAACTGGACTGTGAAGAAGAGAATGTTGTAGACCTAGGTGATGAGGAGCTTGGTGAAATTGAAAGTGAGGACGTGCTTGTCGACGATGAGTCACTTGAGAAAACTGAAGATGACGACAAATATGTGCTCACAGATGAGGAACTGGACTGTGACGATGAGAATGCTGTAGACACAGAGGCTAAATAACTTGGCGAAGTTGAAAGTGAGGACACGCTTGTAGACAATAACGTACTCGATGAAAGCGATAACGACGTTGATGATTTGCTGACTGGAGTCGAAAAGGAATACGAGGACGAAGATGCTGAAGCTGATGATTCTGACGATGATGCAGTCGGTGAATGTGAAAAGGAATCCGACGTTGACAATGAAGAAGAAGTGCTTTCAGACGAAGAAGAGGAACTTGTGGAAACTGCTAGGAAGAAAAATTATATATTAGCATCATAAATTACTACCATGCAATCGGTTTTTGGTTGGGTAAGAACCCTTAAAAGGTATATTTAAGTAATGTACGCATTACCTGAAGATATGCTTGAAGAGTAAGTTGAGGATAAAGATGTGCTCATCAATGATGGACTAACAGACGAAGAAATGGAATAACTATCAGAAGAAGATGTGCTGGTAGATTCAGTAAAACTCGCAGAAGAAGAAATACTTGAGCTCAAGCTTAGTGAGCTTGCTGACAAAGAAGCTGTACTAGACGTTTGGGAGGTAGATGGCCTAACAGACGAAGAAATGGAATAACTGACTGAGGGAGATGTGCTGATAGATTCCGTAAAACTCACAGGGGAAGAAAAACTTGCGCTCAAGTTAAGCGTGCTTGCTGACAAAGAAGCTGTACGAAACGCTTGTGAAGTAGATGGGCTAACAGACGAAGTAATGGAATAACTGACAGACGGAGACGTGCTGATAGATTCAGTAAAACTCACAGAAGAAGATATACTTGAGCTTAAGCTTACTGTACTTTCTGACGAAGAAGCTCTACTAAGAGTTAGTGATGTAGATGGGCTAACAGACCAAGAAATGGAATAACCGACAGAGGGAGAAATGCTGGTAGATTCAGTAAAGCTCGCAGGAAAAGAAATACTTGGGCTCAAGCTTAGTGTACTTGCTGACAAAGAAGCTGTACTGGACGCTTGTGAGGTAGATAAGCTAACAGACGAAGAAATGGAATAACTGATAAAGGACGACGTGCTGGTAGATTCAGTAAAACTCACAGAAGACAAACTTGAGCTCAAGCTTGGTGTACTTACTGACAAAAAAGCTGCACTAGACGTTTGTGAGGTAGATGGGCTAAAAGACCAAGAAATGGAATAACTGGCAGAGGACGATGTGCTGGTAGATTCAGTAAAACTCGCAGAAGAAGAAATACTTGAGCTCAAGCTTAGCGTGCTTGCTGACAAAGAAGCTGTACTAGACGCTTGTGTGGTAGATGGGCTAACAGACGAAGAAACAGAATCACTGACAGACTGAGATGTCCTGATAGATTTAGAAAAACTCACAGAAGAAGATATACGTGAGCTTAAGCTTACTGTACTTTCTGACGAAGAAGCTCTACTAAGAGTTAGTGATGTAGATGGGCTAACAGACCAAGAAATGGAATAACTGACAGAAGGAGATATGCTGGTAGATTCAGTAAAACTCGCAGAAGAAGAAATACTTGAGCTCAAGCTTAGTGTGCTCGTAAACAAAGAAGCTGTACTAGACGCTTGTGAGGTAGAAGGGCTAACAGACGAAGAAATAGAGTAACTAACAGACGGAGACGGGCTGACAGATTTAGTAAAACTCGCAGAAGATATACTTGAGCTTAAGCTTAGTGTACTTACTGACAAAGACGCTGCACTAGACGTTTGTGAGGTAGATGGGCTAAAAGACCAAGAAATGGAATAACTGACAGAGGACGATGTGCTGGTAGATTCAGTAAAACTCGCAGAAGAAGAAATACTTGAGCTCAAGCTTAGTGTGCTTGCTGACAAAGAAGCTGTACTAGACGCTTGAGAGGTAGGTGGGCTAACAGACGAAGAAATACAATCACTGACAGACGGAGATGTGCTGATAGATTTAGTAAAACTCGTAGAAGAAGATATACTTGAGCTTAAGCTTACTGTACTTTCTGACAAAGAAGCTCTACTAAGAGTTAGTGAGGTAGATGGGCTAACAGACCAAGAAATGGAATAACTGACAGAAGGAGATATGCTGGTAGATTCAGTAAAACTCGCAGAAGAAGAAATACTTGAGCTCAAGCTTAGTGTACTTGCTGACAAAGAAGCTGTGCTAGACGCCTGTGAGGTAGATGGGCTAACAGACGAAGAAATGGAATAACTGACTGAGGACGACGTGCTGGTAGATTCAGTAAAACTCACAGAAGACAAACTTAAGCCCAAGCTTACTGCGCTTGCTGACGAAGAAGCTGAGCTAGACGCCTTGGAGGTAGATGGGCTAACAGACGAAGAAATGGAATAACTGACAGAGGAAGATCTGCTGACAGATTCCACGGAACTCTTTATTTCTGCAGATGAGGATGTTGTGAAAGAATATGAACCAGAGCTTGTGCTTGATAGAGAAAATGTGCTCGCAGACGATGAAGATGTTGATGAGCCTAATTGGAGCAAATAACGATAAACTTTGAATAAGTAATAAAAGATATGTCAACAACGAAAGTCACTACCCTATGAACAGTTTACCTGATGTTGGATAGTAGCAAAAACAGGATGACAAACCTAAAAAAAAATTAAACGAAGGATTAGAAAATAATATATTACAGTGGAACCTCATCTTTGGTACACCTCTCTTTAAGGGACAACTCCACTGCGGGGACACAAAATTTGTCCCGGAAAAATGCCTGCAAAACGCTGTTACCTCTATTGAACGGACAGCTCTATTCAAGGGAAAGGGACACTTTTTATCGATCCAGAAACTTCCATTAGCACGTAAAAAGTGACTGACCACAAAAAGCGGTGATAATAACAGGTGTATTGACTAGTCACAATGACGACAACTTCCACAACATGAACTATCTCACTTTTTTTTTTTGGGGGGGGGGGGTTTACTTTGTTTCGATTTTTGTTTTTAACCTATTGCTAGGTTTTTTTTATATCTCACTGTCTTTTAAATAGCTGTACAACACTAGAGGGAATTCAACACACAATATCGCAGAGATAAGTTAATCATGATTTTTTTTTACATGATCTGTTTGAAATAATAACTGCAGATTCCGAGATAGAATATAAATAGAAAAATGTTGTATTTGTTGGTTAAGTATTACCAAACCCCAGCCCGACCTCCATTCAGGGGACACCTCTATTCCGGGGACACTTGCGTCGGTCCCGAGGGCGTACCCGGAAAAGAGGATCCACTGTGACTTACTTTGAGAAGAGGTGCTGGAAATAGACTGGGAAAAGGAAGACGACATTGATTGGGAAACACTTGAAGACGAATCTGTCAGGGATACACTGGGCGACGATGAGACTGTTAACGAAAGACTTTCTGAAGATGAGCTTGTTGAAGAAATACTAGTCGAAGGCGAGGTTGACTGGGAAGCACTTGAGGATGACCAAGTGCTGGAACCTAAAAATATAAAAAAAGAAGCGATTGAACAGGGTAGTGAGTAGTTATGGTTGAGGAAAACAGAACGTGTCCGGTTTACATTAAAGATGAACAGCAAGTTGGACGTCAGCACATAATGGCGCCACTTGCTGCCTCTAACGGTCCATTTATGAGCTGTGATAAGCGAAGTGATAACAAAGGTACATTGTAGAGGTAGACCACAACACTAAGGAAACTTCCCCTACTTTCCCTACTCTTTTCGTACAGTATTGTGGGTTCCCTTACGTCCCCTTCCAGTTTATATTAGGGAGTTTAAGCACCGACGACGGCGACGGCAACGAAAACGGCAAAAAGGGAATAGATAAGATTAGCAAAACAACAACTTTGCACTTGCATCTAAGCCATCGCTGCACGGCTACAATGTGAAAGTGCCTACTTTCACGTTTTGTCGAGGACGGGAACACAAGACAACTTTCTCTCTATTCCGAAACTTTGATACAGTCCTTCAAAATTCAACTCCAAAAAAATTTGCCCACGTTTGACGAATTAAACGAGATGGAATAAGCGCGATAAAGTTTCAGGCAGCGCGAATTCACTTTTTAAGTGACGTTTTCGTAGCCGTCGCCGTCGTCGCTCCCTATTGATAAAGAAAAAATGAAAGAGAGAAGGCCAACAACTTCGCCTCACCGTCCACTGACGCGATCATCTGAACTGATACATGATATTTTTAAATAATACCCTGAATAGTATTCAGGCTAGGGTTTGAACCCGGGCCTCTCGTTCAACAGATTCAACCGATCGGTGCTATCCCAATTGTGCTAACCGGCAGAATTTTACGCCAACGAACTTTATACTTGCTCTGACTCACGGTTGCAAGGAAATTTGTAAATCGTAATCGTAATTTTCTGGGGGCGTTTCCATACAATCGACAATGGATGCTTATGAAAATGAAGAAATGATCGTCGCAGTGAACGCAATTTATGCAATTGCGTAAAGAAGCCTGAAAAAAATATTCAGGACTTCAACGGGGTTTGAACCCGTGACCTCGCGATTACTGGTGCGATGCTCTACCAACTGAGCTATGAAGCCAGTCACGTTGGGAGCAGGTCAATTGTGGGTTCATGTGTTCCCGTGAAAGAAATGAGTGTTAATGATATATCATTTATAATAATATATGATTTATTTCATATATCATTAACAATGGATGCTTAGTTAATCAGAAGTTCAGAGGCATTTATCATTTACCAATTACTTCTCCAAAGTGACATGTAACATGTCCAGATATGATACTGCATGCATGTGTACAATTGTACGTAATATAGTCACTTACTTGATGACCATGGCGTCGAACAAACACAAATCAGCTCACCTGTTTGGAAGGATCAGAGAACATTAACCTTAATTTATTTTCTAGAAAAAGCTCAGAACGCAGTTTAAAGTAACTTGATTCTTACAAAACTCAAGACAGTAAAATTGGCCGCTAATCTAAACACAACTGTGAAACAAGCAAGATCTATTCCATGGAAACGTTTAAGTCATGTTAAAAAACGCACTTAATTAGGCGTCAATGTATTTAGCACGAAAGGACTACTTTAGGTCTCTTACTAGAGACGGCGACCCCATTTTACTTGGTCATCCTACCTATGAAAAGATCCAGCCATACTTTTATTTATCAATTATTTAAGGCCTGAGTATTGGTCCGGCCCTGGGAATTGAACGCGCCACCTTCCACTCTACAATCAAGCGCTCTAAATACTGCGCTTGTCTTGCCGCGGTTTGCAAATAAAATGAAACAAAAGGACCTCCAAGATTGCCAAAGCACGGGAAGCAGCAGATAAACCACTGAGGAGTTGCCTGAAGAAAAGGAACATAATTTCGCTGGAGCGTGCCAGAAAGATCACCACCCAGTAGATAGATTCTCAAGCCTAATACAATGTACCTATTCCACAATAATTTTCATTCACGACAAACAAGAACTTATAATTTGAGAAGAACTGGTGGAAATTGATTGGGACATACTAGAAGACGAACTGGACCGTGAAACACTGGATAAAAACCAGGTCTGGGACACACTTGACGTCTCAGAAGTGGAGCTTGAATGTCATTCAAAGAACCATTATCACGATTAAAAGCCTCAAATTTGCTCTTGATAGAAAAACTGGTAAACCTTGTAAACGTTGAAGCTGCGCATACTACATGTATACGTTATCACATAAATGGGATTTTACTGTACTAATTTATTATACTCTTCAACTTTGGGTCCACCAGTATCCAGCCTTGATCGGTACGGTATTTTATAAAATAAAAAATTTCTAAAACCAACATGTCAATGCATAGGAATTCTCCACGGCTCGTAATAAAGCTCTTGTTGTTTTAATTCCCGAAACTCGGGTTTACCACTCTGTTCCCGCTTTAATGCGTGTGGCACGAAATTTTTGCGAGAACTTTATAAAACAATGGTTTTTCATGCTGGGGATATATTTTCAAGATTTTCACACTTTTTGTTCAAATGCAATCGAAAGACTGCAAATCAAGCGAAACAACATGCAAAGCTACAAAACATGTTAATTGGTTTCGCTCTATTAAAATTAAGTCTTTGTGCCTAATGCTGTGACAGATTGTGCCGGCAACTGATTAACAATGGCTACGATAAAGTATTATCCCTTGAGTTATCAGTGGCATTTTCGTTTTTACACCGGCGCTCTTTTACAGTGGAAAAACATTATTGTCGAGAGTTTTTTTGCAGGAAACATTTCTTGCCTATTGTGAAAAAATGTAAAAAAAAATCGCATAATTAGAAGGAGAAAACATTTAAAACCGAACGATAGGTTTTCTTTCTTTCTTTCTTTCTTTTTTTCGTCACAAAAAATGAATTATTTCTACAATTACTTTCTAACAAAAGGATGAAATTGAGAGACAATAAGGAGACGTGATGACCCATCAAACACAAACTGGTTTATTTCTTCTCATACACTGTATTCAAACGATTTAATCACTGTTGGACGCTGTTTCGTATTTTGTATCAAAAAAGTAGGTCACTATATTAAACATGACGTTAAACCCTAAAACAGAAATTAGTCTGTGAATCCACCGTACTCAAATTACTCCTTCAAAAGGAGTGGAGCCATTTGCATGACTCATGCCCAAAACACCAAAATTGACTGAATTAATTAAATGGCCGAATCTCGAAACAAGGACATATATTTCCTTTTAATATTATGAAACATATATGTCACCTATCAACATTCCAGTTCTAGAATTTCGCGGGATGTTTGATTCATTAACCTGTTCTAATGGCTTAGGCTCCCACGCGTCTTCTGTAGCTTAGTGGTAAAGCATCTTGACTAGTAACAAGAAGGTCATATTATTGTGCAAGACTCCTATTGGGAAAAACTCTAATTTTTTTTCGAGTCGCCTGTGCCACTGACTAAATAAAAAATCTATTTTCTCTTTTTGTTTCTGTTGACAATTCTACGATATGAACGACATCCAAGTTACGTCAAAGCACAGATTATAGTTTAACAGAAAATCCCTTTGCCTTATCACTGATTGTAGTTTAGAAACTTCGACTAAACAAGCTAAAATTTCATCTTTCTTGCGGTTGTTTTGTAGTTTTGTTCCATTAGACGTCACAATAATCTTATTCTTCTTTAAAATCGATTCTCGTTTGCAAAAACAATCATTCTGATTGGCACCCGATTCGATAACTGCTTTTGTGTATAATCAGTGTCTTGGAAAGAACTTGTCCCGTCTTATCAACCATGCAGAAGAATAAAACTGTTACGTGATCAATAAAATTTTTTTCAAATTTTAGGTCCATTTTCGCTTCAGCATTTGCAGGAAAATAACACATTTAAGGGTGTATTATTTAATAACCCTTCACATGTAGCAATAATTTAACGACAGATGGTATCACTCCCCTCTGAGACATCGCCTCAATATTGACATTTATCCAAGCAACGATGAATATCACGCAGAGCCTTTTATTATTTCTTTTTTTCTTTTTTCAGCCTTAGCAGCTCATTTTAAATTTCTCAAAGAGTAATCGTAACGCAAACCTCGATCTCACTGTAGTTTTCACTTTGACATGAAAATCACTATTCTTCTCCTAAGGTGAACCGAATTCTGCTCGATGTTCCCGTCTTTTCTGGATTGCGGTTCACCTGCCGGTTCATATAAAATGTTCCTTGATTAACATAAACTTATTAAAAAGAGGTTAAGCACGCTTTGAATCGCTTCGACAAACAGATGTATAGAGGCAAAACGCGCGCTTCCTATTTCACGCAAAAATGGTTTAGACACTCCCTTGTTGGTTTGAACCTAAAAGCAAAGTTTCGATTCACAGATCATGACGCCAGATAGTTTCCAAAATTCTTCCTGGAGTGAAATACGATATCCCAGCATAATTACAAGCTCATGTTACAGTTTTCCTAACTTCAACACTAAGGATCGGAACAACTGAGAACTATAACGTGGCAAAGAAATCTCTTGAGCAGTTATTTGTGAGTTATTTTTTTGGTCGCTATTTTGAAAAATAACTTGTTCACTTATAAATAGCTGCCACTGGAAACAATATCTCTTGAATATTCTATCCAAACCTGAATGATCATTTTTCGACAAAATTTGTCCAACCACCGATAATATGATCACAAGAAAACTTACCGTCGAAAAAATTCATTTCACCTCAAAACGGGTTCACGTAATGTTTATATGATGGTAGTGATTCAAAACATTTCATAAAAACGTTGGGAAATACTATGTAATTAATGTAGTATTACCTTCTGAAAAGTTGGTTAGCGCAGATACCAAGTAAAGTAATGTGACAAGAACACGTCTTAATTCTCCAAACTTATTGCCCACCATTTTACATCACGTTGGATATTCTTGGATCGTACAATAAATATTTCCTCCACTTCCCCGAAAAATCGATTAGCGAGTTTTGCCTCAGGTCAGGTACGTCATGGAAGTGCAGATGTATTGGGCGCGCATTTTCGATTCATTTATCAGCTTAACACTCCTTACACAGGCAGGGCATACCTAATCGTTTTTAACAAAGATTGTTTGCTATGACAACCACGGTAAGTTACCAAGGAGCCAGTCATTCATGCTGTTAAAGACCGTTTTTAACATTCCATTCCCAGACTCACACACTCCAGGGATGTTTATATTTCTAGCAAACATTGGCTACCTCGGATCACTCTGACGACCAATCTCAAGTTTGAATCCAGGGGGAGGCATTACCTCAATACCGCCCTGAGGGTGTGTGTCGTTAAGGTCCCATGTTGCTTTCCAAGTCTGTGATGGGGTTCAATTTTGAGCAGTTTCGTCTTTGGTTGAATGAGGGGGAACAGCGCTACGCAAATCTTTTCAAAAGCTTCCCCCTTTGGTTTTTATGGAACGACCACACGAAATTAAGTGCCATGCGGGATCGGAAATGATTTATGATTGAAAATCGCCGCTAACAAAAGCTCAATAGGTGTATTTTGTTTCAAATTGTGCTTCCGCGCGCATAAATCAAATGCATGAGGTTTCCTAATCACGCCTACATGGTACTGGAGCAACTCAACGTCTGTTCAGTGTTCGCAGCTGCCAGAATCTCATCCTACCGTTTATGTTCTTCAATGCGCTATCTTCAAAGTTTAATTTACTTGCCAAATAACGAGAGTAACAAGTACGATCTGCGTAAAACATTCTCGTTTTTGCCTCCCATTAAATTCTAGACAATCTAGAACAAAAAAAATTAATTATTTTTTGTTTGTAAACTTTTTATGGATCTTAGGTCAACCTAAAAATAATATCAATTAGAAACAGCGACTAAAGAGATACTGAAGAGTCAGCCGAGGATTGCAGAGTGTGCTTATTAGAAATTTTCATTGGAAAGAATTATATGTAGTCAACTAATTGCTTAATCGATGTTTGGAAATTAATACGTACATTTAAAAAAAGAAGAGTAGACGTTGAAATTACGATGAGACACGTGATATTGCATGTTGCGAAATCAGTTATCGATAAGTTTATGCGTCTGCGTGGGTATGCCGAGGCATTGAGCACGCGGCAAGTTTGGAGAGCACGAAAGAGGTAAGAGTTGCTCGAAGAGCATCCGAGCGCAACTCCGGCCTCCTGAGTGCTCTCCAAACTTCCCAAGTTCTCAGTTTCTCGACATAAGCACAGCTGAAGAGTGAACTAATTGTTTTGTAACATTATCAAAAATATCAGTGCAGCAATTACCTTAAATGTTTATTATTATAACGCCCGCTAAAAGCAGAACGTGTCAAAATGGCTACGTGACTATATTTTTTTTACAACACAGTTATGTTTTACGTATTTGCGGTCGTCGAAGCGACGACCGCAAATATGTCTGCGGTTCGCAGGCTAGGAATAAGGTAGCCGCAATCTTGAATTATTGCACATTTAGATGGGTCATGAAAGTGGTACATTTACATGCATGGTTAGTTGTTGATTGGGTAATACAGATACCCGTCAATGCAGACAACGGACTCTGTTTTCAGGCCCAATCAACAGATTCACATAGAACGTTAACTTCCGTCGCCAAAACGCTCACTTTTTTGAAACCTGTGTGCTGTTAATAATCTTAACACTGATTTCCTGAAAGTGTAATGTATAAATGAGCGAATGAGGATTTCAAGGACAGAGTCCGCAGAATATCGGCTTTTTGTAACTAGGAGTGCTAATGTTGTGTTTTACTTTCTTTGTTTGTTTTGTTTTGTTTTATTTTGGCCCAGTAAAGGATGTGCAGTGTTATTATGACTAATGACCGACTTTGACGACACAAAGACGGCTGCGTAGACGTACTCCCCCTTAATAAGGACATTGTCTTTGGCCCCCTCAAAGTCTCTAACGCGATTTGACTACACAGCTTAGAGAAAGGAATAAACAAAGCGATACTGAAGACAAGACGCTCTCACGACTATAAGTCGCTTATGAAGACTAACAAGGTCACGGCTGAGAATTGTTATAATTGTTATTTGTAAAAAGAACAAAAAGGAAGAAAGAAACCGTCCGCGTTTGCAAGCTTCTTTCTCTCTTCTGTCGGTTAACCGTTCAACCTAGCTTAAACCCATTAAAACCCTTCGGCGCGGAGTCTCGGTCAAGTATAAAGATATGCTATAATTGATTTGAAATAAAACAGAAAACTTTCTAAAAATTTGTTTAAATTTTCTGCGTAACTGTTTGGCAGTCATGATCGATTCGAACGGTACTTTGAATGAAATTTCATCTGTAGTACGAGTCTTGTTTCAAACAATACATCCCGGCTTTTCTTGCATCGGTGGCTTTTTTAGTACAGGAGTGTTACGCTTATTCTTAGTTCCTTTATTTTCAGTTCGCTTTATTTTCAATTCGCTTTATTTTCAGTTCTTCATAGGTTAGTTTACTTGCCAAATAACGAGAGTAACAAGTACTATCTGCGTAGAACATTCTCGTTTTTGCCTCCCATAAAATTCTAGACAATCTAGAACAAAAAAAATTAATTACTTTTTGTTTGTAAACTTTTTATGGATCTTAGGTCAACCTAAAAATAATATCAATTAGAAACAGCGACTAGAGAGATACTGAAGAGTCAGCCGAGGATTGCTCAGTGTTCTTATTAGAAATTTTCACTGGAAAGAATCATATGTAGTCGACTAATTGCTTAAACGATGTTTGTAAATTAATACGTACATTTAAAAAAAGAAGAGTAGACGTTGAAATTACGATGAGACACGTGATATTGCATGTTGCGAAATCAATTATCAATTAGTTCATGCGTCTGCGTGGGTATGTCGAGGTATTGAGCACGCGGCAAGTTTGGAGAGCACGAAAGAGGTAAGAGTTGCTCAAAGAGCATCCGAGTGCAACAGGCTCCGGCCTCCTGAATGCTCTCCAAACTTCCCAAGTGCTCAGTATCTCGACATAAGCACAGCTGAAGCATGAACTAATTGTTTTACAACATTATCAAAAATATCAGCGCAGCAGTTACCTTAAATGTTTATTATTATAACACCCGCTCAAAGCAGAACGCGTCAAAATGGCTACGTGACTATATTTTTCTACAACACAGTTATGTTTTTGTCTCAAAAGTGAGAGAGAGTTTAACCAAGTTGCTTAAGATAGCAGTCAAAAAGATTGTCAAATCCACATTAAGGGTCCGGAAAACCAGTAATTCACCAAAAAATTCTTTTTGAAAGAAATAACTTTGCAAAGAATGATTTGCACACGCCATAGCACGAATTTGGCATCGTCAAGAAACGTTGAAGGTGAAAACGCCTCACTTCAGGTTGACATGCCTCACTCAAAAACGCCTTTACTAAAACTCCCTAATACGGAGCTAGGTAGCCTTGTTACTAGCCTGCGAACCGCGGACGTATTTGCGGTCGTCGAAGCGACGACCGCAAATATGTCTGCGGTTCGCAGGCTAGGAATAAGGTAGCCGCAATCTTGAATTACTGCACATTTAGATGGGTCATGAAAGTGGTACATTTACATGCATGGTTAGTTGTTGATTGGGTAATACGGATACCCGTCAATGCAGACAAGGGACTCTGTTCTCTGGCCCAATCAACAGATTCACATAGAACGTTAACTTCCGTCGCCAAACCGCTAACTTTTTTGAAACCTGTGTGCTGTTAATAATCTTAACACTGATTTCCTGAAAGTGTAATGTATAAATGAGCGAATGAGGATTTCAAGGACGGAGTCCGCAGAATATCCGCTTTTTGTAACTAGGAGTGATAATGTTGTGTTTTACTTTCTTTTTTTTTTGTTCTGTTTTATTTTGGCCCAGTAAAGGATGTGCAGTGTTATTATGACTAATGACCAACTTTGACGACACAAATACGGCTGCGTAAAAGTACTCCCCCTTAAGAAGGACATTGTCTTTGGCCCCCTCAAAGTCTCTAACGCGATTTGACTGCACGGCTTAGAGAGAGGAATAAACAAAGCGATACTGAAGACAAGACGCTCTCACGACTATAAGTCGCTTATGAAGACTAACAAGGTCACGGCTGAGAATTGTTATAATTGTTATTTGTAAAAAGAACAAAAAGGAAGAAAGAAACCGTCCGCGTTTGCATGCTTCTTTCTCTCTTCTGTCGGTTAACCGTTCAACCTAGCTAAAACCCATTAAAACCCTTCGGCGCGGAGTCTCGGTCAAGTATAAAGATATGCTATAATTGATTTGAAATAAGACAGAAAACTTTTTAAAAACGTCTGCGTAACTGTTTGGCAGTCATGATCGATTCGAACGGTACTTTGAATGAAATTTCATCTGTAGTACGAGTCTTATTTCAAACAATACATCCCGGCTTTTCTTGCATCTGTGGCTTTGTTAGTACAGGAGTGTTACGCTTATTTTAAGTTTCTTTATTTTCAGTTCGCTTTATTTTCAATTCGCTTTATTTTCAGTTCGCTTATTTTCAGTTCCTTGGAACTCCAAGCAGCTGTGTTTATCAAAAGACACCTGAAGGGACCTAGATTATTCTCGAAAACGCTATACTTTTCGCTTACAATACAGTACTAATTTTTATTCAACAAAAAAAAACGTTTGGGTTTGTAAATTTCCAAATTGCCAATATTGTTGCCTGTTTTAAAATTGTCAATAGACGTGAGAATTAAAGCAAAACTTCTTTGGTGTTTCTGTCTGTCAAATAGTTCAAACGGTTTTCTCTCCTTTGTGCAGCCGTTATAACTACTCGTCACTCACAATTTTATTCCCAATCAACATTTTAATTCAATTTTTTTACATGCAGAAGCAAGACAGCGTCTCACAGTTCACCAGGTAAAATGGACTTAACATCCGTATTTTTTGCCTTTCTTGTCTTGGAAATATTTGAAACTAACCACAATCTTGTCCAGGTAAGAGCCTTTTAAATATTTAATGTTTTAGTTTCTCTTTATGCAGAAATGCATCTCAAAAAAAAATTAGGGAAAGAATTAAAAATCTGGACGAATACTGAAACGGGGATTAAAAAAAGGTCCTAAAATTGGACTATGAGACGCCTTCACAGAAAAGGTGAAGGAGCCACGATACGGAAAAAGAAACTCAAGATCACCACAATCTTACTAGCCTCCAGTTATTGGACTGAAAGACGGAACTGAATTACAATGTGGACTGTTTGTTGGAGGGTTATTAAAAATAACGTCCGAACCAATAGGGATTTTATCAACGGAAAAAATAAATCGCGATAAACGGGATATTACCACTACTTGGTAATCGTTTGCGCCATTTCATATCATAGTATGTACTGGACCTAACCATAATTTTATTCACTGAGCACCGCATCAAAGTAAAGTACTGGCTGCATGGTAGCTTTCACTTGAATGATTTCATTTTAAGATTCATTCCGCAGCTAGCAAATTAACAGTTTTCGAGAATGAATAAAATCTTTGTTCACATCGAAAATATATATATAGTTTCGCAGCTTTTGTTTTTATGCAGCTGATCAAAAACAAGATTCCTTAAATTTCATATCTACACTCCCGACGGCACAGTGTGATGATCGAATGGAAGCATAACACGATAGCCTCCCACGCGTGACGAGGCTGTAAGAGCGTCTGCGTGCGAGGCCAGAAACTCGCCTGTTGCGGTATAACTACAGGTCGGAGTCAAAAATCAAATCAAAGTTGAACGAACTCATGCCTTTAACCACTTTCCAAGTGTCGTGTATTCTTTTCGTAAACCACACACTTCTCCTAGAACCATACCAGATCGATCGACCAAGCTTCTCTACCTGCAAAGACTCTTGAGAACGTCCTGCTGCCGGACGGCCACGATGCTCTTCTGAACCTCCATGATCAAAACATTTTTTTTGCGTCTTATTAACACGTAACCAGTCAAACAACACAACCACACGTTAATCACCAATACCGAAGTATAACAAGGGCAGCCAAAGCGACGGATGTCGGAATAAAACGAAGGATTTTCAATGATTTTACCGGTAATGGCGATTTCGAATTTAGTGTTGGCCCAACAAATTTATTCTGAAGAGACAAACGGCGCGCATGCGCAAAGCCGTGATCGCGTCCTTTTAAGCATCGAAGACGGCAACGGCAGCGAAAACGTCACCCAAAAAGTGAATTTGCACTGCTTCAAACTTCATCGCTCCTATTGCAACTCTTTTAATTTCTCAAATATTGGCGATTTTTTCAAGAGTTGAATTCTGAAGGACTGTATCTAAGTTCACAAAAGGAAAACAGGGAGCTAAAGCAACAACGACGGCGACGGATAAAAAACGTCACTTAAAAAGAGAATTCACGCTGCTACAAACTTTGTAGCGTTTATTCCATTTCGTTCAATTGGACACTGGATAGTGGCGATTTTTCAAGAGTTAAATTCTAAAGGACTGTATCTAAGTTCCCGTCCTCCATAAAACGTAAAATTTGGAAGTTTTACGTCGTAGTCGCGCAGTGACGGCAAAGAAATGTACAAAAAAGCATCGATGCACGTGCAAAGGTCTTGTTTCCAGTGTGTTTTGTCAATCTAAACCTACTGCTTTTTTGCCATTCTCGTTGCCGTCGCAGTCGTCGTTGCTTAATCTCCCTTTGTTTGTCATTAATGTTTTGAAGGTATCGATATGGTGAGGTACTAATGAATTCTAATAATTTAATAATCTGCTTACCTTTGAAATGTTACAGGCAAACTACAGGTTCTCTGATGTACAAGCTACCTACAGAATATACAAGAAACGATTGTTCGGAGATGTAAGTACGACAGTATCAGCATTACACATATTTAATAAAAACGCAACGGAGTACTGAGGAATGCTTAGTTTTGCAAAAGTCCAGAGGATACGCATCGTACCCATTCCTTTGGTCCGAAAAGAGAGGTGCGACCTTCTGGGATACTCTCGGTAACCTCGCGCCCTCCTCCCTCCCTCCCCCTACAGTAGTCTGCAATGCCGTCAGAAACAAGGTAAAAGATTAGAGGAAATCCTTACGTCGGTGTCTTTTGTTTGTCTGGTACCTTTTTCTAAGCCTTCATGCGAGTTTTGTTTTCCTTTCCACTCAAAGAGTCTGCATTCTGCCAACACTTAAGGTAATTCCTCTCGATCAAAGATGAACGTACATGGTTTTTTGGAGTGGTGTTGCCCCCCCCCCCCCCCCCCCCCACCCCAACTCTCAAATAAGAACCACTTAGTGGGGTAGTTATTAGGCTTCCCCTCTCTTTCAAGACCTCCGCCCCTCCCCCAACATTCTTTTAAACCAATTATGACAGACTGTAACACTTCATGTGGACTTCATGTTCTTGAGCTTTTCCATTTTAAAAATCAGTATAGCGCTCCGTTCGGCTAAATAAAATAACCCCTCCCCCCCTTGAAAAGTGTATGAAATAAATATACTCCCAGTCGGCTTGATAGAGGAATTACGGTACACTGTCCTATATTTCAGGGTACCTACTACGGAAATTACCCGGCAGGGAAGGGTCACTGCACCCTTGACCCTTTGTCGCCGATGGCTACCCAGGCGGGATGGATTCGTGTCGCTGCTGGACCAGCAGTATATCGGCGATCCCTGGGATGTGGAATGTGCCTGGAGATTACTGGTACAGGTACTGGAAGCGGAAATAATCCCATCGTAGGAAAACGAAAAGCTGTGATAGTCGATCAATGTGCAGCTGGCTGTGGAAACAGTAAGTTCTTTTATAACGTGTACTTCCTTCGTTATTCTCCACGATCCTCGTTCCATGATCATAATCTCCTTCTTAGGGGCCCTGCCCTTCAAAACAAGCAGGTGTGAAGGAAAGGTAATTAGTTCCCAATATTCAAAGCGTTCAGATTTTCATACATCAAGATTTAAAAGTTTCTTAGTCACGTCTTAGAAATATAATGATAATCATATCATATCATAATAATTATTCCTTAAACTCTTGAAATGATGAGCAACAGAGAGTAGCGTGGTGGGGGCGTGGAAAATTATTGATTGACCCACACGTAAGAAAGCTTACCTAGCATCCACGTCTCCTTTGTTCGGATCAGTAAAAGAAGGTTTTCTCCACCTGACTTGTTAAATGTATGTACCCTGGTTAAAAGCTGAAAAAAAAAAGAAAAAGACCTTTGCCAAGATTTCGTCTTTATTAAAAGACTTCATCAGGGCAAATTTGCAACATATTCAAAAACTCATTGATAATTAATAATAAAAAAAACAAAAGACATTAATGTTTAATAAGCGTCTTCTCAATGTGACAACGTCAAAGAGTATATATATTCCCCGCGTCTTCCAGGTCTGGGCGGTACCTAATCGAATAAGAAAAAGAATAATAAAAATGAGTAAATGATCACTGTGTTGCTTCCTTACCTTCCAAACATTGCTCTTGATTGTCCGGCTCAGCTCAGATGTATAAGTGGGTACATTGTCAATATGTTCACGTTTTCTTGGAAATTAAACTTTGCTCGGATTCCTCTAGGCCCAAAACCAACAAATGCCTGAAGCAGTGGCAGGAAAGGACACCTCAACACGGCCTTTGCATTGGTCTTACAGGGGCTCTAAGGCTCTGTAATACTGGTGAGCCCCAAATAAGGGCAAAACAGCTGTCCATGGCTGCCACTGCCCGGGTGAAATGGCTATGCGCAAGCGTAAGGTACTAGCCACGCCGCAAGTTGGTGTCTGGCTGTGTCATCTGCTGTTACTTTGCTCTGGGAAAACTCTGCAAGGACAGTCAGTAGTATCCTGTCAATCAGGATAGTACAGTCGATTCTCTCTTAACCGACACCTCTGTAAAACGGACACATAAAGTTGGTCCCTGCCTATCTTTACTTCCTTTTGTGACTCTCTATAAAACAGACATCTCTCTAAAACGGACAAAATGTGTCCGTCTTAGTAATAAAAAGAGTTGACTATGCTACCTTTAAAGGCTGCCGTCTGTCTTGGATTTGTAACTTGTTCAGGCTCATTTTAGTACTTTCTCCGATCATTTTCATGTCCGTTTACGCTCTATCGATTCGTTTTTAGATGGAATGGACTTCTTTATTCCCGGAGATGGAAGATGGAAAATCAGTTACGTTGCTATAGACTGTCCGACGATCCCAGGAAGAAAGGGGAACGTTCAGCTTCGATTCCAGGGAAGCAATCAATGGTACATCAAGCTACAAGCCAGAAATACCAAGTTAGTGTCATGGCATACACAAACTGTTATATGTAAGTCTACAATTGGCGACAAAATAAAGACGCTGTCATTTTTTTAAAAAGTATCATAATAATGATAATAATAATAACAACAATAATAATAATAACAACAATAATGATAAGGACTTTAATGGATAGCACAATTGCTGGAAATTCCAGTAGTTTTCATTGTGGTCTAGATACAAATTTAAAAATATTAAAAAGTACAAGAACACAAAAATAATAATAAAAAAACTCAACCATAAAAAACAGAGCACTTTCTTCCCACTCCTAGTCAATGTTGGGTAGTTGGTTTTTGCTGATGACAGGCCTCGTGTTGGTTTGTTTATTCCTGCTCACCATTTTTCATGAGCAGCGGCTACGACAACAATGAAAATGGGGAGAGGGAGGAGAGGTATCAATGATAATTGCCTTCGACTAATGGAGAATTTATAAATCGTCATACTCGTCGTTCTGGCTAGTGTCTAACTAATTTTGTCGCCGATTGTATTAAACTATAAGAGAAACAGGGGAAAGCAGAATTTCTATATTGGCATTGTTTAGTCAAGTCAAATTTTAGTCTTGATGTGAGCTACACTCGTATGCATGATATGATATGTACAGCTACGCTAAATAACGAACACTCATTCATGACCCAGTGATACTATCATAGTTATCACCATCATCATCATCACTATCATCATCACCAATGTCATCACCTTCGTCGTCGTCAACACGATAAAAACTCACAGCAAAATATTTGTGGATTCGTGTAGTGTGCATTAAGGATAAAATAAGATAAACTATAAAACTGCAGTGATTCTCCTAAGAATAACATTTGATAATAAATTAGAAAGGTAGAAAGTATATGTGACATTTCCAATGAATTACATATAGACGCGATGAATAAATGGACAATAGTCGTTCGAAACAAAGGAAGGTAATAGCTCTTAAAGTCATGGCAATGATAGGGAGCGTATGAGCTGACCTGGCGCTAAAATCGAGTCCTTGACGTATTTGCCCTTCTTTACACTACCAAAAAAGCCACATGGTAAACGGTTCAGCTGAGTTATGGTTACATGCGGCAGGTTGCTAAGGACAAATAAAAGAAGCGCAGGAGTTCCAAAAGGCGATAGCCGAATGCCATTCTAACTTCTTGAACGCGTAGCAATCCACCCAAGTGCAACCATAACTGGGTGATCAGCAGCGGATATACTTTCCTTGGAAACCACTTCTTTCTTCCCTTCCTTTTTCGTTTGTTTGTTTCATTGTCCGTTTTATGGGAAGTTGACGTTAAAGATGATTGCGAGTATTTTCAAGCGCGATTTCAATTGATTCAACCTTGATGATATGGCGAGTATATCACTATTCTTCTGGGTGGTCTATTAACAGCATCCAAATGAACGTCTCTTATCTTACATAGAGTTCCAGCTGCCGGAATCGAAGCCTTGGTGAACGGCAAGTACCGCTGCCTATCTCGTGTTACTGACAACTTCTTCGTCGGTATGGGGCTCGGGAAATTCTCTTTTCCACTGCGCGTTCGTCTAACCGCTATAACAGGTGAACAGATTGAGACGGTTATACCTGATATCAAAAATGACTTCAGCTTTCCAAGCAACGTGCAGTTCAAGGGAATTAACGACCAAGCAAGTAAGCTATAGACCATTGAGATATTTAAATAGACCTTACTCACAAAAAAGTCAAGGTCATTTCAGGGTATTCCAGGGGGGCAAACAAGTGATAAAATCTGCCCATACAAGAAATCGCTGCCGAGTTTGTGACATTGCTTCTATCCCATCAGTCATTAAGCGCGTGCAAAGATGGTGGGTACCGTGAATAAGGTCTATTGGCCGTGTCGATCACGATTGTTTTCCATAGTCTATTTACCAATTATTCCATGAGTGTGCGTTGGATATGAGTTGGCTATAATCATCTCACATTCAACAAGCGCGAGTGGAATAATTGTTTTCTTAAAAACGCCCACAAAATACATCGAAAATTCTTCCCGACCTTATTCGTAAAAACAACCGATTTTCAGCTTGTTTTTAATTTTGAGCAGACGCGTACAGTTACTTTATTTGGAGAGCATGGTATAATGGCTTAGATACCATGACGGCTAAGCCAATCAGAGCTTTAGAATTGCATTATCCAATGATTCAGTTTTTAATAAACTACTTTATACAATGATGTGAATGCTACGCGCGCTGTGAATGGTACGCGCGCTCTGAATGGTCGTTGCCCATGATCTATTAGAGTACACTGGAGATACATGGATGACGTCACGTGAAACTTTTTTTCTTTGTTTTGTTCAACATGGCGCGCGGTTTTGAAAATGTTTGTAACGTAATTTCGGATTAAACAAATGAAAGCCTCTTAAAAAGTTTAGCAAGAGCTATTTACAAAGAAGAAAAATGGAGAAAAGGAAACAAAAATAGTTCTTGACGACTTCACAACAGTTGCCATCTTGTGTCATCGCTACGAAAGACTCACTGTTTTGCAAAATGTTTTCGCCCTCATTCTGCTTTGAGCAAGTGAAGTCGTTGAAAAACTTTTCGAAGAAAATGTATAAAAGTAAGATCGAGAAGAAAAGAAGCCGAGACGTAAAATAGCACTGGGACTTAAAAATTCCTAAACTAGCATAAATCCTCGAACAGTCAAACGGTACGATGCAGGTATGTATATCGGTCTTAATACTTTTCTGATCATTGTTTAAAACAAATAGATTCCATGTTGCCGTAGGTCCCTTCAGTAATAGATCACAGGAGACGTCAAAATGTGGTAAAAACTTCAGTGACACACTCGCCTGCGGCCCCTGTGCCACTTCTTGTCTTCTTTGTTTTTACCACATTATGAAGTAATCGGTGATCTGTTACTGAACAGACGCGCCGCAACATGAAAGCCATTTGTTATTCAGATATGAGCATGGAATCGTTCGTCCAATAACTTTTTTCATGAACAGGAAAATAAATACAGTGTATTGTACGATTTTCTTTAATGAAGATTTTTTATTTCTTTCGCTTTTCTGTAGCTTGTTGGCTTTGCTATCTGTGACCATTGTATTAGTATAGGTAATAGCATGATTTGTAGTGATATTTGGCATAAATACCACGAGTGGTATTTCGAAATTGTTATACGGAATTTCACGAGCCGTTAGACAAGTAAAATTTGAGACAATTTTGAAATATCACGAGTGGTATTTATGCCAAATATCACGTACAAATGATTCTATTATTTGTTTATACTACTACCCACAAAAGGTTTGTAATTTCCACATGTAGGTATTTCAAATTAAGCGGAAATACCACTGCTCTAAGCCAATCAAATTGCCGAAATTTCTCATGTAGTGGTATAATAAGAGAAATGCATTTTTAAAAATTTCATCTTATGGTAATTTCGTTACGGCATTTGCGTACTTCATCTTGGCAAGAATTAGTTATTACAGTAGTCTCAGGACTGTATCTGTAAATGTTTTAACTTTGCCTGTGACGAACCAACCTTTGTGGTATAAAGCACTTATAGCACCTACATGTAACTTACATGAAACAAACCGTGTCAAAAAGTGCACGTGCCGATTAGAAGTCGTTGCACAACATGACTGCCTTAAAGAACCATTTTGTTTTGCAAGCACGCGGGTTTTGTAAAGACTGTCCATTGCCAGTAAGCTCATGTCCGAGGGGCCTGTGTTAAGGCAAGTATAAAGAAAAACACTCATAAAACATACGCCCGTTGAATTTAGCTCATTTCGAAGTGTGAACTATTTTTTTACCATGCGGTCGCTTACGAGAGTAACGACCCCTTTTTCGAATTTCCGAAGCCATCGCTTACAAGAGCTTTGACTGTATATCATCATTTAGACTTTTGTGGAAACGGATATTGTACACTTCGAAATGAGGTTGCTTCAAAGGGTGTACGTTTTATGAGTTTTCCTTTACACTTTCCTTAACACAGCTGTTAACACGAAATCCTCCATAAACAGGCTCCTCGGTTTGATGTTACACCTGTCACTTTTATACTGTTTCCTTCCTAATAATTTGTTACTTTCTCTCATCCCTCTTTACAACTTCTATCAGGTAGCTTCTCAAGCATCAAGTGTTTTGGTCAAGGCAATAAATACCCGTATCCTTCAGGCGGGATGTCTCGTAAGTATTCTTCAGTACAGACTATCACAATAGCGGATTCAGATCTGTAAGCACCGTAAATCCTCTATTAAGCCCCCCGGGGGGCTTATTTTTTTCAAGCACCTTTGAGGGGGGGCTTAATAGAGATGGGGGGCTTAAAAGAGAGGGGGGGCTTATTTAATTTAGCGAAACGCATCACCTGTAGCAAAAATACCGTGGTATGAGACAGAGTAGACTTACGCATTGTACAATTAAAGTCACCGTCAAAAGTATTCAATTCACTTGTGGGAGCCTAAAAGTAACAAAAACAAAATTCATATTCTTCAAAAATGTGCTTTCGACCTCATGTTCTTCGGTAATTTTTATGAATAAACCATAACTGATCAGTCCACGTTAATCGTTAATTTTTTTGTGAAGAATAAGGATTGGAGGAGGGGGAGGGGGGGGGGGGGCTTAATAGAGTGGGGGAGCTTATTAACTCTCCTCCTCTGAAAAGAGGGGGGTTATTAGAGAGGGGGGGCTTAGTAGAGGATTAGGTAGGGGGACCCGACCATCCGGTACCTGATCACCTTGCCACCCAACCATCTCGCCACCAAGAATAGAACTTATCTTTACTCAGTATTGTTTTGAACCTTAACATGAACTGAAATTCCTTAACCGTTACTTTATTTTCATAATTCAAATAAATGACTAACGTTTCTGCCAGTTTTTTAACCTCTCAAATGTCAAAGTTTACATTCACAGAACCTATACAAGTATTATTAGTATTTGCCCTTGGGGGGGGGGGGGGGTAATCGATATATCCTTGGGTGGGGAGGTGCGGCCCGGCCCCTCATACCCTGACCCTGTTTAAGACGATTTTCCTACCCTGTTTAAGACAGAATTCCGATTTTTGATACCTTCTTTAAGACATTTAACCCGAAACCATACCATGTGTAAGACAATAATAAATATCGAAACTCTTTCTTATTTAATCCAATGGCAATCACAAAACTATTTAAAAAGATACCCTGTTTAAGACAAAAATGGATAAAATCGATACCCTGATTAAGACAAAAAATGATAAAATCGATATCCTGTTTAAGACAAAAATCCCGAAAAACATACCCTGGTTGGCCGCACGTCCCCATTAAGCCCTACCCCCCCCCCCCCCCCTTCCCAGGGGTATTTGCATCAACAAGAGCAAGGATCGTCAATTAGGATCCACAGATTTGTATTTGTGCCGACTTTAAATTCGAATAAACTTGACGAAAAAGTAAAATCCTAGGTATTAAACTGTGTCAATTATTTAAGAGTTATTCGTTGGTGGGGAGATGACGTAAAACCGATCATCCAGTCCCTAAGGGAGGCCGTCCTCGAAAATACTTTAGGAACCTTAAGATCCCAGAACGACAACGGCGACGAAACCGTCGCTTAAAAGGTGACTTCCCGTTCTTTCGATCTTCATCGAGATTATTCCAACACACTTTCTTCAAATTTAGGCGAACTCCTCCGGAATTGAATTTTTAAAGAACCATATTCAAGTTATTTACTTACTCAGTGTAACGAAAAAACATTCCGTGGCGTCTTATAAGTTTTAGCGTTTCACATGTTCTGCTACTTTTGAAAGACTCATGAATATCCTTCCCCTTGTTTTGGTCTCTTTGCGTTTGTACTTATTTTTTACAAAAATGCCCGCTTTTTAGTAAACTTTACGAAGCCCTGTAGCAAACTGAATTTAAATTCACAGACTTTGTCAAGTAGTCAGTATCTGACTCTACCCTTACCTTAGAACATTTTCGTTTTTCCTGACCTCTCCGAAGCCATATTGGCAACTTCGAAACATCTTTTTGATGGCCTTTTATAGTTGTCACCGTTTTGATTTTGATTTGTGCCTTGATTTGCAGCAAGTGATCCAAGATGTAAAGCTGCCTGGCCTGGTCTTCCCTTTGCAGACGAGCGTGACTGTCACTCGTATATCATTTGTTCATCCAAGTCTTCGGCATCAAAGAAATTCAGTTGTGGCAAACTGGCTTTTAATCCTGTAACGGGTGGCTGTGATGATGTTCCTAATTGCAAGTAAAGAAAGTTGCCACGTGAAAGAAAATAAGCCCATCTTCAAGCCAAGTGCTTCCATGAAAATTTTATCAATAAAACCATGAAAATGCCTCGTTGCTCTCATTCATTTTATTTTGAGATTATCATAAAGATCCAAATTATACGGCAATCACCAAGGTTTTACCATTTCTTGAAAATCCAATAGAAGTGTTTGTACAATGGAAATTCACTGGTAGTATTTGTGAGTAGGAAGGAAGGGTCTGAAACGTGTCGCTGAGCCCCAATTTATTGATGAGAGTTTGCGCCCCTCCACCACCCCCCTTTCTTCCAACACTCTGCGGTGGGAGACTGAATTTTGGAATCCATCAGCACCACAGACCACAGACTTAACCAGGTGTAAAATAAAACGAAACTACACAATAACAGCAAAAGCAGATTCAATACGCTCTTCTCACATATGGTAATATGCCCGTCTAACCTCGTTTTTGAGTAAAAAGTCCTTTGAAATGCTAATCAGACGACGTTTTCGTATTTGAATTTCAAAAGAATTTTTACCCGTAAACGAGGTTAGACGGGCATATTACCATATGTGAGAAGACCCTTGGGAGAAAACTTTAGTATTGAAGCTACAAATTAATTGTTGTTGTTGCTGTTGCTGTTGTTGTAAAGCGCCATTGGACAGCGACGAAAATAGTGCTATAAAAGTGAATACTTTTATTATTATTATTATCATTATTATTATCATTATTATAAATTATTATTATTATCATTATTATCATTATAATTATTACTGTAAAAGGCTACAAGAGAGATGGAACACTTCTAATATTGCTTTAAGTGCCAACTTCTATTAAATTATAGAAACATAGGAAAATTAAAATACAGTGAGCCTGCCTTAAGACCACCCAATTAGGTGTTTCTTGGTTTGCTTTTGTTTGTGTATCATTGAGTGTCTGTTACAGCGCAACTACTGTAACCGCAGCCAAGCACCTATATAAATTTAACCAATCAGACAACATGAAAATAACAATACATACCAAGAAAGTTGGCTATCAATTACAATTACTACAAAGCAACATAAACAACAGGGATCAAAATCAACCAGTTAATAGACAACCTACAGATGTGACCTTTTGAACCTGTCAAGAAAACCTACATGATTCCTGAGAGGTCTGTTGGAGAGCTGACTGAGGGGTGACAAAGATAACATTGATTATATTTTTTACTTGAGGTAGCATGTTATTGCAAAGTGTGGCAATGTTAGCAAAGAAATTGTTTTATCATTCAATCAAAATATTTCCAACCTAAATACAAGGCTACCTTTATTTAAAGTTCCCGTCTACAAAACATTTGACTGCTTCTCAGTTTTTTAAGAAAATGAAGGGGTGCAATTTAATTAATATTCCTGCAGCTGATATTCTTTATAATTATAGCAGTTCTTGTCTGTCAACAAGTATTTTTTCTGTTCACGCTCTGTTTCTGCAGAGACAGGTATGCATCCTCCTTTCTGTCGATAGTAAGTTCAGCTATTTCATAAAACATTGAAGCTCTGGTAGGTGACCACCTCAGAAATTCAAAAAAGTGGTCATAACTAGAGATGGTTGCTTAGGAGCCTGATGAGCTCTTGGAAGCAACCGCATGGTAAAACAATAGAGGTTGGTCACTTACGAACACTTCAGAAGCTCATTAATAATTCAAAATGGAAAAACAAAGAAATTAATGTTCAAAGAGTGTCCTTATATCTGATATAGACAAAGCTACAGTGTCCATTTTTTAGACCATTAGCGCAGTGTGTAGTTTCATTTAAGTGTCAATTTATATGAATAAGACTCTGAGCGGTTGTTTACACAGGAAAAAATAACGGATTCCCATTTTTGGATATTTTTGGGTATTTAAAGAATACCCATAAAAATCCCAAATTTGGCATAGTGAGACAAGTCCCAACCAGGGAATTCCCAACCAAGTTCCCTGATTGGGACTTGTCTCACTCTTCCAAATTTGGGATTTTTGTGGGTATTCTTTAAATACCCAAAAATATCCAAAAATGGGAATCCGTTATCTTTTCCTGTGTTACAAGAGCTCAAAAACAAAGGAAAAGTCCAGTTAGGGGTTCAAAAGTGGTCACGGTCACTTACGGGAGTGGTTGCCTACAAGAGTTTAAGTCACAGTTCAAACCGGGTTTCACAAAGGTGGCTGTAACTAGAGCTGGTTGCTTACATGAGTGGACATTTGAAATCTTCCATTATTTTCTCTAGCCCTGTGTTTCTTTGTGTGACATGCGTGTGTCCCCCTTTCCATCGATATCAAGGAGCGTTTTCTGATGAATTGCATAGCTTATAGGGATCCTAGGAAAGAGCTGTTGAATATGCTAAAAAAGGAAACTAATCTTTTTCTTGACTCTATGACTCCAAGCTCTGCTTTTGCAACGTTGATAAGTATGAAGCAAGGAGAGAAAACGCAAAAAATTGTGGCTAAGTACGTATGCCATCGCTTGAACCGCAAAAGAGAAAGACGCGTTAAATATAACCTTGTCTAGTTGTATAAATTCTACAAATGTACACCTCTGTAATTGTTGCACTAAAATCTTTGTTATTGTTGTAAACACATGTGTCTGTAGCAGGGTGCAAAGAAAGTCAGTTTTACAGCTTGCCATTCGGGCAAGCTGTAGCTAGCATGTACTAGCCCAAAAGTCATTTCAATTAGCCCGAAGAAAATTTGATGAGCAGGATTGATTACTGGTACAGTTCTTCTGTTATTCAAATTTCTAAAAAAATATCACTTGCCCATCGGGCAAGTTAAAAACAGAATTCCCTAGCCCGATAGCAAAATCCACTAGCCCCGGGCTATCGGACACCACTTTCTTTGCACGCTGGTCTGTAGGCGCTCTGTTGATAATAAAGCAGCTATCCTATCCTATCCTATCCTATCCTATCAATACAACTGACATCAATCATATTGATTTCTCAATTCTGCAATTTTACAATTTTGTCAACTCTAGCTCATGGCCGGGGGTGACAGCCAATGAAACATGGAGTATATATTGAACGAATAATAATTAACTAAGTTTCTTTGATCCTAAAATATATTGATGCTGTAAGTGTAGGTTTAAATTTAATACAGGCCACTTACTTATCTTTCTTTTAAAAGAGATTATAAACTCTTACTTGACAGTCAGTGAATAATATTCATCTACTTAACTAATTAATTAATTACCGGTAATTTTTTTTTTTAATTTATAAACTTTATTAATAGTCCATATCTTTGTAAATCTTTGTATAACCCGAAAACTTTGTTCCTTTGGCCACTACACACTTTTCCAATGTAATTTTTATTGTAACATGTACACTAGCTCTGATTTCCTTCTTTTTTAGTTACTCTTATTATTGTATTTATGTACTTTTCTTTGGAATAAGCGTCAATAAACTGAACTTGAACTTGAACTTGATGTTAAAATATTGTCATACCTGTCATGACAGAATATTAACGCTGAACTTTCCTGACCAATGTTCCTCGCTCGCGAACGAAGGATATCGCCAAGTGCACACAAATTCTTGCTCCAGGACCTCCAGAAAAACAAGGAGAAGACAAAAGTTTGAAGAAACTTCTTGCAGATTCAGCATTCTTTGGATTGTACATTTGTAACATATCCCATGAACCTCTGCGCTCTTTGTTTTCCGAGTGGCGCCTGGACCCCAGGGGAGTGGGGCAAACCATTGCCCTTGCTTATTTTTCTATCACAAAATCCCAGCGGCCATGCAGGCTAAGTTGCTTGATTCCCATGTTTAATTTTTCTTGAACGTGAAAGCAGTCATTTTCACGTAGTAATAGCCAGCGAAAAGAAACGAGCGTAATGGCATGAAAAATATGATGGTCAGGCAATCATCAGCTTGCTGTAGTGAAACGTAATGCTTAAAAATCTCAATTTCGAAAATTTCACCTGAAATGGGTTCTGCTTTTCGAGAAAGTTCTTCTATTCAGATAAGTGGGGGCCCACACAATCTGTTTTTGTTACGGTCTGTAATTTTATAACAAATGTGCTGAATTTAATCAGGGGCCTGCAAAGAGTTTTCTAGTGTTGTGACAATTTTCCAAAACCACGCAGACCCCTAAGTTCTTCCAGATCCATCTTCCTTCATTTGGTGCTTGGTCACAAATACGGAATACAAGTTACACATGCGAGGGGGGAGGCAGGAGGGCCAAAACTCCCGCCTCCCGTGGAAGAACTGCCACCTGCCACCTTCCGCTCCTTCCCCGGCCTCCCGCCCTCTATTCCCCATCCCAAACCTAGTGCTTTCCACAAGTTGCTCGGCAAGCAACTTCTCGTATTTCGAGCAACTTTTTTCGTTTCGAGCAACTTTTTGCCGAGTTCTGAACAATTTCTCAAGTTATATTCTAATTCTGAGTAGACTACGAGTAGTCCCCCATTTTTCCTAGTAGAGCGAGCGAAACGCGAGCGCGCGTTAAAATCACCCCACGCGAGAACAGGCGACTCATTTTTCTCTCTCTCTGCCGCGTGTCGCCTTTTCTCCCGTGGGGTGATTTTCACGCCCGCTCGCGTTAACGCGTTTCGCTCGTTCTACTATCCCTGAGGAAAAATGGGGGACTACTCGTAGTCTAAATTCTGAGATATAGGAGCAGCTTTTGGGGCTTAAATTGACCTTTCTTCCATATTTATGTTTTAGTAGACAATTTATGAATTTCCTGTAAAAAAAAGGAGCCAAATCTTTCTCCCCGGCCTGTGGGGAAGGATTTGGCTTCGCCTGCGGCCCGCCGACCTCGAAGCATTTCCGCCGCACTCAATCCCCGCACGCAAAAAGAATCTCTATTATACCCAGGGTATACTTCCCAATCGTGCTTGCTGCAATCTACTCGCTGCTGCGGATAGAGCTTTCTCTCCTCTCTGCTCGTACCGTCGCCGGGAACGAGAAACGGCTACTAGGCTAGGCCAGAGTAATCCCCGAACAAAAGCTTTTTGAAGCCTCCCCCCCCCCCCACCCACCTCCCTCGCTCTCTCTCCGCCTAGGAGATCAAATGTCGAATGTAACTAAACTGGAGCTGGTACGTACATTGCTGCTTGTTACAGTACAGTATTGGTATTGGTGAAAGCTACAGACCCGATTGTCTGGTCGAGGTTGGGCACTTCCGTTAGAGTGTATCATTACAAACAGAAGATTTTTTTTCTGCGCATTTCCTGTATTGCCTGTAGCGCCTCCCTGTGGTAAAATATTTAAAGATTAAAAACTGAAGATGTCCGACGCAGGATTTACCTCACTAGTGATTATTTTATGTTTGTTTGATGTTTTTCCAGTCTCAGATCAAACCTCTCCTGGATATGGTATGTATTTGTTCATTCCGATTTTTCTGTTTTGTGATTTCTTTCCCCTAGTATAGTTATTATTTCTATGTTTTGTATACAATCTCCTTTGTTGGCCTCTGTTACGTCAGGGTTCTTCTAGAAACTTGAATAGAATAACATGCCTCGCTGTCGGGTCTGTCGTATCACTAGGAATTCCTCTCCAATCAGAAGAAATGAGTGGAACTCGCTTGACCAAAAGAGCAACAGCTTAACGCGTGCTGATGCGGTCAAAAATCGCTTTTTAAATACTCTAGCTGCTATTCATCGCCTGTATCTAACACGCTGTAAAATTTACGATTCCAAAACATTTTAATTGACGACTAGAATGCTGATGACTGACTCCCTTTTTAAGAGGAAAATTCAGAATGTGGCTACAACTAACAAAGCCACTTGGCAATTTCTTTTTTTTTTTGAGCGATTATGAACCATTATCCTCGTTGATTTCCCTGCTTACTTCTTGCCATTTTTGAGCAATTTTCTGTTTATCAGCGCTTGAATCAGGTTCTTAACCCCTATTGTCCCAGAAAGGTCAGCTTTGTCAACCCGTTTTTCTGTGATCTTGTCTCTGGCACGTAGACTATTACTCCCGGGTATGGGAGAGGTACCGATGAAAACGGGATGGTTTTCAGGGTCTTGAGTCTTTTAACAGGGTCAGGGTTTGAAGGCCTTAGCTGCCCACCTCTATCCAAATTTTCTGAGTGTCCCCCCTGTTCCCAGAATCTCAGACAGTGGGAACAAACAAACAGAGTGGAATTTCAACTTGTTTGATAGCAGCTGGCACGCAACTAAAGAGGTGAATTGTAAACTGACCCATTTACAAAGAAAAACAAAGGCTATTTAATAGGCGAACAGAGGGAGCCGGTCGTTCTTTCACGCCGAAATGATCTCATTAGGCAGGCATTCCTTTGCTTGTCACGCATTCCTGTCCTTCCACCAGCCCCACACCCCCGGGGCATGGAAATGTGGTGAGATGTGAGATGGAAGGTTACCGCCGAAACCGCAGCCGCACGAAACAACCGACACTGAGGGATGAGGGCCATAGCCCGGGGGGGGGGGGTACTCCCATACATTACCTATACGGGTATGTGCCGCCCAAAGGGGTCGTGATTTTGAAGCTCCTGGTTTAGAACGGGGTATCCATTTCAGACGCGGTTTCTAGAACGGGGTATAATATTTCGAACTCACGAAAACTCTCCACTTTTGTAAGCAGCCATTTGAAAGCATTCAAGGACAGATTGTTTTTAAAAATACGGTTCAGTGCGTTAACAAGCAAACTGTTGTACTCTTATTGCACCCTAGAACGGAGTATAAAAAATTGGCCCATTTCTAGAACGGGGTGTTAGTTTTAGGGCGAATTCTAGAACGGGGTATAAAAAATTGGCCTATTTCTCGAACGGGGTATCAATTTTGGGGGAAATTTTTTATAGAACGGGGTGCCAATTTGGAGTCCCGGGCGGCAATTACCCACCCAAAAAATACCCAAGTGCCCCCCCCCCCGGGGGCCATAGCAAGTGTCCGTATTAACGAAGTGTCCGTATTAAGCGAGTTGAATTTAGAGTAAATGTAAGGCTTGGACAAAGCAAACTGTCCGTAATAATGGCGGGTGTCCGTAAAGCGGGGCTTAGACGTGGCTAAAGAACCGGCAAGACAAGACAATAGGATTAAACGGAGAGATTTATCCTCTGCCGTGCCCCTATCGCAGGAGTAGGCTGATAAATTTCAAGGTTTATCGTCGTTTTTCTCGCCTTCCTCAAACTTTTTTTAAAGTTATATCTCATTAATTATGTTTTCACAACCCAATTCGAATAGCCTTTGCCACTTGTGTTTTTTTTACGTGTTTATTTTGCTATAAAGAATTGGAAATTAATTAAGTTGTTTTTAGTGGTGGTGTTGGTATAGCGACTCTAATTTCGCACGACTACTCTAATGTCCAAACGTGACAGCTGAGTTGGCTGATGGCATGCTGCCTTGGTGTGACATGAAGCACCTTTCAAAACTAAAATAGCCTGTTCCAGGCGTTCAGATAGTGGGGAGCGTTGCGAAGTAAAAAGGAGTGCGAAAAAAAAAAGCGAGGGAGTCCCCCTCTACTTTTCATCGCTTTCTTTACTTCGCACCGCTCTCCACTATCTGAACGCTTGGAACAGGCTAAAACTAAAATGATACATTTCCCTACCCTTTCATATAGTTAAACTTGTGAATTCCCTACCCTTGAAATATGCCTTAGCCTGAGAAAGGTACCTTATTTCATGAAATTTGTGCGACATATGTAAAATTTACAAAATTTTGCAAAACATTTCATATTTTGAATCACTTTAATTTCGCGTTTTTGAGTACCACGATTTACATTTCATTGGCAATGTTATTTAACATGTCCTTGAATTAAATAAAACGACCTTATCAAAGAAACAATAACGTCAAACTAAGAAAAACGCAACAGCCGGACTAAATGTCAACAGTAACAACAAAGCAGTTCTCACAATGTCCACAAGCAGTTCATGCTTGTACATGAATTATTGTTCTTGAGTAAATTGACCTCAATATCCATGCGAGTCACTAATAATTTTCGCGTCATGTTATTTTCGCGACACTTATTGTTCGCGTCACTTTAATTTCGCGATTTATTGTCCCCGCAGGGATTTCGCCCAGAACGCTACTATCCTGTAAAAAATGAGGGTCAATTTAAGAACTACCCGTAGTCTATGGTTGTCCATGGACAACATGACATTCACCTCTCATCGCCACCCCGCGATGCGAGAAAAGTGCACAAGGAACGCTTTAATTTCTTCCTCATAGCCTGTTCGGCAGGCGTTGAGACAGTGGGGAAAGCGCCGGCACAGAAGTGAGCTCTCAGCTCTTCATTTCCAACACTCTCCACTATTTGAACGCCTGTAACAGGCTACTTCCATCTCGGCAACGGTGATGACAGGAGGCTCTATTCGCAGGCTTATACCAGGAGATAATGTTTTGTTTAGGCATTGAGCAACCATTACCTTTTAGAATTCTTAAACTGAAACATGATTAGAGAAGGAAATCCAGAAAATATACAACTTGTTGCTAAAGACAATTAAAAATAAAAAGTTGCTTTTTTCTCAACAGTTTTCGAGCGTAATAATTACATCTACAAGTTCGTTTTTCCTGAGGACGATAGACGCACTTGGTATGAAGCAGAGACGCTTTGCCAAACAGCAGAAAATGGTCATTTGACAAGCCTTGTTTCACCCAGTGAAATCACATGGGTAGACAGCGTCATCAAAAACGTGGTGCCAAGTCAAGGTACAAAGGTCAAATTGTGGATCGGAGGAAGCGACCGGAACGTTAACGATGTATGGGATTTCGTCGATGGCCAACCCCTCCGGTATAACGTTGTTCCCTGGGCCCCGGGTCAACCCAGGAGACCCCAACAACACGTGAACTATGAATTCTGTGTAAGCTTGGAATTTCAGGGAGAACGTTCTGTATGGTTTGTGGATGACTGCTTTGAAGCAAATGGATACATTTGTAAGTCTGATGGTAAGTACAGTGTAAGTGGTGCTCAGTTTTCACAGTCTATTATTTGATCAAACTCATGTTTGATCGTCTCACCGGATACAATCCGGATAGCTTTTCGTGAGAACGTGAAAATCTACCCGGTTGAATGTTAACAGCACAGAACTGGAACAATTCTTTCCACACATCTCGTCGAACACCGCGCAGGAGCGATAACGACCCACTTTCAAGATAATCAAGATAGGCTGGTATGGTTTTCGAGTCGGCGCGAACAAGAGCTATCCTGTAAAGTGTGAACCTGACTCAATGTAGTGTGTAGTATGAACATAGCCTTACGGTACAATTAAGCGATAAAAAGTCCTCGAAGGCTTTCCCTACTAGGCGCCAATGTATGTAGTATACCATTGTTAAGTGTTGCCCCATGTAAAGGAATCCATACAGTCTTGGATTCAGGATTCCACGCTATAAATTCCGGATCCCAGGTACTGAATTCCATATTCTCTTTGTCAGTGTGGAACTTGAATTCCGGATTCCGATCGTCAGTGGGTTCCGGATTCCTTGAGCTGTATTCCAGATTCCAAAGCTCAGGATTTCGGGTTCCTCAGGAAAAGTTTCCGATAAATGATTTAGGTGATAACCATCAAGTTGTTTTTCCGCAGAACCAGCTGAAAGGTTAACAGAGAAAAGATTTGGATACAGTAAGTTTTATTACATTGGCTTGTTTTTCCCTTGGGTTTTACGAGATTCTTGCGATACGCGTATTTCTAGTAAATGGCCGACCAGCCTCACTGCCCTAAAGGGTACTCTGAAAATAACACAAAGCACAATATTATTTACAGGTTGAATTACAAATTTCAACTTAAAAACTAAATGCAGCACCTTGTGGTATCAGTACTCATATGAGTTTGAGCGTAATAGCCAACATGAAATACAACATGCTTCGCGGACAATGACAAGTTTCTCTGGATTACTCGGCTTACACGCTGAAACATCTTATTCAGCCTTTCAACCAACACTTGCAGCGCAGTTTCTAAGTACTTATATTTACGTCACGTGACCCAAATGGCAACGTCGTAAAAGGATAAGGCTGAAATGTGATTGGCTTAATATTGAAAGTTACGTCGCCCCATCACCCAGTGAAACAATCAGCCGGCAATGTTTTGCAGTAATGTATTGCAGGCCATGCGCAGCTGTATTGAAGTGGCATATCATTTCTTTAGTGGTGAAGCGATATTATCTTTAAAATTCCCTTCGAAAGAAACCAGCTGATGAGAGAATAAGTTTGTTATTCATTCTCACTGGCTTTCAATTGCAACTGTTATTTTAGGTTGGGAGTGGAAACAGCACATCTACAAGTTTATTCCCCTACCGTGGGCTGGCCTGAGTTGGACAGAGGCAGAGAAATACTGTGAACAAATAGAGGGCGGACACTTACTAAGCATTCGAACTCGAAAGGAAAGCCGATGGGTCACCGAAAGAATCCGTCAGATTCGTCAAATAATAGGATTCTCCAAGTTTTGGATTGGAGCTTCAGATTTTGGTCACGAGGGAACTTTTCAATGGAGTGATGACACCAATAATCGTCCTATAAACTTTACCAGGTATACGGGAAGAGAAGCATCAGGTTGTAACATCAATTGTAACATCAGGTTACATTCCCAGTCCATCGCACTGGTGCGGAAGGAAACGATAGAAAAGGGGCCACAACCTCCGGCCGGAGTTTTACCCGGTTTTTGTGGGGTGGGGTGATAGGGATATTAGGGTCAAAGGGGTCATAGACACCAAAAATGACAGGAGATTGACCGGTATTTTCTGAGAGTATTGCCTACTTTTCTCTGACCGGGAAAGGTAAATAGAAAGTGGTTACTAAGGTTGAGGGTCAAAGGGGGGAAAGATAGCCGAAGGTTACTGAACCCGCGAGATGATATGGGAGCATATACTTCCTTTCCCCCGACTCCCAGCTTCCACTGGGATAGAATTTATAACGGCTGGGAAGAAGCGAAAAGGATTTAACCTGATTAACCGTTCTCAACCAAATGGGGTGAGAGTGTCTTACAGCTAGGAAGCGACTTTGAGTTTCATTCACCGGATATCTTATCGAACTCCATCACCCTTATCTTCCGTACAAGATGCTATAAAACTGGTATCGTAACCCTCCCCACCCCCCGAAACCTTATCGAGCCTCTTATTGGACTTGCTCTACAACTTCTATTTTGACACCATTTTAGTAGGCTCGATTACCAGCCTCTGTTCCGGAAAATGAGCCCGCATTCATCCCCCTGAAAGAGTTTCTTCGGGGAGGATCAAAGACTGGACCTGGACCGGACTCAGGAGACTGCGGAGATCGAGCCTACCATTTTTGACGCTTCACACATTTTTCAGGGGCGTTTTCTCGGTCTGGAACAGGTATCTATTTCGAGCCTTGCTTTAAAGTTGTAGCCTTATTTAAACATTCCGTAATTACTCGATTAAACGCCGCCCTCAAAGAAATACCACAGATGGAAGCAAAAATTAGCAATAAACGCCTCATCGGAAACGCTAAAAATTTAGTAAACATCGCGGAATTTAATCGAATAAAGCCGGTTCGTGGAGTGAAATCGCTACCTGTTGGCGGACGCCTCATCTAATATTTAATCGCCTTTAATAATTGTCAGCTATCATTTCTGTTCATCTCACAGCTGGGCAAAAGGTGAGCCCTCGGTGCACAATACAAATAACCTCAGGGAGGATTGTGTGGCAATACAAGCTGATCCTGAATGGGGGAAATGGAGCGACGAAAGATGCGTCATTGCGACTCCTTTTATATGTAAAACAAGAGGTGAGTCATTCAGTGCCGTTCTTAGGCACCGTCCAAGCTAATTCGTTTTTGCTGTTATCAGAAACGCATCGATTGATTCGCGTTCACAGTGCCGTCTTGATGCGTTTTCGACTGTCCACGCTAAAACTTGCGAAAACAGTAGAATTGCACGTTGTGACGCACGTTGAGCTTTATGCGCATGCTACAATCACACGCGCCTGCGATATTTTCAGTCATGGTTTTCATTTTGATGCGTTTTCGACCGATAATACGATATGTATGCATTTTAGTTTTGATCATTTACTTTCAAGAGCGTTTTCAAACCGATGCGTTTTCGATGAAAACGCTCAGAGTATTAGGGCGAACGGAAGGCCTAAATGCATCAAAATGTACGCGATTTTAAAGAGAAACGTATTTGTGTGGAGGAGGTCTTCGACTACACCAGGGATCTTCGTTACAAAAACTAAGAAAGCAACGCTGACTTAACACTACTTAAAAATTTAGCTGCCCCAAACTATAGAGGCATTGAAGAGCTGGCCGGGACTAGGTGTTCCGCTCAGTTAAAAGCTTGCAAACGCAATCCAAGTTTTTTGACTTCTGTACACTGAATAAATTCTCTTATTTTAGTTAACTTAACTAGAAATAGTAGAGAAAAAAATCTAAGCGACAGAGCAACTAACGGACACAAATTTACTCCCAAGTAAACAGCCAAAGAAACTACGTACTGAGAAAAACAAAAACAACATAAAACTTATTTAAAACAAGTAGAATTTTTGAAAAAAACCCATTTTCTCCAGTTCCTTTGCCCTGTTTTTTTTTTTGTGGGTGCTCTTAAAAAGTTTATTTTTTCTAAGGAACAGTGTATTTCTGTTTAGTTTGCTCTGGGAAAGCAGACCTGGCCTTCATACTGGATTCTTCGTCAGTCAGCGAGAGTGAATTTCAAGAAGCTAAACGTTTTGTGTGGTCCGTGATCGAAAACTTCCACATCTCGGAAAATGGCACTCGGGTAGGATTTATACGGTCTTCTGCAATAGCCAGTGTCATATTTGACTTTCAGTTCAGCGCGGATAACAATATTTTACGCTTAAAAGAGATGGTCGACAACATCGTTTTTGCTGAAGGAGGCAGCACAAAACACGAACTCGCCTTGCAGTTGGCTCGTGTGAACCTCTTCTCGGCAAATGGCGGCTCACGACCCGATGTGCCGAAGGTCATCATCGTGTTAACCAAGGGAAAATCGGAGAACATTCTTGCTGTTGCGCGCTCATCCATGACATTGAAGAGAAACAACGTGACTATTGTGGTTGTAGGAATCGGCGAGGAGGTAAACATAGAGGAGTTGCTAACAATGGCGTCAACCGCTGGCGATATGACTAGGCTGAATACATTCAGAGAGCTCAAGACCCTAGTTAGTACAATGAAGAATAAAGTTTGTGACGGTGAGTAGTACTTGTAAAGTAGCCTGTTTTGGGCGGTCAAATTGCGGCGAGCACCTGAAAGTCAAAGAGAAAATTCAGCAAAACTGTGAAAAGTAGAAAGGAGGGAGGACTGTGGAGAGGGATTAATTTTTGCACCTCGATCCAGTCTCTTCACCCATAATCTCAACATTACCTCGATCCGTTTTACAGAAATTGAAGTTCTCACAGCGCATACCCCTTTCCCAAAATTTTGTCTTTCAGGCGGCCTATATTTGTGGTCGCTATCATGTTTAACAGGAAATTGGCGTGATTTATATACAATCATATGACATTCAGTTGAAAGCAAGCAATCTTCAGAATGAAGGATATGGAGATAGAAACTCATGTAACTTAATGTAATATTTTTACTGCACATTCAGCGAAGAAATTTCATTACCAGGGGTCGAGTCTCGCTTACCGTAAATGATCGATTAAACGGCGCTTAAATGTGCGGTGCTCATTCGAGAGCGGCGCTTATTTCAACTACGGGTAAAACACTGAGGGGAATTATTATAGAGAGAATTAAGTGAGGCGCGTACTAGGTATGCACAATATAATATACAGTTATTTCGAATGAAATAGAAGATGTATCGTGAAAGCAGTTTTGAAGGTATTGCTGCTACAAGAACCCGTTGGTTTCAAGAGTTTCCCTGCATCCAAACTTTAGAACTCACCAGCTGGTCGTGGTCCTATTTCTCAAGCGATATGGTTTCGATATCTCTTTGTATCAAGCGTCGTAACAAAGGTGTGGCGTTTATTTGTAAATACCCAAATTAGCGACGCGGCGCTTTTTAAATTCTTTCCGGTAAAGGTGCGGCGCTTAATCGATCATTTACGGTAGGCTATGTTAACACAATACCGGATAGCTTTTGGCACTGACACTAAAAGTTATCTGGTATAGCATGAACACCTTTCCGATATGTGACTCACCAGTTTAGAGATCAGTGCGGCGCAGCTTCGCACCGTCACAGAAATCGCGCCGCCACAACAGTTTTTATGCGTGTTCAGAGGCCCAATCCGATATGATTTTCTTGGCACCACGAAAAGCCGTCCGGTATAGCATGAACACCTATTCAATATATGACTCACCACTTAAGAGATGGGCGCGGCGTAGCTTCGCTCCGTCACAGAAATCGTGCCAAAATCACCGTTCTCATATGTAAACAGAATCCCTATTCGGTAAGGTTTTCGTGCCGGCGCAAAAGCTATCCGGTAAAGTGTAAACATAGCCTTGGTCTCTGATTGCTGAAGTGTGATCTAATCTCCCTTTCCTAGCCTGCGAACGCAAATTTTTTCTAGTGATCGCTACTCTGATCTCCACCTGGGTGGAGAGAAGCGACAGCCGGAACTACGTTGAAGGTCGCAGGCTACCATTCCTGGAGCTACAACCAGTTGCAAAAATGTTGAGTCACTCACACGAAAAAAACGACCTTCCTTGCTTCAAATCGCTGCCATCCCATTCAAAGTTGATAAGGGGTGGAGGGGGGATCACAAGCACAAGATCATGGACAGGCCATTTATTCGAAACTACGGTACAGTGTCTCAAGTACTTTTGCAACTGTTTGTAGATGAACACTGCCCTCAAAGCGCCGTAAAACTTGAATTCTATTTGATATGAATGTTTATTTTATTAACCACGGGATCTTTTCATTTTGTTCAGAGATGATTAAGAATATACAGAGCACGGCGCCACAAAACTGAAGAAAATCCGAAGTATTATATGACGGTAGATAACTGACACGGAGAGGAAGACGGCCGCATAACTGCTGACTGTGCAGCACAACAGAAAATTAGCAAACTTAACTTTGTTTATTTTCTAGATCAATATGAAATTTTTAAAGCTTAAACACAATACGCAAACAATCCGCTGGAAATTAAAATAAACCTCGATTTCCCGAGACATTGTCATCCATTCCAATTTTCCAGGTTTAGTCCTCTTTATTTTGGCATTGCGGTAATTGAGGGTCTGAATGGGGGTACCTCGATAACGCTGAACACTTCATTTTTTGGCTTTGTAGCATAAGACATTTAAGTTTTAGGCATTTTAACACTAACAGTAACAAATTCTTTGAAACAGTAAATGTTTTCCAGAAAGAAACAAAAACGGCTCCAAAAAGGCCACTACTATTTTGTTTGGTGTATATATCAAGCAGTTTTGGGCAATTTTAAGACAATTCCGAACTATTTCAGAAGATTTCCGAAGGCTTCCGAAGATTCCGGAAGACTATCGAAGATTTCCGAAGACTAACGAAGAGGTCCGACCATTGCCGAAGATGTCCGAAGAGCCCTCCAAACACTTAACAGTATTTTTTTCGGAAACAGTAAGCATTCAAAAACTGGCCAATTTAACAGCAAACACTAAAAATTCTGGGCAAATAACACCAAACATTAAACCCCATTCAGACCCTCATAATTGTATATTTAACAATTATTCCTCGAACCCAAATGGGCTCTGAGTCAAGAGTCATTGACTCAGAGGCCATGAGGGCGAGAGGAATAATTTTTTAGTAAAATCCAGCTAGTTGATAAAAAGTATCGAGACAAAACAACTTTAGCTAGCAAAACGCGATTCAGTCGCCATTGGCTTGTTTTCAAAGCTCGCGCTTTCTGCTACTAGTGGGCTATAACATAGAACCTAGTAATAGCTCAACCAATCAGAACGCAGCATTGATAATAGACCACTAGTTGGATTTTACTAATAACAAATACCTTGCCTAGTCCTAGCCTGTCCGCACTCCACTTTCTAAAGTCCCAGAACAGACTAGCCTCGACCCTGCACGGCGTCTCCCCAGGCCGTCACCGTCAACGCATTGCCATCTGAGTGGTTGGCGCGTTCGACTCCAAACCCCGCGATCCTGAGTTCGTGTCCCGCTCTAGATGACCACTACTAGCTGGATTAGTTTAACAGTGGTCCGATTTCAATTCCTGGATCATTCTTAACTGTGAACAGCCAACTGGCTGCTGGCTAGTTTGGGTTTTAAACCCAATTTAGGTTATTTGCTTTTGCCGGATTTTTTGTTTTTGTTTTTGTTTTGTTTTTTTTTTGCAGTGAGAGGACCTGTAAACTAGCTAAGCGTTAGCGCGGCTGAGCGTATCTTTTTCTACAAACAAAGATTTATTTTCACAAAACTAGAAAAATGTGCAGAGTTACGCTCAGCCGCCCTAGCGCGTAGCTAGTTTACCGGTAAACTTACTTGTTTATAGGCAAACTTACTTACTTTACAGGAAACTTGCTTGAAAAATGCAAAGTTTGGTTACTTTAAACGACTACAAAAATATATGTTTTGGTTTAATTTTATCCTGGGCTTAAATTTTATTTCCATTTGTTTTTGGTATGGTAATGTATGATAATGAGTTTAAAACAAAAGAGTAAAATTTAAACCAAGGATAAAATTGAACCACAACATATACCCCCAAGGTACTGGGCTGGTGACAAAGGGAGAGATCAATTCCATATGGATAAACGAAATCAACACTCGGGCAGAAATTGCACACCAAGGCGTCACCATCGAGCAATACTTAAAATTTCATTTTGGAAATGCTTCGGGAAACTAAATTGTGCAGCCTATTACTTTTAAAAACAGCGTCACAAAAAAATAGTACCCAGAGCATCCATGTGAATGGTCAACCTTTTCTGAATATTTATCTGTTAACCTTGAACACTCCACAGTGGAATTAAAAGTTACAGCAACCTTGTAGGGCATTATAAGAACAGTACCACAGGAGAGTACTCAAGACGCTCAGTTGCTTTCATTATTTCGAATGGTAAGACTGTAGGATTTCATCCACAGCTTCAACAGACCGGGGCTACCACTGGTACAGCACGAGCAGAGAAGTACAGCTCAGTAGCCTTTATTTGAATTGTCACACGACAGGATTTTATGCACAGACTAAAAAGTCAGAACCACCTTATTCAGGTTTAATAACTGAATAGCTCTATTAAGGAAATTACTGCTCAGTAGCTTTCATCAAACCCTAAAATTCTAGAACCACCTTGCATGTACAGAGTAATAAACAGTACCACAGGAAAGTACTGCTCAGTAGGCACTCGCATTTGAATGGTCACACTTAAGGATTTCTTCCACACCAAACTCTACTATTGGAACTGCCATTTTAGCGCAACATCATACACGGAACTACATCAAGAAAATGAAACCTTTCAGTTTGAATCAGTTACATAAGTAGAATTTCATCATCCGATTCAAAGGTAGCCGTTTAGTCTGCTCTATAAGCTCTTTTAGTTAAAAGATAAACCACGAAAATATAAAACTTAAGCAAATTATTTCGTTTGTCATTCCTTTGTGGTCCTCATAAAAAAACTAACGAAAATTATTTAGTTAAGTTCATACATGGAAACTTCAATAGCATTCGATTAAAATCGCCGATAACTATGCTTGTATGAGTGCTTTTATCTACTAATGCTTCAGCGAGAAAAATAGGCGTAACACCAGAATTTAAACAAGTCTTTCCTTCAAAAAAGCCCAAAGACAGCAATTTTTCATGATAGCACTTTTCTTTAGAAAACTGAGCCACATGCCAGTCAATAAATTGTATCCGAGTGTCTTCTTTCTAAAAAGCTTTTTCAATATTACGGATTATGAAAAAATACCTTCTAATTACACTCGGTAACGTGGTTTCAAAAGATACTCTTAAAAACAATAACACACCGGGCCATTAAATATTGTTAAAGCCCGCTTGTGCAATAAGAGATGTCTTACAGGAGCCAATTTTCGTATTTCACGTGCAAACCTGTCCCATTCCTGTCCGGCGGAGATTAAACCCCTTGTTCCGTGGATTAGTTGTTTAAAAATCGCTCTAAAAAGGAACAGTAAAATAGGTACAATAAAAGGGATTGTGAATGAGATCGTTTATTTTCACTCATTTAGCGAGGCAACCTGTTTTCATATTTGAGTGATGTTTTCCTTTTGTAAGTGCGGTTCCATTCTCACTCGAGCCTTTTCGGAAGTAATACTTGTCAAAAATGGTTTGGGTGATGAAAAACTTTCAGACCGAAGCTCATTTTGTTGCTCTATTTGTTCAATACTAGTGCATCGCTATAGGAAGAGTTTGTGCCTGAATGAAAAACTAAACAGAGGTTCAGAGATTTCTTTTCGTGAAAAACAGTGTTAAAATGTAGACAGGTTACATTTGGCAACCACCATCTCAGCATCCGTCAAGATAGCATTTACTTTCATTCCTATTCAAATATTGTCCAAGCTAATTTTCCTTGCAGCTTAATTAAAAGGAAATTAAACAATAGTACAATTATTTGTTTAAGTAGAGAAATGGATATTTCAAGGTTAACAACTTTTCGTAGCGCATAAAATTACGTCGCACAGTGCACCTGTGGTTGCACTGCTCAAATGCTGGGAAACGTCTGAATCGAATTTGATTAAAATCAGTTTTCAGTTTAGAAACTGCTTTAAAGCTTATTTTTTACTAGACACTCATCTATATTCAGATTCTTTGTTCTTTTATTTTCTATGAGAAAATATATTCGTTGGTAACTAGGGGTGTAAACGTCGAGCGAAAAGAACGACTCCATGCAGGCTCCTGAAGAAGCTTAGTTTTGAATCAGTTTCAAAACTTTCGCTACCTTGCTTTTCACTAAGTGTATTTCTTGTATCTAAGCGATTTATCTTCTTTGTTATGCATTTGTAGAAGCAAGCTGGCGTTTCGTGCAAGACGGACATTACTTACACTTCGTCCACAATGTATTTGGCTATAAATTCCACAGAGAAATGACAAATTCAATTCGGCCATTGTATCGGTAGACAATATGGAAACTGCGTATCCAGTTACTTAGCCTTTGTCCGCAGTTTTTGCATTATTCATTGTTTGGCAATTAGTGCCCGAGACAAAGGGCAAAGTATGTGGTATTATTATGCGTCTATTTGAGTTGGGCAATAACGTAAATGTAACACTGTAGCTATATGAATGGAAATTACTGAATAACTTAAAGTGGTCTGGCTTTCTGCGCTCGAAAGGCCACGGTAAAGTTGCTTAGAAACCTTAAAAGGGGGAGAATTTCACAAGGTGATTATTCACGGTCCTTTCGAGGCATTTACGTTAGCTTGGTCGATAAAGTGCATTGCTATTAATTCATAGTCAAATTCCTCTGAGAGTTCGAAAACTAATTTGGCTGTCTAGTTCACAGAAGAAGGACATTGTTGTTTACATGAACTGACAGTACACAGAAACTATTTGAATATCTAACCAATCAATGAGCTCGAACACAAAAGCTTTGAAAGTCTTGAATGGTAAAAAATCAAATTGAACAAAAGCGAGACGTCAGTCAACTCCTTGAGCGTCAAGTGAGACACTGCACTATTGCAGTCCAAGGACTGACACGACAACAGCTTCTTGAATTCAAGGGTCTCTCAAGTGCGAAAATTTCAGTGACCTGGGCATGGCGGAAACTTCCTTCGTAATTCAGCAAACCTTCTCGGACCGGAAGCCTCCTCGCATGCCGAAATGCGCGCGGTGTCGCAACCACGGCAAGGTATCGTGGTTAAAGGGCCACAAGCGATACTGTCCGTGGAGGGATTGCAATTGCGCTCAGTGCACCCTGATTGCGGAAAGACAGCGCGTCATGGCAGCGCAAGTCGCGCTCCGTAGGCAACAGACTCAGGAGGAGAGCATGCGAGTCCAACTGACGAAGAAAACACCCGCATTCATAGCACCCCATGTTCCCCCTGTCCCGCAGTTAAACGGTGTTGCAATACACTGCGCAGAGGATAAGGCTCCTGCAGTACTGTACAGGGCAGTTACGCAAGGTAACTTCAATGTTAAGTTAACTAACTAAACATTTTAGGAATTCGTGATTTAGTTGCGATTTTCCGCTCATTTACACATATACATGACTGGCAGGTACAATTTTATAACATGTAGCAAATTGGTATATGTTTGCAGTTTCTTAACCTGTCAATTACACGCCTCCAAGGCAAACACAACAGCGTTTCATCTCGGTATGTTTCTTTGCGTAGTTTGCACAAGCGTTATCGTGGGATGACAGGGTGATATTTTGCGGAGAAACCGTCTGACGTTCTAAGTACCCTTTCAACGTCGGAAGAAATCAATTCTCTTTAATATTGATGAGTAGAATATTCACACAAGTTGAGCAGACCATTTAATTAGCCCTTGCTCTTTTTCTATTGTTAGTCAAAGGCATTTTATAAAAAAATATATCTTTTCAATGAATGAGCAAACCCAAGATATCTATATTAAACTTTGTTTGAATGATTTAAATAAAGGCCCGGCTGTGTTCTTTCCTTGAAACTTGAAAGTTCCAAAAAGAAAACTTCCGACAGAAGGCCTTCGCATCAAAGTCATCCATTGTCCCAAAGAGGAACGAAAAGTTTTGTTTTACTGATAAAAGCTTGACAAAAGGTTCAGGTTGAGCGCTTTTAAAAACATGAAGTATCATTATGCATATTAAGGACAGTCGGCACTTAAATTTGATAATTTAATTCGTTTTGCCATGCCTTTTTATGAATTCTTTCTTTTTTTCCTTTTACCAGTTACCTGCCTGAAAAGTCTAAGTTTGCTTCGACAATTTTTCACGTGCATTAACTAAATATTCTTGTAGGTGCAAACGATAGAAATAGTGCATTAAAAGCTTTTCTTGAGATAATTTGTTTCAGATTCGATTTTTTATTTCAGAGGCCAATTTTGTCCGGAACTTCAGTTCTCAAATAAATGAGCTATTATGGATAATCTCGTAAAAGCTTTTCCATCGTACTTAAAATAGATATGTCATAGTGTTTACTTGAAAAAATACAACCTTGATCAAGCATACACACGCAAAAACCTGTATTAAGAAAAACCTGAATGGATCTTCCCCCGGAGTCTCGCGAAGAGGGTGTGGAAAATTGGTTTATAAAATACGTAACCGAAAGACTAGACTTCATTGAAATAAATGACATATAAAAAAACTAAGGAAACTTTTCGCGGTTACAAAAGATCACGTTCGCTTCTAAATAAAAAGGACGATTTTGAAAAGTTTCTTTCTAATGCTAGTAAAATTCTACAGTGAATATTTTCATTACCTAGAAACTGGGTCAATCCAGTTTGCTTTTCTGAAACGATGTTTTTGTCATGTTACCTAAGCTTCCCCAAATAAAGGATCTTTCCACTGACAAGTGATCGAGTTTGAAAGACGACTGCCCTTTTTAAAGCTCAAATTTCAAAAGTATCGCAAAAAATGTCGATTCTTCGAATAAGTTGGTTCTTTCGAACACCATTCGTGCGTGTGTTGATCCCGGAGAAACTAAAATTCCTACTTCTGTATGTCTTCCATATACTCTGAACTTGAACCATGTTTGACACCGTCATCAAAAGAGTCAGTTTCCTCCAAGAGCTAGGGAAGTTTGGAGATGCCTTTTGACATTACGTATAAAAAATTGATAAAAATTGATAAAAATTGAACCCTCACTAGGAAATGCATTTCGCGCCTTTCTTTTGTTGGTTATTTAACTTTGCGCCGTCCCGAAGAAACTGCCCCAACGTCGTTCCTAGGGTCCTCTCCTACTCGCTCTCCTGAGCAGGAGAAGACCCTGGAAACGAAGTTGCAACCCTCCCTGTTTTCCGAGCGAATCTGAATGTTTTCATCGCTATTTTTCCCTCAGAGGCAGAGAATGACGCAGTGAGAGACACAACACAGACAGCTCAGGGGAAACCCAACGAAACACAGGACCTCAAAATCAAAGAAGAGCCAGTTAGTCCTGTTAGCTTCGAGGAAAATAGATTCTCAGATTCCGAAGAACAAAATCGCAAAAGGTCCTCCAGCGACGGTGAAAAAGAACGAGAGCAGGAACCCGAGCGTCCAAAAGTACCTCGCCTGTCCCCCCACAGAAAGGAAACTGAGACATTTAGATCATCCCTAGAGCTGCTTCAGCGAATATTCCCTCACCAGAGCAGAGCTATCTTAGAGTTAATCCTCGGCGCCTGCGAAGAAGACATCGTCAAGGCCATCGAGTCGCTTCTCCCAGAAAACAGTCTGAGACCTTTTTCGTTTCCACTATCCGCCAGAGGCTTTGGATCAGGGACGCTAATTCCTTGCGACAGCAGTTCCAAGTCAGCGTTCTCGCCCATTGCAAAATCTCCATCGTATGCATATCCGGGAACTCTACCTTTGCAGTCGCCATCGCTGAAAAGCCCGAGTGAGAAAAGCCCGGGTACTCCCAGTGCATTTCAACCTGTCCACCCATGCAGCCCGGCTGAACTAAGCCCATCACTACCGGAGAGATTCCAGTTCCCAGTCATGGCGGGGTATTTCTTCAACCGGCCCGCGGCACCGTCAGCGCTTAATATCCTGCTGGATTCTCCGCACCAAAGGACTGGGTCAGCTCCACCCTCATCAAGGTTCTGTAGGCATTGTGGGTTTTCAAGCAAAGTGGGGGACAAGTTTTGTAGCGAATGCGGCAAGGCTTTGGAGTAATGAAAATGGACTGAACTTCACATTTGGGGGAATAACTGCTACTTCTTCCTTTCTACTAAAGCCGGACGCAAAGCGAATGAGAAAAAGATTCAAGAATTTCCACAAGGAAGATCGCCAGGTCGTGCCGTCACGGAACAAATGAACCCAAGAATGGAAGGAAAGAACTACTCAGTAGCCTTTACAATAAAAAATTCATCTCAAGACCTTAAAGTTCGAATTATCTTGTACAGCAAAGAAACCACAGTAAAGTTCAGTGGCCGTATAATTAAAATGCCGCACTTGAGTATTTCATCCAGTTTCAACAGTTAAGACCGCGGCTTTGCATAGTGAACGATAGTTTTGCTATTAGGGGTCACTTTAAGTGGCCTCACCTTTGAATCCCATCCACGAATGACATTTATACTTACCTACAAGGGAGAATAGGACTAGCAACAACACTAAAAATTGTTAAGTTTGATTGAATTGTCACTCATCGGACATGTCGGAAGCGTTTATCATTGTAAGCAACGCATATTGTGCCGGTTACAGCGGCTAAGCACTTTTAGTGTAGGTTGAGTGACAACACATATATGATTATAAAAGTGTCGCATCACAGTTATTATTATTATTACTATAATTAATTATTATTATTATTATTACAATAAAAACCCGCATTTAAGAACCTACAATTTAAGAACCTGTTAGCCTAAAATTTTCATTTTAAACCCTCTTTTCATAAGAACCTATAGCTATTTAGCCTAAAATTTTCAATATTTTTAACAGAAAAAAAATTACACTAGGTTTCAGTCAGTTAAGATAAAGATGAATTTACTGTATGCTTATCATCCAAACTGTATTTTAGTCTATAATTATTTAATACAGCAATATATTCCATATCACATATGCCCTTTAGTAGTTATTTGTGCTGATCGTTAGTGCCCCTATCAAATTAAGAACCTATTTAAGAACCTAAGTAGCTTAAAATCCCACTTAATACCACTTCTATAAGAACCTACTCAGGCTAAGTTGGAAAAATCTAGGTTCTTATACGCGGTTTTTTACTTTATAACTTTATTATTGTTTTTTGCACATCAGTATTGGGAAGAAAAGAAAAAAGTAAATTATTCTTAAACACTGCAGTAGTTGAGCCAAGAAGAGTGGATATTTTAGCCTACCCATAGAAAGGAAATTTAGAGTGTAAAATCTTAGAAAAAGTCACCAATTGTAAGAAAAAATGCAGTAATGCAGTCGCGATGTTAGCGCAGGGAACTGCAAAGTTATTTTTGGAATAGCGCCGGAGACAAATTGTGGCAATTTAGGATGGTGTAAATTACGATTAGAAGGGACAAAACGAGTTAATTTTATTTTCCTCTTTCTGTTTAAAACCAAGATAAGCCTGGGTACGAACGCACCCTCAGAACTGAAGGAAGGAATGAAATAAAGTTTGCAACAAATATCATGAAAGGGTTTCTGAAAATATACTTCGAAACATGGATGGTGTACCAGAATCACCGCTGTGATTTCTAAAAAATATAATCAAGGGCCACGAACATATCTGGTTGGTGGGTTAAAGATCCACGCATAACCTGTTTCCAACCAGCGTGGTGCTGCAATAAGATTCTCAGGAACTCCCCACCTACCCCTCCCCTTTCAACCCGACATTAATACTAAGTTTCCACTTAGGGAAAAATCTTCTGGATTTTTCCAGAATCTTATAATGAGCCAACGCTTGCATGCCTCTCTTGCAGTTTTAGAGATTTAACACGTCATAGATGGTTGTGACCGGCCACTCTCTCTCAACTGTGCACCCACGAGTTAAGTTCAAGAAAAAAAACACTGTAATTTCGGTTTTTGAAAAATATAACAATACAAAGAGTACCAATTGATACCAGTGCTCTAGAGGTTTCCTTTTAATAGTCACGCCATACGACTTTGTCAGAAGATCCGAGAGATAGAAACGCATTGTACAGCATAATAAACAGGACCAAGGGAAAGTACGGCTCTAGCGGCTCATTCTTATACCAAAACATTTTGTCCAAAGATGAAAGTAAGAACAGCGTACTTCCTGCCGTAAATGCTCGGCACTGAAAGCGGTACCTACAATAACACCACGAGATCACCAGGATCGCCGTTCACAACGTATCCACAAATGATGTTGTGTAATAAGCTCGCAATGACCATACGGTAGTACATGCTTTTAGGTTTCCACCACAACAGGCGCACAGTCTTCAGGTTCGCTTTCAAAATCCCAGGTAAATCGCTTTGTTATATGTTTTCGAAATCGGCGCGCCTTTTCAACAAGCCTTTTCTCAACTGTTGTTGAGTTTTCCAAGTTAGAGAAAAGCACCTAAAAGAATAAAGGAATGATGAGTTCATCAAAAACGTAAAAGACGGCAGTTTCAGAAAAAAACCCGACTGTTTTGCAGTCTTACAGTGGTTTGGAATTAAGTAAAGCATGTCCCTAATAAAAAACCACTCGCTCAGGCTTACAAATGAGGCTAGCGAAGACGATTATAGTGGTATTTTGAGAAAGAGTACTCGCGAAGAAACTAGATGTGTGCATTTTAGCTCCAGTTTCAGTCTTGCCAAAAAATCAACAACGTTAAAACTTTCTTTTCTAGACCAACTTATGGCGAGATGATGTGCCACTTTAACTTCTTAATCTGTGGACAAAGCCCGATGGCGTTGCCCCAGGAGTATTACCATTCATTATCAAACCTTTGGGGCGGGACTATACCCGTTTATTTTTTTCAGAATTTTTAGAAAAGCTTGTTTGTTTGTTTGATTGAGTTTTTTGGTTGAAATTTTTACTAAAATCTTTATAAGGAAAAAGGGGCCAAGGACTTTCGGAAGACAAAACAGATCTACTGGAGAACAATTTTTAAGCTGGTGCTACAGGGTGGCATCAACTTTTCAAAAAAATTTCGTTTTATGTACCTGTAAAGTTGTGGTGAGAAAATTATTTGTTGACACAATGTCCACAAAGAAATCTTTAGGAATTTCCATCAGTTGAAAATGTAAAACTCCTGGAAAAGCAAAGTAATGCTGGTTTAGTGATAGAGTAAGCCTACTGCCTACCGATAGGTAAGTACGGTGTCAACGTCTTGCGATTGAACAACCACGAAAACGACGACAACGACAACGTCAAAAAACAATACATTTCATGAGCAAAACAACAGCTCTGCACGTGCATCAAGCTTTTTAGTACATTTCTTTGACGTCCAATGATGGAGAACCTGAACATACGAGGACGAATTTTCTTTTTCTCTTTTTTTAAAGTCCTTAAGAATTGAATTCCAGAAACAATCGTCTACATTTGACAAATTGACCGAGTATAATAGCCGTGCGGTTGCCGCTGTTTGCCGCCATTTTTTATCTTGTGCTTCGCTTCAAGCAGATCTCGACGAAGGATATTCACCCAAAATGTTTTTCTTGTTCAATTGCAAACTTTACTTAAAGTGACCAAAGTTTTTGTATAATTTCACTGCTTGAGTTCAGACTAAACTCCCCCAATCCCCTTTCCTAGAGTAGCTTTTTTTAAACTTAAACTTGACAATTTGACTTGACGGTTTTCCTAGTCTAGACTAAAATCTTCAACCAATTGATCAGTTTCCTAGAAAATGATACCCTATTCTGGACCCAAACTCTCTGATTTGTATACCCAATCCCAGAGTACACTGCTTGAAAACCATACCCTAAGCCTTTACAGCGGCACACACCTATATACCCCATATATGGCAGAACTCTCCCCCGCGGGATCAAGTACGAAAGCTTTTTACAATACATTAAAGAGCACCCCATCTTCTCTTCTGTTCTTTCAAACAAGGTTTCTGATGGAACAAAAAAGTGGAGGCTGTCAATCAGTTCTTGTAATCTCACTATCAGCACTTACCTATGAGAGCATCAAATATGTCAGCATACATTGGCAATGCTTCATCACAACTGCACAGCATATTAAGAAGTTTCTTCCAGTGCTCAAATGCATCATACACTAGAGAAATGAGACATAAACTTTATATCTTTCTTTCTTGATTTGCCACGATTCAAGTAGTCTCCTTCATAACCAGTCTGACCAGAGTCATGCAATACTCCCTGCCCCCCCCCCCCCCCCGGCTCCCCGGCTCCAAATATAAAAGTGACGAGGATGCTCGGTGGAAAATTCAAATTAAACCCCTAAGGGAGACCAATGTGGGTGTGGCTCAAGCTTAAACTGACCCCTAAGGGAGATTTCCATGTAGTCAGTGTCAGGGCATTTTTTGTAAATTTCTTTATGCACAGTACTGTAAGCGATACCTGAATGGGCAAATATGGTGACTTTCCATCCCAAAACACCCTAAATGAGACAAAAATCTGCAATTTACACTACAAAGCAAGATGACGAGCATTCCCTGTCACTTTTATATAGGAGTAACCTCCCCCACCCTAGGAAATCTTCCTGCAGTTGGAAATGATAGCCAGACAAATCAAATAATCAAGACTATCAACTTACTTGTGGCTGGACATTATTATTAATTTTGCAAAGTGATATAAATTATATGTATGTCTAACAATTTTTTTCAAAACTGGAATGTTCAACAACAGTGATGACTTTCTCTACATTGTAGAAATACGTTCTTTCATAAAAAAACAAAAAACATTATTAATGGCAGTTTAATGGAATGCCTTTTGTGCTAAATAAAATAATATGTTTTCCTTTCAACTAAGTTGCCTAATGGATAGCAAACTAAAGATTGAGGCACTTACCTTGACCAACAAGGAAGCACACAAAGGCAAACTGGAGCTCACCCAGAATTTCCTTCCTGTCTTTAAGAAAAAAATGTTTGTCTTACTTTTAAAGCTGGTTTATTTTGTTGGCAACAAAGTAAGCAGTGGAGTTGTAAGAACATTAAGAGTTTAAAATTAAGCGAAAACAAGAAACTGGAGCTGCAAGCCAAGTCATAAGAATGATAGAAAGGATTGGAGTGACCAGAACAAGAATGTTCCCATATAATAATTATTTAATTTTTTTTCTGACTCTGCTGTCTCTGTCTCTTATGATGTGGTCAAAACTAGCTGGATTGTCAGGTTCACTCAGGCAGAAGCCAAAGAACTAAACCAATAATCTCCCACTTCTACGTCTTGCAACTCAGACTATATTGTTTTCACTTGATCATATTTAAGCTACATAGCATAAGCCACAGAGTATAACCTCTACAAAGTTTTACTAAATTTATGTTAAATACTTTTAGCTTACAAATGTGACTGAAACTTCCTGTAAAACTTACAGAAAGAAGGCAAAGTGTCCTTGCCAGTCTCACAAAGCCATAACTTTTCAAAGTAGAGATTAGATTGAAATCTTTTATTCTTCCCTCAAGCGCTTAATATTTGCAGTGGGGTGGGAGTGGACCATTTCTTCAAAAACAGGAATTCAAGGTCAAACTAGATATTTCATCATGACACATTCTTGGCATTCATTATCATGGCACAAGTCATATTGTCATTATTCTGTCCGCACTATAAGGCATATAATTTATAAAGGTTGCAATAATTAGTCCAACCTGCCCTGTTTTGTGACCCTGTTCTGGCCACTCCCATCACAGCTGAAAGCTACCAGTTACTCAAACTATCACAGTTAGATAATGACTTCTACACTCTGAGTTAAAGCAGCCCTTAACAATTCAGGACAATCGCCATTTCTAAAATCAGTTAAATACAACTGACATCAAAGGTGCAGACCACCCAACTAGTGCACTGAATTGGCCAAAACAAACGCTTCCCGGCACCTTTTTTGCAACAACTGAGTGATTTTTTGTGTGCTGATTGGTCAAGAGCTATGGTTGATAAGAACCAGCACAGACCTTGGAAATGGCATGACAATGGCTCAATTTGTTTTCACTTTCCTCTCATGCGTGGCTTTCTGATGAGAAATGTCAGCGGAAATTAACTTCAAGAACAATCAACATTATGTAAAAAAAATCAACAACGAAATTTTTCATTGTCTGTACTCTTATCGATCATAGGAATGACGTCAAAATGTTTGAAACTTTGCAGTGTGACCACTTGCCTATGGCTCTTGGCTCCAATTGAGTTTTGATTATTCTGATGTCATTTCTTAATGGCCGATATAAAGAGTGCAGACAATGGAAACTTGTTTTTGATTCGTTTTTGTGAAAATTTTTGAAAACTAACCTTTCATGCTCTTAAATAAGCAACCAAGAGCATGACTGCTGTCTATACTGTACTTGCTGATTTCCATGGGTGTTGCTCCCTCTGGGTAATTCTGTCTGGGAAATTCTGTGAATCTAATCACAGTTTCTGGGTCTCGCTGAAGTGACAAAATTGCATCTTTAGATGGAGAACCAGTGTTTCTTGTATGCTGAGGTTCTTGAGGTAGTTCAGTGACAGATGAAATCTTCTTGCATCTGGGCTGAATTCTCTCCAGCAACTCTTTAGTTATGTGATTGGTTAGTGACACCCACTTCTTTAAGTTCTCATGTGGGTAAGGACCAAGAAAACCGTCCATGTCTTGCAGACCTAAATAATAATTATTATTGTATGAGAAAGTAAATAATCTAAATTAACAGAACTTAGAACTTAGAATTGATACTCCCAAAGACAGAGTCCAAAATTGATAGAGGCGCCATCTGGCCATTTTTGGTCCCCTTAATTCATTTTTTATTTCAAAATTTTCTTTTCTTCCACAACAGCGATGGGAACACAAGTCAAATTCTGCCAAGCACAGCAGAGGGTAACATCAAGCTGCAATGTTACTTCCATGATTAATCTTTTCTCTTAGCAATTAAGATCATTTTCTTTTACCTTCAAAACCCACACTGTCTGTGTCCTTAGAAAATACAAACTCTTTGGTCTCTTCTTTGTCGTCCAGTAACTGACTTAACTAACTTTTGGCAGTTTAAAAAGCACTGGGAAAAGTGACGTTAATAAAATTAATATTCATGTAAAGAAGAAAGCACCCGTGTTTAAACACCTGTATGTGCCCAAGGTAATGCAAGTTAGAGATAACTGCTGTAAACAATATGGTAGCCACAAAAATGCAGCCACACATCAGTTCTGAACGTGACAACACAAATAACTGTTGTGTGAAGTTAGAGGGATAAAAGGTAAGTCAGGTTTGAACAAAAACAGAAGATTATCCAATTTTTGGTCACCTACTGACGACTAGCCTTGAAATTCTGGTCGCCAGCTTTCAATTTCTAGGTGCATTGAAAGAGATAGATTCCTATTGTACTGGGAGGAAACTGTCAGCTTTTATAGCCTATGCATGCAAGAAGATAAATGGGTACTCTTAAAAGTTTAATGACAGACAAGAAACAAGAATTGCTCTTGTGAGAAAAAACATTGTTTTTTGTAGTTTGTGATAATTGAGTTCAAGTTGTCTAGACGGCTAATGAGCAGCAGTCGAAAAAACACTGATGTTACAGTAGAACCCATGCTAAGTAGCCACACTCTATATGGCAGGCACTTTCATTCTCAGTAAATATTTTCTTGGTAAATCATTGATTTTTTTGGGTATTCACAACAATCTGAAAAGTGGTGTACATGACTTTAGTACTAATCCTGCATATGCCAGCCGTAGATGCTAAAAGTCTATAAATTCAATTTCCATTTATTTCCTATGTTATATGATCTTTCAGGAAAATTTTTTTTAGGATTGGAAATTCAGAATAGGAATTTTGGGTCCATGGATTTTTGGGGGGTTTCGTTAGAAGCCCTGCAGATATTTTTGGGTTTTGATTTTCCCCCCTTATGATCATCCCTGTTACTTTAACTGTGGAGAAACCATTTGGAGAATACACCCTTGAGTCAGTGTTTGACAATTGCAGGAGGCAGATTGTTGACTGTAAATTGAAAATTGAGTGACACCAAAAATACTGTAATGAAGGTGACATCATCAGCAATATCATCTCATTTCCAGGCATCTATGAAAATGTAAGAAAGTATAGCTTTAGAACGTGAATATTTCTTGGGCAAACTTCCACGGCATTGTCCACAAAATGCTGCTGGCTTATCTTCACCAACCTATACTAGAAATACGTTATAGCAAAATCCTTGTGAAGCTTTAAAGGATCAGCAGTGAGAATAAAGGGAAACAAGCGAAAGGGAAAAAATGATCAAAAAACAAAAAGAAAAAAAATGTACAAAGTTTAAAAATAATGACTTAGCCGGAATTTGAAATTGCAACCTCCAAATCTGCTAGAAGGGAGGATTGACCCTTGACCACTGTGCCACGTCCACGCAGCGACTGAACAACGAGGAGGTTAAAGTTATTACACTTAAAGCATTTTTCTCTGCCATGAACGCTGTTTGAAGTTGGTGGAGCTGTATTTAACATGAATTCGAAGATACATTCGAGGAAAATTAGCTTAAAAGCGTATTTCAAAGCCATTTAATTTGCATTATTTTGGTCTTAATTCACTCTGGGGTTCGACGGCGGATGGAACCAGTCTTTGATCACATCGATCAGCGGGGAAAGAACTAATTCATTGTTGGTTTGCCTCAGTGTAACATGAATTCAAAGGTGTACACAGATTTTGGGAAAAGCAAGGTTTTCACAGTAAAAAGCCGACGTAAACACATTTTTGAATAAAACATGATAGTGTTCCACAGCATTTGCATTTGCACTTGAAGTAGCATTGCCTGGCAACCCTAAAATGTACCCTGACGTCACAACTGGATGACGCCAACTGCGGACAGCCAAGAGATCTATAGAAATATTCACAACTCGAATTTCTGCCTCGCTGTGCAATCAACTCATGCGTGCGTACAACAAATTCATACACCTCACGAAGGCACCTCGCTGTGCTCAGAATCAACTCATACCAACACTTGTGATGGCTTCAGATATCCAAGGAGAATTGTTTGTTCTTTTTTCATAGGTTAGGTTATTGTTGTTAACAGATAATGACAAATTGCCAGCTAGTTTGATATTGTACATACACAGTGGACTGACCTATAATAAATTATTGTCTAGTTGGTTATCTTGTCTGTTGCAGGAAACAACTCTGACAGATCAAGGATACTCTTATGACACATTTCAAATAATGAAAATATTTCCTCAAACATCTTGGGAGTATTAAGGGAAGATAAATGTCAAAACACAATTACCTACAACAAGTAAACAAATCATACATTAATTAGCCTGCGTGGCAGGCGTTCGAAAGGGAAGGGGAAGGGAATTAGGGCGCCCTTTCCTTTCTCCCTTGCACGCCCCACCCGCTCTCATGCGCCCAAATTCCCCTTCCCCTTTTAATGCCTGCCACACAGGGTAATCATACATAGAATCTTATACTACTACTTAACAGTGAAAGATGAAACAGTCGAATCATTAGGAACAAGGCTCCTGTTAATGTTTCCTGTTGCTATGAATTCACAGGTGAACAACATATGTGTAGACTGTGCTACTCATCTCTCTCAATACAAGTCAATGAAGAACAGCCAAAAGCATTTTGGGAATGCAGCCAATGTAATTTGGGGTGGAAAATATCAATCTTGCTCCCAGACTACTTTCTCAGTTTCTTAGAAGCCTGGGAATGAGATGATACTATAGATGACATCACCTTTATAACGATATTTTGGCATCAGTCAATGTTCAGTCTTGACATTCAATTGGCCATTTGCACAATGTCATTTTACTACTACATCCAGAATCTGTCAGGGTTTTGCTTTCTTGAGCTTTTGTTATTCAACTTATTCAACCTAATTCAAATATGAATTCAAAGGAAAAACCAAAAGGATTCTGGTTGTAGTAGTTTTAATGAAGCCATCTTGCAAATGCCTTTTAACAGTCTGCAATCTATAGAGTGTTTTCACTCACGTGGCCAGCATCTATGCAAATTTATTGAAACAAAAGGTAGCGTTTGCATAAGAAGAGTTCAACTCCCACAGGACTGGTTTGGGACACCAACATGGCGGCCGTTTCATTGTTTTGGGACACCAACATGGCCGCCATCTGTGGCCTGTAGTCTCCAGTTTGTTTACGTCAAACACCACCATAATGACAGTCTAATGGGCATGTACCGGTATTTGTTCATCAGAGGCTAGGCTGAGTATTGTTTGGATTTGGCCTCCTCCATTTTATCAGGGGCACCCAACAAAAATTTATATAGTTCAAAACTACTTAAATATAACATTGTAAACATATTTCAGTATTTAAAATGGTAGATATAGGCATACTTTTATCCCCTAAATATTTTTTATCTGTTCGGATTTCCTAGTTGAAAGTCTAGTGAACCGAAAACTATAGGGATCAAAACTTACCTTTTCGAAAATTTCAGCCAGAAAAAAAGGCTCCCGAAAATTCTAGGTGACCTTTTTAGGGTAAAAATCCGTTAAAAGTGGGCAATTATACCATTTTTTAGATGTTCGAAAATCCTAGGAGGGGCAGGCTAGCAAGAAATTTTACAAAAAATGTTCCGAAAATTCTAGATCTCAAATCGTCTTCCAATCAGATATATTCCGAAAATTGACGTTGGGTGCCCCTGATTTTATGAAGGTTTTGGCAATTCTTGTCTCTTTTCCAAGAAACGAAAGAATTTCCAAAACCCTTTATGTATATCCAACACAAAAACGTAAGATACCTTGGCGATATCTGCCGATTTCTTCTTCATTAGTTGCTTTCTCCATTAAGTCCTCAGTAGCAGTGCTCCATTTTAGCACCATGATATCTCGTCGGCTAGTGTACAAAAACAGACCAGTCCTGGGAGCAGTTTGCCCTGTTCTGTTAACAGCACTGTAATAAATAAAATGGAGTCCAGGAGGTATCATCTTCACTCCTTTAAACCGTGGACCAACGTTCCACGAGAAATAATCAATGCCAAATTCTGTTCCTTCGGGAACATCCAAAACTATCAAAGTTGCTCCCTCTGCGTGCAGGCGTTTTGCAACTTCAGGGTCCATTTGTGAGTTCTTATTAATACAAAGACTTATGCACAAAATCAAACAAAAATATATTCTGTTAGGGCACGTTTTTCTTTGGCAAGTTCTTCATACTTATAACGTCAAGCGAACGAAGTCGACCGCCATATTGAACGAGCTGGTTTTAGTACCCAGTCTCTCACCAAAGTTGTATAAATTTCCTTCTGTTTGAAAATGTACATTACATCTGATTTCAATTACATTGTAAAAATGTCCGAAAGCGCTATACACGGGATAAATCTTCCTTCAACAGAGAAATCTTCTTACAAAGGCATGCAAAATGCAAAATCTAGATGGATCAATATCTTTACAAAAAAATGCAAAAAAGGTTCATATATTTGTGTATAACAATTTATTTCCTCTCAATCTTGATTTTTAAAATCTGAGCTACAAAACTCACGGAAATAATGCTAATACTGTGTTTTCGTTGCAAATGACATAAGTATCAATAGTGATAACTATAAATTATATAATATATATAAATACATTGAATAGTCATTGCCTTGAATGTTGTTTGTTTCTAACTAATACAAAGTTTCAAACTTTAAATTTTCTTCATTCTTCAGGATCCAGTCCTATAAAGGTGTTCATTTTTTCAAAACAGACACTGAGATTCTAAGCTATATACAATACTTCTCAGCTGAAAAGGATCTACTGTCACCGTATTAATGTAGAAAAACATAGTGCACATTTTTTACAACAGAGGATTAAATTATACTTAAGTTTGTTTTTGACATCCACGAACAAAAGTCTTGATTTATTACAAAACAGTTGATGGTAAACATGGATCATGTTGTTTTGTAGAATGTTTTGAAAGTAAACTGCAGCTGGTGTAGTCATGACCAAGAAACACAGATCCATTTACCATCCAAGGAAAAAAGGTGATTTAACATTATCATAATGCATGTATCAATAATATTATTAATCTTTAACTGGCAACAATTTATTACAAGTACAAAAACAATATCTGGATCACTGCATACTCTGTCACTGGTGACAACCATTTGTTGGCACTTAAATGCAAAATGCATTTATTTACAATGTGCATTATAATGCAAATGTTTCATTAATGGCATTCAAAATGTTCTTTAGTAGTATACTGATCTATAATATTACATCTATCTTTATCAGAGGGATTAGTTTAGAATGACAACACAGAGAAAGCCCAAAATAACCAGTTTATGAAAATATTTCTGGAGACTTCAGATCAACAACAGTGACAAGTACAATCAGCTGTTAATACAAGAAATAAAAATAGCAACATCGATACCTGCACAAATGGCAGACAATATTTGGCCTGCTGCCTGTCAGCTGTGAGCATAACTACATGTACCTGTCATCATTGATGCTGAGATTGACCTCACACATTAATCAATCATTGGTGAAAAAAAAAATGTTTTAAATTTTCTGTCACTGAAGTTGTATACAGCATATAAGCAGTAGCTAAAGTACAGGATATTCTGGCCTAAATGGATGAATTTTGTAATTTCTTTAAAACAAACAAAAACAAAAACAGCAAAACAAGAAAGATCTACAGATGTTCACACACTGTCTAATTCATTAAATGAGACAACAAAGGTAGTTATGCTCCCAGCCTTTCATACTAAACTTATGCAATTACCAACAGATCATAAAAGGCCTTATTTAGAGTTGCTGTTTTTTTATTGTTGAAAATAGTAACATTTTAAAATAAATATCATAAATTAAATGATTGGTTGGATTTAGTTTCCAGTACAGTTCAGGTCAAAATGAGTCAATGTACCTCCACATTTTTAAGGGATGTAGTATTTTACCCAGTGGAATTTGACATGCAAAGGATATGTTATGGTAGAGGTTAAAAAAACATCATTAATTTTGCTGAGTGGGTGTAGAAACAGAAACATAGACTTAATAAAGCAAAGAAAGATTTAAGCCTTTCAGCCCTAAGAGTGATCAGAATCAAATTTCTCCTTCCCATATCAATGCTTTGTAAAACAGATTGTTGATGAAAATTTAGGACAAGATCACATAATATGAATTAACTTCAACAAATTCTCCCAAATTCCTTCTATGGGAAACATATAGGAATAGTGCAACTTATTCTTTTCAGCTGAGCTTTTATGGTTGTCTGAAGGACAGATGATTTTTACAAAGAAAGTGTAAACATCTGGCTATTTCTATACAATGTTGACTTGGAACAATGAGAATTTATAATACTACTACCTATACATGCAATTTGTTGATAACCTTGCCAAGTGTATTTTCAGGACTGGGTAAAAGACTCTCCATTCTGATAAGCAAGCGTTCCACTGTAATGGTTTCTCCACTGTTTCCAATGGCCACATGCTCAATTCGGGGACTGCATAACTTTACCTCTCTGAGGTGTGTACATTTTTCTCTTAGCTCCTGAACCAAGTCCCCATCAGTGTCATCAATGAGCTTAAAATTGATCAGGGACACAGCCTCTATGAGGGGACACATTTTGATCAAATTAGGTACCAGGGGGCTCTCTGAAAGAGCCTCCTTTCGAAGAGGTCCAAACTCCAAAATCCTCAATTTGGAAACAAATTTAAACATTTCTGCAATGACTGACGGAGGTACCCTCGGGGAGTGACTCACCCCCAAGTACCTCAAGGAGGGGGACTGTTGCAGAACGCCCTCCAAACATTCCGCAGACAGGAGAAAGTTCCACCGGAGATCCAGAGTTTCTAGACATTTGTACGCCAATGTCGGCCTTACTTCTTGATAGATTCTCAAGTGAAGAATGTGCCGAAATCCGCATTGGTTCATTTTGAAGTAACGAATGTCCGGCAAGCGAGAAATCACGTTAGAAAGTCCGGTTGTGGTCACGAAATAACATCCTGTTAAATCGAGTTCCTTCACCGCCGTTTTTTCCCAGTTTACCGCCATCAATGCTTCATCTGTTATCTTAGTAAAGCGTATAAGAAGTGTAGAAACTAATCTACAGTTAATGAGGACCCGATGGAGGTACTTGCCTCGGTAGTTTTTACATTCGTTCAAGCAAATCGATTCCAAATGCGGGCAGTTCACGGAGATCTTGAGAAGTGCGTCATCGGTCAAAGTCTCGCAATCTGTGCAATCCAAAATCCTTAAGTTTCTCATTTTAGCGAAAACATCAGGCACAAGACTTTCTGATGAGTCCATTCCCAGCCCTACGTATCTCATTTGAGTAAAATGCCTCGGTAATCGCCTCATAAACTTGAAATTTCCCCACGAGTAGCGCAAGTCCATCAACTCCAAACCCGTTGGGAAGTCGCGTATTCCTTCGTGGCTCGTTTCGCTCTCAACTTCAGCTCCATAAAAGACCAAACTGCGCAGCTGATAGCACCTTTTTGCAAGCTCTTTTGCAACCTTTGCCGTGAGTGTACAGCCTCCCAGATTTAATGCTTTTGCCGAAGATAGGCGCGTCCGGATCAACATCAACAAAGTCTCCTCATCGATCGCAGGCCAGAAATCATTCATGTCAACAACGAACCAAAGCGAGCGATCGTAAGCTATGCGTCTCCAGCGCCAGCAAACTTGGGCCACAACACCAAGTTCTCTTTTAGTTAGGTAACTAAAAACCTCAAGAATAACGGAGTCAGGTATTTGTTTCTCCATTTTTGCAAAAGTACGCTACGGTCGATTGTGGTCTCGCAGCTGGCGTTGTAACTTTCACCACGCGCGGAAAAAAATTGCGTGCTACAAGCTTTCAACCAAACGTATTGAATTCGCGTTCCTGTATCGCGATCGAAGTTCCTGTTTCAAGCTTACGCCATATACAAACCACAAAAACATGGATGGTCGGAACTGAGAACATATTTTTCGCACGAAAGGCTATCCATGCTTCTACCACCGGATCGCACTATCACCAAACACTAAACTCATTATGAAAAGCTCTTTACATTATTGTTTCGCCGGATGAGCGACCAATGCCCACTTGTTTCTGAGCGCTGATTGGAGATGAGGTGTGACGTCACGTCTAATAAACAAAAGAAGCTATTTCGAGACAATAATCGCCTTTGAAACCCCACGTCACGCGCGCGATATGGAACGCGAAAAACGCTTCAAAGCTGCTTGGGAGCGTCGCGTCGCTCAAACCAAACCCTTTCCACTATTAAACAAAGTAAATTCAAATGATATTCGTGTGATTTTATTACACTCCTTTATCTTGCCTCATTCCAATGATTTGAATGTAATGAAATTTATTGTAAGAGGCTAATAAATGCAGATACAGGAAATAATTACTCAGTGGACAGCACTAGCCATTAAATGAAAGTGGCTTTGGCGAGTGGGCATATGCTTACCGAAGAAAACCACTTAAAGGAGTGTTTTTACCCTTTTTTTTAACAACATTTTTTACCTAGATTTATTCAAAACAAGACCCTCTCTTTAAGATCAAAGCAGAAGCTCTGAACATTTTTTTGTCATTTCCTTTCATGGTGATATTTTGCTAAGAGGCTCATATCGATTGTTAGTTTGACAGTAATAATGATTCGAAATATATTATTTATGTTCGGCTTTTTTCACACAAATATTTGACCATGTATGCATACGCCTCGACTCCATTTCTCCCACTCAAAGCAAAAGTTCAAAACTCGCGAAGAGTTTCCTCTTTCTATCTAAACGCATCATAGTCGATTTCGCTCCCGGGTATGTGGAAATTGACTTGTGACCCCGAGTCAGTGTTGTTTCATTTCACGAGTCAGCACGTGAGCTAGCTAACGTGAACGCTGAATTGCGCTAAATCAGTATTACTTTCGTAATTTGGAAATTCTAATCGTTTTGAACTACGAACAGGAAATTAACAGAAACTGAGCTTGCATGCCGCAAAACAGAAGCCAAGGAGATTGCGAGAAGTACCCCTGAATCCGTGAATCCGGCCATATGACCGAAAACAAGAGGCTCTCCGCACATTGAAGAATTTACATACACACTCAAACGCCAAAATCCTGCTCTTAGCGTAGTAACTGCTTTGAAATGAAATCTATAGAATCAATATGCATTTACCGCGCAATACAGATCAATTCTAGGCGGTTCAGACACCAGGTTTCGATTTGCCGACCCCTCATTGAGACACTTTGAAACTACGCTGTTATACAGTACACTGTGCATCTATCGGGGGGCACCCAAACCACGATCTCCTCCTCCTAATTGACGATTACATTGAAAACAATTTTAGGCTTTCCACAGTATTTTTTGATCTCTATGTATTCTAAGCAGCGCTATAAAACCATTTGTATGTGTTCGGTGATCCCAGCGGTACTTGAGTCTTTTCGAAATTACAAGGGTTTTCGTATTATTTTCCCGAAGATTTTAGATAGAATTTAACGTATTACAAAAGTGAGAATTTTACTGATTTCTTTCTCCATCACATTTTTAAATCCGAAAATATTTTTTAAGGAGTGAAACTTGAAAAATTAACTTAAGAAAACTGTAGGGGATTTATGAGACAAGCCTCGAAAATTGTACATGATCTTGGAACGCCACCTAGGACATCTAGAAATTTTCAGCCGTCCTCAAGTAATGGAAAAGTTTAAGCAACATCTGCTTCTCCGAACAGATATTTTACAGAACAAAGTCATCGGGTGCTCCTGATCTACAAGTTATCATTACGTAAGATAAAATAGTGTTTCTCGCAAAACCAAAACATGTGTGGACTCCTTTTAAATATTAGCCTGCGTAATTTCAGTCTCATGAAGTCGAATGAGGAATCGGGGTCTAATTCTTAATTTGATTATTTGGATGTTAGTTGAGTCATGTCAACCATATGGTTCGATAAAAATTCGTTTCAGTTTGCCGTGCTGAAAGAGCATAGCATTAGAAAGGCTCGCACTTAATTTTCTCCAAACATGGAGATAAAAACGTGATAATAAAAACATATTGCAAATGAAGTCTTAGGTGCACTGAGCGTGCATAGAACGACCTTCTGAAACAAAACTGCAGTGCGGAAGAGGTACTCGCTGGGTCACATTTTCTGTCAATGGGGACTCAATTCTGGATAATTGTCTTGGATTCTCGGCTATTCGGCCATATCACCATTTTCTGTTAATCATCATAACCATTTATTGACTAACAGACAAGCACATCAGCCCTATAATTTTATGCCCGCCACTAGGAAAGTCCTGCTCAGGTTAAGTTCACGGTCTGAAAGGGATATTCAGTCACCCTTCCATTTGAGATACGAGGTGTTTCAATCTGTCCCTTTCAATTTGATCATTGTCAGCGTAAAATCAGCCTTGCTTTTTTTGCGATGTTTTAAGTTTTCAAGACCGTTCAAGCAATTCACTGGATTCAGATGATCTCGTCCAAGTCAATTTACCCGGCGACAATGTCGCACACGAACCATTACTTATGTCGGCTTGTCTCTATCCAAAGACCCCTTTCGAATCTAAGCTTAGATAGACAATAGAGAAAATCGAAGTAACAAAAGTCCTCATAAACTGAGAAGGTCAACCGGCTATTAACCTTTTAAAGAATGTGTTAAAATTATTATAAGAATTCTGAATATACTGCGAGTGAAATTCTTGGCGGGCCTTCAATCGTGGGCGTTTCAGTTCTCCGGTAGTTTGTTTCTTACCCGTTGCAGTTTAACGAGCATTTTCGACTGCTGCTTCGAAGTTCGTTGACTTAGTGACGCACGTACGTCGGCTCTTATTGGCCCAGTCTTATTCCCGGCAACTGCATGGCAATATAGGATTCCGGTTTATTTATGAACGTGATTAAGCAAACGCATACGACATAATTAATATGGTCAGCCTACTCTTTTTTAAAAGCTGAACACGTGAAAGCCCATAAAAATATTACGAAATGGTTTTATCTAGAACCTCTAGTGGTTTAGTTTTCTGTGGGTTAACGTTAGCTCGAGCATCGAAAACACACTTAAAATCTTAAGTGCCGATCAAACAACTGTACTGAGCGAGTGATCCAAATACCACAGAATAGACGGCGAAACAAAAAAACAGACAATCGGCGCCAAGCGGGAAAAAGGCGCAGCCGTGGTTTTGCTCACGAATCACGAGAGATTGTTTCTCCCTGTAGAATTAAAAGAATGGATATCTGATAGTTAGGGTAGAAGGGGGGAAAACGCGGGAACGAAATCCCATGTTTTCTGTGGAGTTAATACGTTACTGAAGATATAACAGAAGAAAGAAAACGATATTGCAGACAGTAACGAAGGTAAATATCAAATATTGACTTCCTTGTTGCCACATAAACTTTTTTTTCCCTAAAAAGATAAAAACATAAAGGAACCATCAAGGTGGAAAATTTGTGCAAATTTGGTGATATTTAGAAAGTATGCGCTATGCAGGAGATGTTTAAAATTTCGCGGGAAATACACGCTGTCATGACAACTGAGCCAGCGATCAAAGTGCGGAACAGTGTGGGGAAAAAAACAAGATGGCGGGCACGGGAACGATGCAGATGGACCCATTGTTTTTAGCGATGAGCTTCTATCGGCGAAGAAAATTCGAAGAATGCGCAGAAGTTTGCACACAATTGCTAAAGAAGAATCCGTACGACCAGGTATTCTATTTTCAGGGAGATCAGACAAAAATGTGATGATTTCCCCCTGTCATTTCTTCAGTTGTTTGCCGTTACTCAATGGCAATGCAACTTTCGGTAGAGACGTTTGGTATTTTGGCATCTTATAAAGGATATTTTTTTCTCCTTTAGAAGATTAAAAATTCACTTTCTGTCTATTTTTTGCTTGATCAGGCGTCATGGTGTTTGAAAACACGAGCGCTCACAGAGCAAGTCTATGTCGATGAAGTTGATGTCGATGAAGAAGGAATTGCTGAAATGTTGATGGACGACAACGCTGTTGCCCAGTTACCGCGTCAGTAAAACAGTTTTGGCGCTTTATATTAGTTTTTCTTTTAACCCTAGAAGCGATAAACAAAATATTTTCCCTCCCCCGTGGGCAAGCAAAAATGTCCCAAAACGATTACCGTATTGAAGAAAAATTTGGAAAAACAGAGAGTGGTAAAAAAAGGTTAGATCATAGTATTTGTTTCCAACCATGCATTTCACCAGAGAGGTATGAGACACTAGAATTCAGTTTTCTAATATTCATGATCTGCCCACAAACATCTTAATAAATTATTTGCTAAACAATATTGTTGTTCTTAATACTGCTGAGAGGAGTGGGGAGCAATTTGATTTATTCCTAGTAATTAATTATAGCAGGTAATCTGACCTAGTACATTGGGAAACTGTGTGTTAGCTTGTCAAGTGTTAAGTGGGTCTATAAAATGCATGGATTGGAAAAACTCTTGAAAATCCTCATACCAGCAATTTGTAGGATATTTGCCATTTTTAGAAATGAGCAGGAAACTGGAGGCAGCGTGACTGAGTGGTCAGGGTGTGGGACTCGCAATCCGGTGGTCCCAGGTTTGACTCCCACTCTGGCCACTTGCTGGTTTTGTTCTAGGTTGTCCTGAGTTCAAATCATCAGCCACGCTTGTAAATAGGCAACTGGTGCAGCCTCCCGCTAGTTGAAGTTTTTAGTCCTGCTGTGATCTGTTTGCATCATTTGTCTCAGAAATATTTGAGTGGAGTGCCTATAAACTAGATGGATATACTAAGTGCACTTTCCACTTTAAACAAACCTTTAACCTTTAACCTTTTAACGCTTTAAGTCCCAATAGTGACCAAAAGCAGTTTTCTCCTAACGATATTCATACATTGTCGTGAGATGAGGTTATGAGAATTAATAAAATGTTCACCCAAGAGAAAATACTTTGATCTTTTATCAAATTCTCTTAAATAATTCTTAAAGGAAATGTATAGAGATCAGTTTGGAGAATTTGTATGTGCATATTGGGGCTTAAAGGGTTAACTGGGCTGAGATAACTGGAACTGTTAGTAGGAATAGGGAAAAAAATGGGCCATAAGCTGACCGGGGCATCCCCAGTAACGATCCCAGGAGCAATAATTGCAGGATGCATTTCAGCTCCAGTTCTCTTCTTATTTGTAATGTGGTAAATACCTTAAATACTCTTTAGCTAAAAATGTTAATACATGTAAGCATTCCCCTTTAACACTCCTCGTACTGAATGTACGGTACACAATATGTAGTAATAATATAGTCCTTCTATGTTAAAGCACAACAAGGACTAAAAGAGATATGCATTGTTAAACAGCAGTGATAAAAACTGCCATGGAAATTAAAGGAATGGGATATTTCTACAAATACACATGTTGAGATCGATCGATCGATCTTTGCGTCCTACGGGATGCATGTGCCATGAACTATTTTGCATCTTTGAGGATTTTTTATGCATCAGGGATGTACGATGCAGAGGTAACAAAATCACCAATATTACATGAAGTACCAGCTTTTTGCAAGGAGGCGTGCTAATAGAAAAGATTTATAAAGAATGCTCTCTAATTATAACTGTACTAATTATGGTGAATGATTGTCAAACAGGTCCTGGGACATCATTAAAGAAACCGGGGACAAGTACAGGACATGGAGCCCCAACTCCAGGAGTCAGGTAAATTACTAAAGTGTTTACACTCCTAAATGTTTTAGAATAAAGTAGACTCTTACAGTTATAAGTCTGCAGGGTTCGCGTTGTCTTGAAAAGTCCCTGAACTGTAGGGGAAGTCCTTGAAAAGTCCTTAAATTTCATTTTTCCTTGAAAAGTCCTTAAAGTTCAGTGCAAGTCCCTGAAAAATCCTTGAATTTTCCTCAACTTTAAATGTCCTCAAATTAGTAAGGGGTTGTTCCCAAGTGATACGGCTCCGACACATTAATAAAGTTTTCAATTCTATTCAATTCTATGTAGTGGCCTGGAAAGTGTTTTTTGATGCTTTCCAGTTGTCCAAGACAGAATATAAATCATAGCTCAAAGAATTTAAAGATTATTTACACAAAGAGTTTAAATTATCAACCATCAATTTAAGACAAGTGAACTGAAAAATGTAGAGAAGCTGGTGAAGCAAACAGTTCAAGCCTTAAAGCCTTATTTATAAAGTAGACTGGGAATGTGCAGTTATGTACTATCTGTGAAATTATATTTCTAGTAGGTGTTCCTTGAAAATCTAATGTGGCCCTTGAAAAGTCCTTGAAAAATAGTTGCAATTTTTTGTATGAACCCTGGTCTGGTCTATTCTGTGGTGGCATATCCTTACAAATCCTTGCTTGATAATCAGTATTTTCAAGAGATGCTATGTCATTCCAGGGCTTGAAATAATTTTCTGGCTGCTGCGGGTCAAGTTGTCCAGTCAAACCTAAGTGTCGAGTCATCCAAGGATTTGACTGGACAAGCTTAAAATATAATTTTGAACAGACATTGTCTGTTGATCTTCTGTTATTTCAAGCTGTGCCTGCTGATTCTAGTAGTATGCATTCTGTTGTAGTCTTAAAAACCTGGACAGTCTTTGGGGTAATTGAGCGGTTACAGTATTAAAACTGCCCGTGTGCTCTCTCTGGGGAGGCCCCAGATTCAAATCAGTGCTTGGGACACATGATGGGGTTGCCACCTACTTGCCATTTGATATTTCTTGGTGTTGTTTCCCAGACCAATGTCACAGGCGGGACGTCCAGTCAGCGGATTTGTCAGACCAGGAACACAAAGTGGAAGACCAGGAACTATGGAGCAGGCTATCAGGACTCCTCGCACTGCACAAACGGCCAGGTATGCACATACACCCAGACAATAATTCAGTTAACTCTTCCAGTCATCATTGTGACATCTTAGGATTAGGTGAAAGGAAAGGTAGGTGAGCAGTGGAACAAGATTTTCATGGAGATTTTCAGGTCAATGTCACGTGGTTTTTTTGCTTCTTTCTCTGGTGTCCTTGGCTGAATTGTGCTCATTCTGGTATGGTTTGAAAGATCTTTTCACTCTGCACAAGTTAGCGAAGAAAGTTGTCCTTGACCGTTAAAACTGATGACGTCACAAAGGGTAGAAAGGACCTGGATCCGCACTGGCGGTTACGGGTGGTTCAGGGGCGAATGGGTTAAAGTGGTCACCTATCGCAAAATGCCCATCACAAAAATGTTATGAAACTCGGATATAAAGTTATAAAGGAGAAATAAAGACAATAATACTTATATTTTCTGTTGCAAAAAGTCAAAATTCATGAAGAAGACAAACATTTTGGCTAATCATGTTGGTAACCATGGTGACACCAATATCCTCACACGTGAAAGATAAAAATAGTATCTTCCCTGCGCGCAATGAATATATGATTTTTTAGTAAAAGGAAAAATCCTGGTATTTCATCATTATCTACATAATAAAAGTGTCTTCATCTTGAATGTTAACTTTTGCTTCAACTGTGGGACTCACTGACATTATCACTGTGCTTTGTCAAGTTCTCTTGAGTTCATTCTCTGCACTTCCAATATTGGTGACAGATGTGACTTTGTCAGATTGTTCTATAGCTATGATACTACTTTATGTTTGGATGGTCTGACTGTCTAACCAGTGAGAAATTAACATCACAATAACTTACCAAAATACCAACAATAAGATTAAAGACTTTAAAAAATCTTGATTTGGGGCAAATTATTTGACTATGATGAAATTATTATAATTTAGTGAAATCCTGTGTCCTTAACCAAGTTACTAATTTTTTTCTCAATAGCATCCATTTTCTTTTTCTTTAATTGTTCATGCTTAAAAGTAAAATGCATGTAGTACCAGACATTTTAGTGTCGGAGAAAAACTGACCATGCAATCTAATTACGCATTAATTCTTGCTTTCTATTTGACCATCAATATTTGACCATGGCTTTATTTTTTAGACCAGTCACGAGTGCATCTGGCCGACATGTTCGTCTTGGCACTGTAAGTACACATTGTATAATGTTTGTTTTGTGCTACCATTGATGTCTTGAAATGACTTCCCGTAGTCAAAAGCCTACCATGTAATGATTCAATTTAGCGCCCTCCTTTTAATAAGCGCCCCCTCGCAAATAAGCGCCCTCCTTCAAAATTTTATATGTTTTTGTTAATAATCACCGCTATTCCATTAAACACCCCCATTCTGCTAAGCGCCCCTATTCTAATATTATAACATTAGAATAATATGGGTATGTATTAACTGAGGTTCATCCTCCTTTAATTGCTCACAAACGTACAGTAATGCCACATTTCAAAACAAGGATCCTTTTGAAGGGATCACTTTGAAGATACTGCACAAGAAGGCTTTTATTTAAGGTATTGATGTAAGTGACACTGTCAAAGCTATCGGCTTAGAGATAGATTCAAATTCCCTCAAGTTAAGTGAACATTCACTGTATATTTGTTACTGTTGCAGTTTCTGTTATTGTTCCTTTTAAAATAAATATTAAAGTTTTGTTTTGAACATTTGTTTGTTTCTCAAAAAAGAAATAAGCACCCTGTCCCAAATAAGTGCCCTGTCTTGAATAAGTGCCCCCCCCCCCCCCCCCCCCCCCGGCCCCCTTGAGTTACCAAAAGCAAAAAACCACCCTGGGTGCTAAACTGAATCATTACGGTAATCCCTTTAGTGAAACTGCAAAAATGTCTTTTTGTTTTTCAGGCATCCATGTTGTCACAGCCAGATGGACCATTTATAAATATTTCAAAACTGAACTTGTCAAAATACGCACAAAGACAAAATCTTGCAAAGGTACAATGTGACAACTCAAAATTATAACATACAACCACTATTTAAAATTATTGCTTTTGTTTATTATGTTTATTTGTTTTGGAAAGTCAACCACTACATATTTGGTAGTAGGTTTCATCTTTGCTTTAAAGCTGTTTGATTTAGCCTGAGGTGATTGTCAACTAAATACACATAATTTCTAATATATAAATTGTTTTTAAAACTTACTTATATTTTAAAGTTCTTTTTTCTGTCTTTTCCAGGCCTTGTTTGAGTACATTTTCCACCATGAAAATGATGTTCGAAATGTAAGTGTAGCTCTTTCATGAAAAGTGTGTCTTATTTTGGAGTGTTCTAGTCTCAAAATTTTTTATGTCATAACAAATAAACGTTTTTGTTGGTAAAATGTTCCTACATATCCAGATATTTCCAGTAACTGCAAGTGGATAAAGAAATTCTCATGAAAGTCATCACAAACCATCCTCAAAATAATTAGGTCACCAATACAAATGCTTCAATTGTTAAAATGTGAAATATTTTGAAAATAGAAAATATTTATTGATTAAGCAATGCTCCTGGAATTTTGGTCATAGTACAAACTTACTGAAACACCACAAAGTTTACGTGTTTGGTGAACAAAAGGAAGTTATGGTTAGAATTTGTTGTTTTTGAAGGAAACATCTTTTGTAACATCATTTGATCGAGTAAAGCGTTATAACTGTCTTTCTCAGTCATGTCCACTTTCCTTCCAAAAAACTCATCTTTAGTTCACCTTAAGTTTGGTTTTGTAAAAATCAAAAGTACATTTTTTTCGAATTTTTCCGAATAATTTGACTACATTTTTTATGTAAACTGATTATTTCTGTTAGGCATTAGAACTTGCAGCAACAGCAACTGAAGAATGTCAGTTTAAAGACTGGTGGTGGAAAGTTCAGCTGGCCAAAAGTTATTACAGGTGCATACAAATTTCGATATCACATGACCGTTTTCAATGTTCATCGGTTTGTGGGACATAAACTTTCCCTCACTCGCGTCTTTCGCTGGCTGTACTAACTCTCGATAAAAAAAGAGATTAAACTGTTTTCGTAGTATGTTTTTTTCCCTCTTATTTCATAGTCTCCCACGTTCGTCACACGGCTCTCGAGAGTCGGTCAAAGATAAAAAATGCCTGAACAAACGCAGGGACCCTCATGAAGCACTCCCTTATTTAGCCTAAACGGGTATGTGCCACACTGGACAGGTTGTGGTTTGTGGGGTCTTGATTTTTTAAACAGGCTGTACAATTTTCTTATAACACTTTCGTTTTGCATTCAGACTTGGTATGTATCGCGATGCAGAGAGACAGCTCAAGTCAGCACTTCGTGACCAAGAAGTTGTGGATATTTATTTGTATCTTTGTAAAGTGTACAGAAGACTCGATCAACCACTTACCGCCGTTGAAGTTTATAAAAAGGTTGGTCTTGTCAGTCCTTTGTCAATTCTGTCTCCTTTTTGTTTGTCTGATAAATAAATAACGTTTTTAAAAGGGAAATTTAAGCAGCGTTGGATTTTTTTCGGCTCATGTTGTTATTTTTCACAAGTGAATCTCCTTCCTCTTCCCTGGGTATTTCTTGCTTTATTCCCATGTCGATCCTTAAAACCTCAAAGGAAACACAACAAACCGAAAGAAAGGAGAAAAACTTGGCTGATATCTAACCATCTTGACCTAACAAGCTTGGTCAATAATGCATATTTCCAGTTTTCATTTCAATACGGTTAGGTTTAGAACTCTGCATCAGTAAAAGTAGTCAGTGATTCGTTTTTGTCGTTCAAGTTAAAGATACGGTTCTTCTCGTTGTTGCAGGCCTTGGAGAAATTTCCTGGCGAAACTACGCTTTTAACAGGAATAGCTCGCATTCACGAGGTAAAAAAGCTGTTGGTTTTTCAAGCTCATTCCCAGCTGGGGAAGGGACAGCTGCGAGTTTCTCTCTCTCAGTTGGATAGCATTTGTTTTAAAGTTCGTTATTTTAAAAACAGTCGATAAATTTTCTACTTCGACACGAAAATTTACATGACTTTCTTTGAGAAGGTCTTGAGCATGAGTGAAATGAATCTTTGTTCTCTTTATGTTGATGCTGTAGGAGTTAAATGACATGACGAATGCGGTCAAACTCTATAAAGAAGTGTTACATTATGACAACACTCACGTCGAGGCCATCGCTTGCATAGCCACGCACCACTTCTACACAGATCAGCCAGAGATAGCGCTCAGATTTTACCGGTGAGTCTACAGGTTTTTTATGCACTTCCACATTTCACTTTGGTGGCTATCAAAGACTATTGTTATTTTATCTACGAAAATCTTATTTAGCTGAGTGATAGAGACTGGTAAGGTGGCTCTAACTTTTGTATCTTTTGACGAAGTCCTATGGTGTGACCAAATAAAATCTCTTTGACAGTGCTTTAAAATGGTCCTATTTGTTTTTCGGCATTTTACAAAATTAAATTTGAATTTTTTGTGTGATTTTGACTATGGCCACTTCTTGGAATGGAAGGAGGGTTTCAATAAACTGCTCGATAGACTTCCATAAAGTCTGTTTTGTAAGGGTCATTGTTTGTCGCTCTAAAAAGTCCACTTGTGGCTAAGTCTAACTGCGCGCTTATACATGTTTATATACAGTGCAGCTAAATTTTAGGGTGTTAGTGATTTTAACGTGTTTTCCAACGATTGTACAGTTGTGGCGTCAAGTGATGAGGGCGCATGATAGTATTGATTTATAAAGGTGCTTTAAATGGTCAAAACTGACGATGTCTTGACGATGCTTTGCACGTGCCCCACGTGACACGCGTACTTTATCGAGTTGTCCTGTACGGCACTAGGTCTACTTAACCATTTCTTGAACTCTCCCCAAAGCACCAAACAATGTTTCAATGTTTTCTGAGGAGCATAATTATTACACTGCAACAGGAATATTGTGCCCACAAAAACTCAGTGCAAAAAGTACTACACTTTAAGAAACGGTCCTTATAAGAACGATAGCAACAACGGCAACGCACATGTTGGGATGCAAAAAAAGGTGCTAACTTTTCCATTGTCTGTACTTACTTCTCATTAGCTTAAACAGCAAAAGTTAACAAAACCTCATAAAGCGGTACATATATTCATCCTTACTTTCCAACCATCTTCCATATAACAAAATCTGGTCTCAGTTTGAATAACAAAGAAATCCTATGTGGGGAACATGTAAAATTGTAAACTTTTCTTGGCTATTGTTTTCAAATCTTGTGATTGGTCAAAATCTTTTAATACAAAAAAACACCCCTTCAAAGTGGAGTGTAAATGCATTTTATTGCGTAAACGGCCTTCATGTAGGTTTATGCATTCTCTGTGTAAAAATGAGAACATTCCTATGTGTGGAAAGCACCGTTGCCGCATAACAAAAGAAATTGCTATCCACCTTACCCGGATCATTACTTAAATGCTAGCGTTAAACATGACATTCAAACATACCGTAATCCTTTCTACTCAAATACATCTCATCAACTATTATTGTCGCTTTTTCGTCATCTTTTTCTTCCAGTCGCCTTCTTCAGATGGGCGTGTACAACGCGGAGCTGTTCACCAATCTTGGGCTCTGTTGTTTTTACGCTCAGCAGTATGACATGACGCTTAACTGCTTCGAAAGAGCGCTGAGTTTAGCTTCAGACGAGAACATGGCGGATGTCTGGTACAACATTGGACACGTCGCTGTGGTAAAGTAGTTTATATGTATATATATATTTTGTTTTTCCGTTAGAAATATCATTAAAGGCAGTTTAAATAGTGTTATGGTTAATATACTTGGTTAGTTCCTTCCACTGATTTAAAAAAAAAAAATGAGGCGGTGATCAGGAAAGTATTGACTTTGTAACGTTTTTCACCACTACGCTTGGTGATTTACTAAAAACAAAAGGGAAAGAGCTCACAATGAAAACGTAATGTTTCTGTTGTGGTTTCTGATTTAAGATACTGAAGGTTATCTCTTTTAGTTACCATAGCGCTTATCTTAATAAACTCATCTTTATGTATACCACTGAATAGTTAACTTCTATTGTACATAGACAGTCTATAGATCGTTTAATGATGTAGATTTAATTATGTAATTTATACGGTGATTTATACAGAACGTTGTTTAAAATGTTCTTTTTAGGGTATTGGCGATATCCAGCTTGCCTACCAATGTTTCAGATTAGCGCTTGCGTCAAATAACGACCACGCAGAGGCCTACAATAACCTTGGGGTCCTGGAAATGAGAAAGGGCCATACAGAGCAGGTACGTATATCCCGACCCTTCCCTAAGGACCTTGTTTGAAGGGTTTGTTTTCTCCCCATAAGAGGGACCCTGATTTGGAGACTGTAACACTTAACACTGCAAGCTCTTGAAACGCCACAAAATAGAAGACATGGAAGCTAGCAGAAATACCTTACTCAGAACCCTCAGGTGGGCCAAAAGTGAAGACGCTGTCATTCGCCTCTAGGGTGCAGCTCCACGGCAAATTTCTCACAAACCACACTTCGATCGATGGTAACTACATTTGTGAGGCTGGATGGCTTCACAAGGGTTTTGGGACCCAGGTATTTCCGTTTGTTTTTCCACGCATTATCTTTTTGGTGGGCTGTTCTAAAGGCCCATCCAACCTCCCCGGATCCGCCCCTGCATCTTCAAGTGATCATTCAGACACTATTGGTCACATTCATGTTGTTGCAGAGCCGGTCAAAATAACCTTTAAACCATAAGGCTTGGGACGGCGAACAAACATGACGAATGAGCGAGTTAAGATTAAATTGTAACCGCCGTAATGTTCATTTGTATTTGTTCTATTGAATGCAAAAGATCGATACATAGCGAACAACATGAGCTACAAGAAGAGAGGGTGATCTGACTGTGTTTACACTTTGTCATATAAAACGAAGACTAACACAGTTACCCTTTCTTGCAGAATGTCTTTTGACTAGATACTAATAACTTCTTCTTGTTTACGTGGCCTTCAGAATTATGATCTTACTTACTTACTAACGGACTTGCAAAACAAGGCGATCGCATAGTGATTGCAGTTTCTATGGCAACTATAATCACAAAAATACGAAAAAAAAATAGGGGTGTGTACAGAATTATGGGTGCTCACTGATGCAAGTAAAATTTCAGTTTTTCTTTTACAGGGTTTTTTAAAGGTTTTGACCGGAATTTTCCCAGCAAATTTGCAAGTAAAAGGAGGAACGCCAAACTGATTCAGCAAAATTAATGTGGTGTTGTGTGTTCCCTACAGCGGGACCACCGGAACCCGTTGTACTGAGAAACATACCCTTTTGTTCTTTTATCGCCAAAATGACGCGGAAAAATCAGTTTAATAACGTTTGCACCTGCGGCATCAGGCCTCATAGCCCCCAGTATTTTCTATGCTAATGGGATAAGGGTGCGCACAGGACGGAAATTACGTTTTACTTAGATCGCAAATACACAATTGTCTAATATTCAGTTTTACAATTCTTTATTGTTGCTTTGCTTTATTAGGCCCGTGCGTTCCTTCAAGCTGCCGCTTCTCTTGCACCCCACATGTACGAGCCGCACTATAATCATGGGCTGCTGTCACACAAGGTACGCGTTGTTTTTGTAGAGTGAAACTAGTCAAAACACAACATCCAAAAAGGTTCCTTCCTCTTAGGCCTTAGTTCTTTTCGGATATCTTGAACGAGACACAGTGAAGCAAGACTGTTTTTCTCAAGATCTCAGATGAAGCTTATAATTGCGGTGTCCCGTGGTACTGGGGAAAATATCGAGAATGGCAGCCGTTGTTTTTGTCACGCAAATGTACTTTGTCTTGCACGCCAGCCGCGCGAGGGAGCGTCTCCTCTCATGTGCCGCTCGCACGAGACTCCAGGTGGAGAGCTTGCTCGCACACTACATACTTGCCTTCGTGAAACCTTTCACGTTCTTCGTTGTCTCATAATCATGTGATATCACATACGCTCGTGGTTGCTTGTGAACCATGTGATATCTCACGCGTTCCCTATTGCCACAAAATCATGATATCACACACGAACTGAAATCTTGACCCCACTTGACTTAACCCATTCGCCCCTAGAGATTTTGCCAAAAAACGCGTTTTGAAGCTTTACCACAAAGCCGTTTACAGGTCGTACTCTTCGTGGCCTTCTGATCCAGATGCAAAATATTAAGCTTGCGAAGTTCAGGCATGCACAGAAAGCAAAATTTCGAGTTCTTGGGTTTAAAAGTGACACAGAAGTCTTGACTTTTACTTTTCGCTTTCTCTCCTCCCTTATTTTTTCGCTTTCCTTGCCTCATTTTTTTTTCTTTTGTTGGGCATTTAGTAGGCTTGCAGTAGTTTTGCAAATCCTTCTCGGATTTCCCAATAAAACGGTAAAGAAGGAAACCCATGAAATCCGGATTTGGATTTCTAAATTTAAATCCACCCTGAGTACGAATTTCGGGAAGATGATTTTGCGTTCTATTGCGAAACTTGTAATCTGGGTTTCGAAATCCAAACGCACCCTGGTATGTAAACAAGCCGTTTTTAGTGTCGTCACGCAACGCTTCTCCCTAGGAGCGTTGCGTGACGACACTAAAAACGGCTGTTTATTATACTAACCCTGGTAATGACCTCCTTATTTTTGGTGTTTGTAGATCGGCGACCTTCAGAGCAGCCACGGATCGATAAGTAAATCTCTGGAGGGTTACCCAGATCATTCTGACAGCAAAGATGTTCTCAAACAACTCAAGGAAGACTTTGCTGCTTTGTGAAGTCAACAGAATTTGCGCTATATGTACAGTGCTATTCCTTAAAAAGCAATTTCTTCTGTTATGTAAATAAACTCGCCGAAATTCTCGTATTCTTTAGGGCTTTTCCTTTGTTTCAAATTCATTATCATACACCACCATGTCCAAAAACAAAAGAAAAGAAAGTATAAACCAAGAACATATCATTTTTGAATCCACTGCCATTCTAACAAGGAGACTGAGACACAAGCAGCATCTGAATAGGCTTTCTGGTTGGAGATAGCCCATGCCCTCTCTATAGAGCGATTTTTGTATTACCTTGAAAAATGGTTTCCGCAGTAAGGGTTCGTTATTTGTTTTATCACGGGATAGATGAAAAGATAAAATCATGGACTCGTTGTTTTTCCGCCAAATAAATCCCTGAGACGGATACAAGCATTGTTCGATTATCTTATCCAGTCGGCAGCTTCAAGTGATGGAAAATAACTTGCGCTTGTGTGTGCCCGATAGACCAATCTGATTATTATAGCCTTGTTCGTTCACCGTTGTGATTTCGTTCGTGCGTAATCATTTTAAGGTCAAACTAAAATCTCTCTATCTTTAACTCTTTTGTAGTGGAAAATTTACTCTTTTCTTTCCCCGTACATTCTTTTCTCGCGGTTTTTCTTCGCTAGACAGCCTGTTTATATGCGATACTCTAAGGCGTAGTCTCTATCGAACTTGCTCACCTTCACTCACGTGTGTGCACAACTTGTTTCTAGAGACCTGCATTGTACAAAGTTCATATTATATTGTACATAGTTTACCTCTAAAAACAATAAATGGAAACCGTAACAATTTTCTTAAGGTGAATTTATTTAGCAAAATACAATTCGCAGGCACCTTTATCACAAAGACCTAGGATGCACTGGGTAAAAATTTTTCTCAATACTATATATACAGGAGTGTTCTTTAAATTACCTCTTAAAGCCGTAGCGCTATAAAAAATGATCTCATTTACAACGATCTCTAAAATACACAATGATCATCTTAATTAACCATAGTTGGATGATGGTTTGTCTGCAAAACGGTTCTTGTCCCACAGCCCTTTGCCCTCAAGTCTTTAAGTAATTTCTTTTGCAGTAAGTAGCTTGCGCAGCTGGCTGAATTGCTTAGGCGCGCGCGTGCGAGAGTTTTATCGCGAGAAAAGTTCAAAGCGTCTACTCCCCATTCGCAGCTGCTCTGCAAAAACGTTTCTCACGCTCACGATCCCGCTGGCTACGCAGGCTAGCAGTGGGTGGAACACGCAACCGAGTGTAAAACGATCTTTTAGCTTTCCAACAATTTTCTTACGATATCCATGTTAAAACTTAATAATGCTAATGCGGAAAACAACTACTACAGCGAGAAACGGCGGCAAAGAGTGTCACAACTTAAACGCGTATGAAAGCAAAAAGATATGCCGCCAGATGACTCAACTGTGTCAATTATTAGGAAATAAGACATTTTCAGATTTTACCTCACAAGATAGATTTTGAAATAAGATGGGAATATTGAAGCACGGGCTTGTTTCTGTATTTGTCGGTCAAATCAACAACACAAAAAAAGTTACACAATGTTCAGACACCACCTTTTTCCGATACAGCCTGATTTTAGAAAAAGTGTCTGCCTTTAGAGGCCAATTTTTAAATAGCCTTAGAAATAAATACCTATATAATTATATTACGAATTCAATTAAAAGCATAGCTGCATGATAAATGAATCAGTTAACTGTTACACTTTAAATTAATTTTAATAAACTTTAAATAATGACATTTCCTTTCGAATCATTACTGCCATTGTCCTCATCATATTTCTAAAATTGTTGGAAATTCTACAAACCAGACCAATGATCTAAGATTTAGTTTACGACACAAAGAAAAATACTTGCAGAGCAGTTAGAATATAAGCCCGTGGGAGGGGGGGGGGGGGGGTACTCCCTATAATGGCCTATACGGGGAGGCTCCGCCCGGAAGGGGTATATCAGGCTTCAGGTATTAAAGGGTGGGTACTTCACAAGTTGCAGTATATGAAAGAGTAGGAAAATCTGTAATTTCGGCGGGATACGGAATTTCTGTCGCTGAGGCGCAGACGTCACTCCTGGCGAAATGCCCCTAGAGGCGAGGAGCTAATAAAAGAGACGAATATTTTCGCAGACTATACAATTTGTCAATACAAGGTACTATACAAAAGGGATACCTTTTCTGTCAAAAATGGTATATAACAGGGTAAGGGGTTGGACCTCAGCGTGGAGCCTCCTTGGATAAAACATTGTTGAGTAACCCCCGCACCCCCCCCCCCCCCCCACTCCCTCCCTGGAAAATGGGCAACCACGACAACGACGACAGTGGGAACGTCAAGAAAAAAATTAACAATTATTGGACGAGGTTGACCAAACTGATGTGCGAGAGACTGACAAATTACAATATTTCGCTATAACCGAGTTCCATAATTATTTTATCATTCGATCGCCAAGTTTGTTTTTTAATGAATATCTTCGGGAAGCTAAGCGTTCAACCATTTCCACGAAAGAGAGATCGTAAGAAGGAGAAAAGCGTGGCAGAATATTACTTGTAGCCAAACAAAGTTGGACGACATTGCGCGTGAGCAGCAGACCATTATTTGTGCGCAGTTATTTTCAAGTCACGTGGTGGGCTCTCGGCCAATGAAAAGGAAGAAATATTTGCATCGAATGATAATTGGTTTTGTGAGCAAAATATTATAACGGCTCTCATTCCATTTGGTACATTACGTCGACGTAAACTACACGACTACGACGTGAAACTTCAGTAATGAGTCGTAGACCTGGACACAAGACAACAAATTTTCCTTTTTCTTTAGAACTTGAAAAGAGCGCTCGAGAACCCAACTCCAGGCAAATTCGCCTACAGTTGACAAACTGAGTGCAGCTAAATTCATGCGATAAAATTTCAAAGAACGCAAATTCAGTTTTTAGAGACGTTTTCACTGCCGTCGTCGTTGTGGTTACTTAAGCTCTCAAATGTCAACTTCAGCTACGCGAGAAGCAACAAATTCCGAAAGTGCTGCAATTTGACGAGTTATGGTAAGGGTTTACGACAAAAAGGGGACAGCTACAGTGGTGGATCCCGAGGGATCAGCCCCCCCCCCCCGCCCTTATTTTTACACCAAGCTGAGGCCCGAAGGTCGAAATTCTCAAATTTACATTTTTGTTCAGAGAAAAAAAACCATCGATCCTTCCAGAAAGAGTACATTTGTGTCATTTTGACCCAATGAACAAAATTCTCTAGAAATTAAAGGCAACCATAAATGTTAATGTTAGTTTGGTAAAATGAGAAAATAATAAACCCTTATTTATCAAAGACACCGGAAACGACAAACTTAGAAAATTTTGCTTTTTTCATCAGTTTATTGTGTTTTATTTTTTTTGCATTTGTTTATCGTTTTGTGCGAATACTGGGGTTCGCACTAGATAATGCTACCACCACAGCAAGCATCACCGCTTAAATTTTCCAGGTTTCGTAATTTTACCGTCCTTTTTCTAAGAAGAATCCATGGTGTTTCTTTTTAGTTTCGGAGGGAAAATAAAATTGAAGGGAAAAAAAATAAAGGGAAACCTAACAGGTACAATGCCCTTCCACTTACTCTCTGGCTTCAAATTACCACAGGCTTGTCGCTTATGGCAACCAAAGGACGAATGAAATCCAGGCGAGATTTGCTCGGCTTGTAACGGCGTAATCTACAGAAGACAAGACAAATATTCATTTAATTCATCCTGCAGGTTGTGTTTCAACAATTCACAAAACTCAAAGCCCTTACAATGACAGAAAACTATCGTCAGGGATACTAAGTCAGTAGGTGTAGTGATAAGAAAGACGAATAGGCCCCCAACGTAGCTTGAGAAAACAGCCAACATTTCGCGACGCCTACACTGGTTTCCGCGCGAAACCACGAGCGCAGAAATTCCATACTGATGTCGTTCACTTCCCAGATCTGGGTAGTGCGTCTGATTGGTGGAAGCAAATTTTCCGCCAATCAGAAGCATCATCCACATCTGGGTGCCGTCGCGTCATCAGTATGGAATTGCTGTACTCCTTTCTCCGACGTCACTTCGCGGGAAAACGAGTGGCGGCGTCGCGAAGTGTCGGATGTTTTCTCAATCTACCCACAACGCTGTTACTGCAGTCATGGATAACTTGCGTTGCTCAGAGTATAGACTGACTACCCTATTCATAGTCTGCTACAGAGCCGTTTTTAGTGTCGTAACGCAACGCTCCTCCCCACTTAGTAGGGAGGAGCGTTGCGTGACGACACTAAAAACGGCTGTGTAGCAGACTACCCTATTCAAGGTACCAACCAGTTTTGTCATGGCCGCATGTCTAAAAACATTTTCCATCATTTTCCCTCGGCTCTGTGTGAACGCCGTCTTATCTACCTCGTAGCCAGGCGCGTTCTAGCAGATTCGTAATCGAGAGCGACTGGGGCGATTTTGGTTCGAGCAAGGGATCATGGAAAGGGCTCATTTTCATTCGTCAACCCATCACAGCGTACTTTGCGCCAACACTTGACGTTTCCATGATCCATTGCGCGATGCTCCTTTCTCACTTGCAGTCGCGCTTTTTACCAAACACTTGAGACGCCTAAGGACAAGGCAGCCGTCTTATTCTGACTTAGACTCCTTGGTCCAAGTCAAAGTTAACCTTTTGCCGCAGCCCAGGAGTTGTTTAAGTGTATTTACTTAATAAGTTAACGCACTAGATCGAAACTTTTTACAGCCTACCTCGCTGAAATACATCCCCGTTCTGATCTGCCCGGCGGAGGTTTGGGTCTTAGAAGCGAGTCTCGATGATGAGATTCAGCCTCGACCTCATCCAGGTTACCAAACTCCTGATGATGCGCGGGTTCGTCGGGTTCAATCGCCCAGTAGTCATCATAAACGTCCTCAGCTGCATCTTGCTGAACATCGTCTTTGTCTCCTCCTCCTCCATAGAGCTCGTTTAGGCTCGGTATTCTGGGCTCTGCCGCCAGCAAATCCGGCACTGCACCTTTCACAGGACTCTCTTCTGCAAACTCGCTTTTAGTCGCACCTACGTTCTCTCCAGTTTCATTATGATTTTCGACTACATTTTCACGGTTTCCTTCCGAGTAGAAGTTATCGTCTTCTTTCTGTTCTCTATGACTTGATAGTTCGCTATTTTCAGAGTCGGCTTCACTCTGATTACCAATATAAAATATACTATTTCTACGCGTGTCCTCATTTACTTTATTTTTATCAGATTCGCTCTCTTTCTCTTCCAGCGATGATATCTTACTGACTCGTTCCTCCTCACAAACTACCTTATTCTCTTGATCACCATTTGTGGAAGGGCTGTTCAGTTTTGTCTCATCTAATCTTTCATCGCCTTTCGAAGGAAGGTCTTGATTGGTTTCGGCCGGATTATCATCGACAGAAAACTCGGTATAATTATTTTCATCCCTCGGGGAGTCGACGTCCTCACAAACAGAATCTTCAGACAAGGATGACACGTCTTCCGCGACATGTGCTCCTTCAGTGTCTCCTAACACAAACTCTGCTTCACTGTGATGAATATCCGGACACGTGGTGACACCCATCGCATGGGAGCCAGCAACGTGAAGGGCGTGGTGTGAGTGGGTTGACCTGGTCCCCTCCTGCTTGTCTGAAGCAAATTCAGCAGAATCGAGCTTGTATTCATCCACGTCAGGGGGGGTTAATGGGGGTTCGTCGTCTCTGGCGACAATAGGCTCTTCATCCATCATCTGTTCCAGTACTGAGGGTACCCGGAAGAGTGCCCCAGGTCTTGCCTTCCCAGCCTCCTCAGCAGGTGGTTCATCTACCATTTGTTCTAGTACTGAAGGTACACGGAACAGACTCGGAGGTTTCGCCTGGGGAGGGGGCTCGGGCGAGTTCCCTTGCGAATTGTGGTCCAGCTTATGACTGCTCACTTCGTCGTGGGTTTTCCTCTCATCGCTGCTGTGTCGCACGGGTTCAGAATCCAGCGGAAGGTCGCGCACGAGCTTCTTAATGTCGTCATGGTGATGATGATGTTCAAACATGGCGGACAAATGATGGCTACTACCCATAGGCAGTTGCCGCTCAGTTCTACCTACATTAGCGAGTTCCTCTAGCTCCTCATCGTTCTCCGTTTCTACGACCGGAGGGGGCATGTATACAACGGGCTGGTCATCAAAGACACCCGGCGACCAAGGAGACACAAATCCCTCCTCCGGCTCCTCCTTCGCAGCTTCTGGATTGGAATCCGCTAAAGCAGGCTCCCTTATGAGGGGAATAGGGGTAGCCGGGGCACCGGCACCCGGGGAGGGAGATTCCTTAGAAACGGGTATCGTAGAGGGAGTTCCTTCTTTCCTGAAGTCAGATCCACCATTACCTACTTGAAGTGGGGTCATTCGCTGTGGACTTTCAAGCCCACCATCGTCTTCATTTTCCAACTCCATCCCTAGCTCCACGGAAGGTTGGTTTGTTGCTGTTTCCTGGTAATGCATCCCACGAGGGTCAGGAACAATTTCGTGTGAACGATCTTCATTGTCATTTTTTTCACTGTTTATTTGAATCTGTGGAATTGGTATGATGTCGATCGCGTTGTAGTCGGCAGGTTTGTTCAGTTTTTCATTATTTTTATTGAGATGTGCTCTCTGAACATCCTGCACAATAGCCGAGATCATCGCCGACGTTTCCACATTTATTTCTCCGTTCATCGGCTTTTCCTGTCAAAAAAGAAAAACGCTCTTGGTTAAGGACTGATAAATTGGTCCAAAACGAAAATTTTTCTATAATTTGTCAACTTCTTCAATCCGTTGAGATAATTAGAAAGAGGAAGACGAACTACGCATGCTTGCGTGCATAGATTGAAAGCAGCCTTAAGGGCAGCCCCTTATTTGTCTTTCGAGTTTTAGTAGATCGCGAACACGCGTGAGGGTCGAGCAGGGACCCGCGTGGAACGAGGGCGGAAGCCCAAGTGAAAAAAGCAAAAACGAAAAAACAAGAAAATAACCCCTTTTCATCTCTCCGCCCCAATCTCTTCTGCTTTTTACCGTCAAATTACATTATCAGCTTTTTCGCTCGCAACGCGTGGCTGTGAAGAAAGAAAATAGACCTCGCACGGTCTATTGCGTGCAGTTTGACACTGATATGCTCTGATGACTCCTCACAAATCCTGCTAAATTTAACTTGGATCATGATGTCATCATTCAAGTTAAATTTAGACGGTTTTGTGTGCACGCATTTAAGAGCATAACAGTGTTAATATCTAACCGTCAATTTGCATTGACACGCTGATTTTAGACAAGGGGGCATTGTCGTCTTTTTCTCTTGGAAGATATATATCAACAAATCCTTTGATTTCAGAAGTGTTAATATATTCATAACGTCACACCTCACCCTAACACCATTAACTGACTGAAAAACGACAAGGACTAGCACAAGCTGTCTGTCTCAGAGAAATGGCCGTTAAGGGAGAGTTGGCAGTACTTTCAATTACATTATGCAGTTGATATAGGTATTTTACAAAAAGGAATTTACTAACACCAGCTGCCTGTCTCACAGAGATGTCTGTTTAGGGAGAGTCGAAAGTACTTTCAAAAGTATTATGCTGTTGTTTTCAGCGTGTTACAAAAAGAAATTTACGATTTTTGACTACAGAATTTTGACTTTGGCCCCTTTTTGGTGCAAAAAGGTTGATGTCTAGCAGAGATTGTAGCTGCTCTTCCATTCCATTTGGTAAGGTAAAACAAAGCTTAATAAACTAACACAATGTTCAACACTGCTGAATTCTTGCCAATCACAATGATAAGTATTACAATAACAATTATTCACTTTTTCTTCCAACAAACTAAAAAAGAAAATAATCTTCCGCTCCACATACCTGCTTGACGGCCCTCTGAAGCCCATAAACACTTTGTGGCTTCAAAAAATGACCATTCTCCTTCTCCACAGCGTCCAAAACCTCCCTGATCTTCTGAATTACTCCTCTGTCTGATGTGCCCAACTTGTTCTTAGCATTCCCATTCTTGACTCCATTCTCTTTCTTATTTGCTTCATTGCCATGCTCACTGGGATCAGCCTCCAGCATGTCAACAGTGGATATTCTCTCTGATCCGTGCAGGTTTGGAAGGCCAGCCTTGTTGTCTACCGGTGTGGTATAGATCTGTCCCATGGGTGGGGTACTTGTGGTTGTGGTTGCCTGTGAGGCATCGCCAGGAGTCTTTTCCCAGTCAAATGGATCACTCTCTTTAATTCCCTTTTTTGCAATGGCTTTTTCAATGATTGAAATCAACATCTACAAAGAGTGGAATAGGCCATAGTTTTGAGTTGCCCTAAGTCTTTGTTTCGAAGAAAGGCTAAGTACAAAGCCACTGATTTGAAAATGAAATTTTACTTCTTATGAAAATAAAACTCATTTTCACAAGAAAGGTTTTGCACTTAGCCTCATTTTGAAAGTGAGACTTTAGCAAACTCAGAAATGGCTTATAAACTTGGTGATAATCTAGTGCAACCTGACAATGAACAATGAAGAACAATATAACACAAAGGGTATTGTAAACAAGCTAAACTAAACACAAAATAAAACCCCACCTTATAATCTGGCTTATCTTCATATTTCAGCTTGCTAATGTGATCCAGGAACTGTTTGAAGCCTGTAGGCAGCGATTTCAAAAACAACCGATGGTCGTAGTTCTTCTTCATCTTGCCAACTTGTTCCTTATACAAAACACAGAAAGTTATGGTAATCAATTAATTTGGGCAATTTTATTTTGTACTCATTGTGGTTCAGTTTTATCCTTGGCTTAACTTATTTTCTTCTGTTTCAAATTCATCATAACACACTAAAGGATATGATCAAATCACAACACTTTCAACAACTAAAGTCGTTACATCAAACTTGACAATGGACACCTGGTTTGAGTAGGGTAACAAGCAGAATCAATAACGTTTGAAAGAATCCTTCCCTGTTTTACTTCTGTCAATTAAGGGAAAAACATAGCCAGCTTCTTAAGGTGAAGTAGCTGACAAGTTTTATTGAAAGCATGCATACCTTATCCTTGATTTTTCTCCATGGAAGATGCCCAATGGCAAACTCTGCCATCATGTAAAAGAATGACCACAGGTCATCTTGTCGTCCCATTTCCTGCCAAATAAACACACCAAACTGAAAACGAATTTATATGTGCTATTTTCGCAAACAAGTACAACACTTAGAGACTTCTCCAGCTATGCATATTTTTAGGGTTTAAACCTTTTGGAAGTATGAATTTACCATTCACTAAATTCTAGCAAAGATTACAGGTGTTGCATATTTTTCAGGATAGCTTGGGATGGGGTATGTCAATGAACAAAAAACAACACATTCATTAAAAGCCCTTTTTTCATTCTTCATTGATAACAGCAGTGAATGTGACACACACCTTATTCTCATGAGCATTTATTGAAGCATAGCGCACAGTGCCTCGGAAACCTGCTGAGTTCCTTGCCTTGAAGAAATGAAAAATTTTACTATGTCAGAAATAACAAGGGAGCTCAGGGAAGTAAAAGTAGTCGTACATGATCACTGGAAAGACACCACAGACAAAAAACAACATAGGCAACACTTTGATACTGGAGATTTGAACAGAATTAAAGAGATATTAACAGTTTACTCACTGCTCTAACTTCTCCACTACTCTTGACGTACTGTCTTGCCAAGCCAAAGTCCAACATAAAACATGAGTGGCACATTTCTGGAGTTGTACCCATAGCAAAATTGGACTGCAAACAAATAAACCAAGTAAATGCAAGTTAGTTCACTATAATAAATTATTATTCTATCGCCATTAGCACTAGGTAATTACTTCTCCTGTTCTAAGTACAGTGGAATGCCACATTACGGTCACCTCAGTAATTACAGCCACTTTTTTTGGCCTGGCAAAACAGCCATACATTTCTCTATAAAAAAAAAAAAAACGTTAATGTGGTCACCCATTAATAAGGCCAAGGCCACATTTTAAAATCCCAAACAGCAGAATCTCTTATAATTTCACCCCGTAAATACAGCCACTTGTTCGAAATATATCCTGTGGCATGTCAATTTTACCGACCTGCAGTACTCTGAGCCTGTTCTTGAACTGTTTTCAGACTGCAGTAAACAAAAAGTGCACTTGTTGCGATTTTGAAGGTGAAGTTTAAAAGTGTTTTATTTACTGAAGGAAAATTTTGAGCAGTTTTTTACTGTACTCGATATCTTTATTTGGTTGTTTATAAATGAGAACAGTTGTTCAAGAAATGTGAACACAATGTACGGTGTATTTTGTCATTATGGTCCTCAAGTCATAAAAATTAATTTGAGCCTGCCCGGATAGTACAGCCAATTTATTTTTACCCATTGGTTACTGTATTAACGGGGTTCCACTGTAAGTTAATGTAATTCTGTTTTTAGTTGCCAAGGTGTATTATTTTTTTTAAAAAAGTCCCATCCAGTAGTCCGGTACAAGCTCACTTGCCCAATGGGCAGGCAAACTGTGACAGCTGCTTTCCCAAAGGACGAGCTGGAATTCTAGTTTTTTTCAAGCCCTGATTTGCACAAACAATATCCTTACTGGTTTAATGTCTCTGTGTAGGAATCCAGCTTCATGTATGGATTTTATGGACTTAAGAATCTGAAAACTAAGTCGTAACATGGTGCTCTGGGAGAACACTCCCTTGGGCTGACTCCGTCGCAGATCAGCTAGGTTACCGCCTTGTAGAGACATCACCAAGTAGTTGAAATTCTCATTCCTGCCACAGCTTATAAACTTGCAGACATTATTACAACCTTTAAAAAACAATAACAATAATTGGATTAGACTAGCACTGTCTTGATGCTCATCGAAATTTTAAAAAAATTTAAATTCACAGAAAATGATGCAGTTTATACCAGCTAAAAATGGAACCTATCCTAATTTTTTTTTTAAAATAATGCACAGAAAAATAATACATATATTTTTCTATTATTATTCATTATTGACCAAGCATCAAATTGACGTCAGGTTGGCTAGATATTGGCCAAGGTCTTTAATGTATATTTAGAAAAAGTCAATATAATGTATTAAACCTGACAATGTTTCTGGTTTTTCCAACTAAAATGGTGACCTAGTGAGATATAAATAAACTGCTTTCAAAATGAATTATTAGCAGTCCAGCAGTGGGAATTAATGGTTCAGAAACTTGACCACAACTGCAGATAGGAAGTCTAATCTACCATTGATCCACTTCACCAAACAACTTCCACTGCCTTCCTTTAGTGAAGAAAGAAAAGAAAATTACCTTGCAGTTTCTTGAGCACAGCAACCTCCATTTTCAGGACCTGTTTGGATTGGTTGACAGACTCCACCTTCAGGGCAACAGAATCTTTGCTTACAAGATCAAGGGCTGCATAAATCTCCCCTAAATTCAACAACAAAACAACACCACTTAAAGTCTGCTGATGACGATTGCCATTTCTATGACATTGGTCCCTTGAGCATCAAAGGAGTTTGGAATCTTTCTCAGAAACATCCAGAATTAATATTACCACTCCATTAGTATTGTGTGTGCAGGAAAGACATCACAGAAGTTTACAATCACATGATTAAAATGTTTCTTTACTTGTTGTTTAACATTCATTATTTTTACCACTTCATGATCAGGTTCATGCCCAATGATTTTTTTGTTCAGTTTTAATTTACCTGCTCCTGAATTTTCGAATTTAAGAAATTGCAAACTTGAATCTGATTATTCAATGTATTTGACTACATGATTCGCTCACTATGCAAAACTAATAACTATTTAAACAGTAAGCTTGAGTAAGTCAACAAACATTTTATTTATTCACACACACCATAATCGAAAACAAAAATTTATTGATGATGAAAAAAGTCTCTCTTATAGCCAGATACACCTGATCTCTCTATCAGAAAAACCAACAACACAACAAATTGTGTGAAGTCTTATATTAATGCCTGTTAACACATCCTCCATGTTCAAAGTGCACATAAAACATTGCTTGCTGCCCTAAGATTTTGTATAGGCGCGATTCCTTATTAATGTCTCTTCAGGGACACGTGTTTTTGAAAAAAATAATTACAAAATAATCGAACAAAAACTCCAAGTTGAATTATTTCTTATTTGGTCCAGATTACAGGATTACTCTTTTTAGCAGTATGTGTTTATTGCTATACATTGGCAACTGCTTATGGGGTCGCATGTATTACAAACAAACAACTACTGCCAGAAGTCACATGCTTCTCATGTGCTACCAAACATGTTCAAGTAAAATTGCCGCAAGTATTTTACAGTCATTGTTAGCAGGAGTCACTGTGGCTACATGAAGATAATGGCTAGTATAATCTGGAAAATTGTGGTTTTAGATATTTTGACTACACTCAGAAGATTGTGGATTATAACCAACACAATAGGAACTATTAAATCTTAATTACAGTAACATACAGTAATAGAAGAACTGGAATGAACCATGTGCAATATCATTGTACTGTAGCTAAAATCGGTTATGATTTATTGACATTGGTGACTTTACTCAAATGCGTTGACTAAAGTTCATTTGTGAAGAAAAATGCTAATAATCAGCTCTAAGCAGGTGTAATAGAAAATTACTAGATACTTAAACATTATGACAAGTTTTCCAATAATTATTGCAATTAGTTGTCTTAAAGGAATTACAATAGCTAATATTATTATAGAAGTACTGCATTATTTTTAGTGACAATGAATATATGAAAGGACACGTACTGTACTCATTATTCATGCTATAAATTAAAATGATTTCACAACAAACACTCACCGAATCCCCCTCCACCAATCTTCTTGTCCTGTTTATGAAAAGAAAACATATATATAAGCTTACAAGGTCATGACCGCGCTCTCTATGCATATTGTAATATTGCAGCTTTAACCCAACAAAGCCAAACAGCAAAGTCCCTTGTGGACTATACGTTTTGTACTATTTGAAAATCATACACAGAGAATTAAAAATATGAAAGAAACTTGCACCCTCACATGAATAGTTAGGTCTGTTTTTGTTAGAAGTTGTACATTTCAGTCTATAGAGAAATGAGAATTGTCACGTCGTCTGTACAAGTGTTGACTCGATATCATTTAAAATTACACAACCCAGTTGTTATTAAGAACTGTCAAGCCATGCATTCACGACATTATTTACATTCGACAAGATGACTAGATAAAATAAATGCATATGAGCATACGATTTCTCAGAGCGGAAATAATCTGAAGGCTGTAATTTCCTTTCGCCTTCTGCTTCCGCGATTAAAACTGAGTCAACGTTCTCAGAATGGACCCAAAACGATTATAAACAACACAAAATGAGCGCAGCTAATGTTAACAATAGTTTAACCACTGTAGGAGATTTGACTCGATGACTCATACAACCGGCATTTTGCTTGAATATCGCTACGTTACGAAATCTTTTCGATCGACTTCCTGCGTGTGGTTTAAGACTCGACGAGTGAACAAAACGAAATCTTTTCCCCCGTAGAATATAGATTATAAATTTGCTATGGAAAGCCTGTATTTGATTTTAGTTTACATCCAAAGAAGATTCAGCTGTTTATAGCACAAATACGCGATTTCCCAAACAGGTTTTTAATTGCGAAACAAAACTGACTGAGCCACGCTGGCGAAACCAGGGGAAAATTGGACGCAAAAAATGATCATTAAATCAGCTTAAACTACCACCATTATCTATAAAGGATCGAGTTTCGTTCTTGAACTTATAAAACAAGGAAATCAGCTTTAAAATGTCAAGGAAGCGTACTTACGATCTTCCATCGCTGCCTGACTATATCGCCCGGCGAAAGAAGATCCGCCGCCATAGAGCTACCTGCCCTTTATAACACTAAAACCCAGGAGAAACATTGGTGATTGTGTTCAGGAGAGAAATGATCTCGCCTTCCAGTCTCTATTAAACTACTTAAAAACTCTAAACCACTATAGACGATTCATATCACTTCTTGTTGAACGTAAAAGTCGCTGAATATCAAATACGCGAATTCGGCTTTCGGCCGCGACAATACAAAGTTCGTTGCTGTTATGTAAGGCAATCAAGAAATTTTCAGTCCTGCGGTCTTCTTCATGAAAATTGAGACTTTGTTCAATGTTTTCAGCGGTTGCCAAAAAATAAGTAAATTCGTTATGTCCGATGATGCGGACTGTCAATCGCAAATGGCAAAATGGCGCCTTTCATAATGAAAGTTTCCACACGTGATGTTTTTGATGCCAATTATTTGACTTATCTTGTAGAGATTTAGTATCGCCGCCATCAATGAACGGTGATGACAAATTTACAAGACTTCTGTGGATCTAAGAATGCATCACAATTCGTGTTGTGGAACAACGGTGACTTTGGCGAATGTTTCAAACTTCTTTGTCTCGTTTGTCCTGCAAATTTTCTCTTGGTTTGTTCCAGTATATTCTTTGCTAGAAGAAAATGGCAGACATTCGAGTTTCTGCAGCATCACTTGTATCTACTTACGAAGCTTCAGGCCTTGATCTGCGCGTTAATTTTTCTGGAAGCACTGATCGAAGTTTCATGCTCATGGTCTTTGAGGACTTACCATCCCCCAGTCTATCTATTATCGTCCTTCTTAATTGCCTTAGCTTGGATTTCAAATGCATTTACAGTGTGGAGAAACAGACAGGTCTTTATTTTAAGACGGTGTTACCCTGCTTTTCACGTGGCATTCATACTATTGGCTTTCCTTATGAGCTCTCTTCAAGTGTACTCTGTTTTCCATAAAATCCATGGAAATGATTTTGATTCTTTACTCATTCACGATTATGGCACCTTGGTGAGAATTTGTCTTCAAGTTATGTTTTTAGTTTTGTTAATTATACCAACTGCTTCCAGCACCTGTAACAGGATTGGTTTGAATGTAGACTCATCAACAACTACATGTAGGATTCAAAGTACGAGTCACACTGAACGAGAAGCAATATTAAGATCAGGTTCAAGAGGTACATTCTACAGTAGTACACAGTGTGTTACAGATCATCTTGGTGTTGCTGAAGAAAAATCAAACTTATTTTCCAAATTAACATTTTGGTGGGTGCGACCCATGATGCAGAAAGGTTTCAAGGGAAGACTTCAAAGTGCAGCAGATCTATTTATGCTACCTCAAAGTCTTTCAACAAAGAGGGTCAGATATTTGTTTAGTGACAATTTTGAATGCATGGATAACCAGCCAAATCAGTCAAATGAAGTGCTAGATGATAGCATCTCCGATGATCATGGATATACTTCAATAATATTTTTTCCTGGAACACAAAAAAGTGTTTCTGATCCAAACTTTAGACTGCGATATGGAAGCAGGTCTGTCAGAAAAACTATAAGTACCAATAGTGCAGACTTTTCTGAAAATGAAGATCTTTCTATTACAGTTCCCAAAGTTGCTGCCCAGAGAACCCTTTTAAGAGCTCTGCACAATTCATTTGGTTTGCAGTATTACTGTGTTGGACTCCTGAAGTTAACAGGAGATGCTCTTAGCTTTGCTGGACCTCTCTTGTTACATGCATTGGTTTCTTTTATGGAAAACAAGCAGGCAAGTGAATGTTTACCACACATAGGTATCCCAACTTAAGGGGAAATGTTTCCTCTATCTAGGGATGCCTGTGGCTTTCATTGCCCTCTCCAGGTTCAAGTCCTACCATCCCAATGGAGGAGGTGCGGGATTGATTTAGTGTTTAAAAGAACAAGGCATACTACAATTTACTGTGCTATCCACTGGATAGAAATTTATCCAGTGAATAGTGTTATGTACCTTTTGAACAACTTGCCTGGCCCCAGTTGTTTAAAGGCTGGATAACGCTATCCACCGTATAAATCTCTATCTAGTGGATAAGACAATTGGTTTCCCTAATATTTATCTGCTGGATAGTGATTTATGTGGTGGATAGCACAATCCAATGTTTGAACGTACAGTGGAACCCCGATAATAAGGTCACCAATGGGCCAAAAAATTTGGCGGTATTAATCGGGTGGCCGTATTAATGAGGGTTTTTTTTACAAGAAAATGTATGGTGGTTTTTCCCAGGCAGCCATAAAAAAGTGGCTGTAATAACAAGGTGACCGTATTACTGAGGTGGCCGTAAGGCGGGGTTTCACTGTATAAATGGGTCCTGGTAACATACTGCTAAGGATAACCCTGTGATGGACTAGCATCCCATCTAGGGGGAAATAACAATGCTCCTGGGTGCTTCTTGCTACAGAAGCTGGAGGAAGCTTTGAGGGGGGTTGTGTCACAAAAAGTAGTTATTGACCTTTGATTTTGGCCACGTATTCAGGTGATCTCTGTACGGCTATAAACTCCCTAGGGAGGCCAGCTGTACATGTAGGTGGGTCTGAGTGTACTGAAGTGTGAAGTTACATCAAAAGACTCAAAAGTGAAGTTAAATCAATCCACCAGATGCTAGTTAAGATAGTTTGGCTAAATAAACGATCTTATTTCTTCAATTGATCTTCAATGTACGTGAACACAATCAAGGATTTTGACAGTTCACGTTTCATGGAGTGCACTTCAATCATTATTCATGGAACAGTTTTTCAGTTCGTCACGATTCATGGACACCAGTCCTTGTGGGCTCCATGGCTTGTGTGTACCTTAACCTTTTTTTTTTTGCCTCTCCTCATTAAAAACTGCCTGAACTTATTTCACTGATGTGCACTGATGGGAAGCCTTACTACATTGACTATTTTCCAATTCCCCATAATATACTCTGTTTGCCCCCCAAATTTTACATAACTTATTGTCTTAAAATGCTCTTGGGAAAATGCAATACTCCCAGGAGCATTTAAAAACAATGGTTTATGCAGAATTTGGGGGGCAAACAGAGTGTATTATGGGCAATTGGAAAATAGAGAATTGAACAATGTGCAACTTGTAATTTTCTCATTATATAACTCCATATTTCAGGAACCAATGTCTCACGGCTACCTCTATGCGTGTGGACTGTTTCTGACCACATTTTGCTCAGCATTCATTAATTCACAGTTCAACTATTGGGTGAGAAAGATTTTTTTTTCAATTTCAGTCAAGCTGTCTTTAGTAATGTTCAAAATAACATAAATCCAAAACATTTTTAAGGACTGATCTTTTTAAAAAAGCATATAATGTTTAATTTTTTGATAATTTAGAATAGGATTTATTGTGATATTTTTATAAATAAGACTGCTAATAGGTTTTTAATTTATTCATATTTTATTACCAGTGGGATCTTTTTAATTATTTTAATATTATGAATTGTAAAGCGCTTTGGTCAATTAGTGGAGTTAGCGCTATATAAATTATGTTATGTTATGTTATGTTATTTTATTATTATATATATTTTTTCAGGTGAATAAAATTGGTTTGAAGATTAGAGCTGCTGTGATAACTACAGTTTATGACAAATCTTTGTCTGTCAGCCTGACAACTTTGTCAAAGTTTTCTTCAGGAGAAGTATAAAGTTTGACTTAATTTTTAACACTCACCATTGATTGACACACCCATTTACTCTTGAGACAAATATTTTATCAGGCTTTAGAACCTGTGGGGAAATATCAAAACAGAACACTTGGAAAATTTATGCAACTGCAATGTAAAATTGTAAGCTAAAGGGTTATTAATTTGCAGTGGGAGCGCACTACTACACACTGCTATGCTGCCTCCCAATAAATAACTAAATTTACATTTGTTAGAAAAAAAGGCTTATTATTTATATGCCAAGGAACATAATTTTTTGCCATCTTTAATTCACCCTGAATTTTTTTCACAGGCATCAGTCCAAACTAAGGTTGGTTTGTTGTGGCTGAGGCAGTCACTCACTGAATGCCAAGAATAGGTGGATTCGAAGTAAATGATGGGCGCAGCTTTGCTTAAACTTTTATCCAGCTAGTGCTCACAAATTTCTATGCATGGTCTTTGCAGGTTGTAAATTTTATGAGTACAGACACTGACAGGGTGGTAAACTTTGCTCCTAGTTTTCATCAGTTTTGGAGTTTACCATTTCAGATTGCAGTGTCACTGTATCTTCTTCATCAACAGGTAAATAAATAATGCTGTTTGACCATAAAAGAACAAATTATGAATTATTGGGAGGCATTTTGTGACAGCTTGGTATAATTAACATTGTGATTTAAATTCTCCGTTTTTTGCTATTTAAAAGATCACAAAACTTTAATGTAATGCACCTATCAATGTAAATCCCTTGCGGGGGGGGGGGGGGGGGGGGGAGTGCGGGCAAGGGGCGGGGATTTGATGCCTGAGACTATCCCCCTGTCGGGCTTTTGATCGTGTGAAGCGACCCCAGGGTCAGGACATTTGACTTTGACCGACAGAAGCCTGGTATCAATTCAGAAGCGGCTACGAAGTCTGCCCCTTGAGGCTTTCTGAAAGTCACGCTGTTGGAGAAAGGTATGAAGTTAATAATGTCTATTTTGAGAAAGGTTTTATCTTCAAGTTTCCATCTGATTGTAAACCTCGATTGAAATCGAATTCCACCATGAAAGTCAGAGGATTTTTTACGGGTCACTGATCCGACCTGTTCCGACATGTTGAGCAGATGTTACAAAGCATTTTACGTTTCATTGATATTATAATAGCCCAGTCAATCTTCCTGGAGTGATTTTGTTGTTCAAAATAGGAGATGCTAGTGGAGAGAGAAAATTCTTACAGCGAGTAATTGAACGGAGCTTGCGTCAACCATAAATAAAAGTAGTAAGAACATACTTTTGAAATATTCTTTTAATTTGTTTTATATTGTGTTATAGTATTGTTTGTTAAAATTTTTCCCCTGGGGTGGGGGCTTTTTTGACACTCTTGATCAACCTTTCGTTTCCCACCCTGGGGAATTTGATAAAAAAATTTCAAAATTTGTCAAATCCCCACCCCTTGCCCACCCGCCCCCCCCCCCCCCACGGGGTTTACATTGATAGGTGCATAATGTGTGAAATAAGGTACAGTAGCTTTAACCTTAACTATATTAATATACTGTAAATCCTCTATTTAGCCCCTGTGGGGCTTTTTTATTTCACACACATTTAAGGGGGGGGGAAGCTTGATACAGATGGGGGGAGTTACTTGAGAGGGTGGGGATTATTTAATTTAGCCCAAAGGATGGTATCAGTTCTCCATAAAGAACTAGAATACAAAGTGGAAAAGCTCAAGTACAAGAAGTTGGAGGTCATGCAGCCGAGGATCATAAACAAATCCGAACTTCCAGTTGGTGAATAAACGTCCTGGATCAGTCCACACAAAGTTTTACAATCATAATTCATTAATAAAGTCTATCATTTATTAGTGAAGAATAATGAAGGGGAAGTAGAGTTATCATTAATAAAAAATTATAGCTTATTAATAAATATTACTGATATTTAATATTGATTATTTTATCTTTCAGGTTGGCATATCATTCCTTGCAGGTCTTGGCTTTGCTCTTCTTCTTATTCCAGTGAACAGATGGTTGGCTGAAAAGATACAGAAACTCAGCCAAGAAATGATGACCCAGAAGGACAAAAGAGTCAAGGTATCAGCTAAAATCCATTTTGTTACTGAACGAGTAGGGCAAATAACCTTTTATAATATATAGATTTAGCCAGGGCTAAAAGCGAAGCTCGTGTTAATAAAACTTTTAAACAAAAAAAAAATAAACCGTCTAATGCTAAACGGGGAGGCCAATGAAAATGGCATCAATAGATCTAATTAGCAAAAAAAACAAATTGCACGTGCAGCACACTTTTTTTTCTAATTAGCAAAACAACAAAATTTGCACGTGCAGCACGCTTTTCGTCCTTCTTTGCCGTTGTTTTGCACAACTACAACGCTGTTTTGTAGGACTAAAACGTCAAACTTCCTAGTAACACATTATTTTTATGGAGGAATTCTTACCCAATATTTTGTCTCCTGTGTTGATGTTCGCTTTTATTTTTCACTGCCGCTCATTTTTACCATGCTGGCCACTAGCATTTCTCATTGTCTCACAGCCGCTTTGAATTTTCATGTTTTTGTTCCTACAAAATTCTTCTCTTTTGTTCTCAGAAACTAGTTCTAGCTCAGTTTCTCTGTTATCCACGTGAGTGTAAACATCAAAAATAACGTTGAAAAAGACACGACTTTGTTGTTGTTTTTTCTTTCTAAAAGTCGGGGCGGCCATGCAATTTCTTTCCAAATAAAACCTTGAGTTGCATTTGGGTTGCCATACCTGTTAATTGAATTATTTTACATTGGTATGTCTGTGGTGCGGACGGACGGTCGGGCGGGCAGGTGGGCGGTCGGTGTACGGTCACGTGATTACCAAATTTTCTCGGATGGGTAGTTTACCACATTTTTTTGCCCATGGTGCTCCGCTGCGCGCTTCGCGCGCGAGAGCTCCGCTAAAAGGTTATTTGCCTTTCTTTAATTGCTAGATCAATGCAGACTATCACTCTGTATACTGTAGACAAGAGGTCACTATTTTCAATCACTGTATATCTATAGTAATCAGTATTAAAAGCTTTTCATGTTAACCACTTTTTCAGGGAAATTTTCGTCGCAAACACTATTTGAAGCTATAACTAGAGTTGTTTTATGGTAGCTCTCTGGCTTAACCAAATGTGTATACATGTATCATTTCAGCATGGGCATTCATGGGTGATTCAAGCATGAATGGCCTAAACAGAGTGGGCTTCGAGTCACAGCCCACTTGCAGAAAATTTGATCCTTATTAATTTTCCTCAACTTTTGTTGATTTTTGTTGTTGTTGTTGTTGTTTACTTTTTCACTAATTTAGGTGATGAATGAAATTTTACATGGTATCAGAGTAATTAAGTTTTATGCCTGGGAAAAAAACTTTGAAGAAAAAGTTACTGAGTTAAGGTAGGGAATGAAATATTCGAAAGTTAAGTAATAGTTAAAACTATTACTTAAGTATCATTTCCTCATGAGAGTTGATGTCTTGGCTAATGGGCCAATCTTCTAGGCAGACTTGTAAGCAAAAACTTATTGTCATGATGACAGCTACATACAAATACACTGTAAATGTGTACTTCCAGAAAAAAAATTGTTTATACCTCATCCATGGAAGAGATTTATACTCCCCTCCCCTCCCCTGTGGAAATTCCAAATTTGCTTCATACACTGCTTTTTAAAATTCCCTTTAAGACGCATTCCCTTCCTCCTGCAATTTCCAATCCCCTCAAGGGGAATATTGGTATTTTCTACAACTTTGCCTTTAAATTTTTGGCCTTTTAATACAGAAGAAGAGACTTCTCTTATGTAGATCACTTTTTTTATTCTGGTCCCAGGCAAGGGTGTTGACTTACTACAGGCTCAATTATTGTTTGAGGTTTGGCCTTCAAATTATTGATGTTGAGAACACAATACAATTTATTTTCAGAGCTGCAGAGTTGAAAAGCTTAAAAGGAAGGAAGTACTTGGATGCCTGGTGTGTTTATTTTTGGGCAACAACACCTGTTATCATATCCATACTGACATTCACAACTTATGCTTTGCTGGGAAACAAGCTGACAGCAGCTAAGGTGCAAATAGTTTTCCTCATAATGTTTAAACATGTACAGTGGAACCCTGGTTAATATGGATGCCAACGGGACATGCCATAGTGTCCTTGTTAAACAGGTGTCCATATTAAGCAGTTTAATGGTGGAGAATGTAATAATTATGAGCTTTTTTTTTGTAGGGACAGAGGAAACTGTCTGTTATATACGGGTGTCCATACTGAGCAGGTGTCAATAGAGCAGGGTTCCAGTGTACTCTTGTGCAAGAAAATAATATTATGTGTTAAGGAAAAATGCAAACTTGGAAAATAAATTTGAAAAATTATAAGTTGTTATTGTGGCATGATATACCTAGCATTAAAGTTTCCTATCAAAGTAACACATTAAAGAGATCAAAAGCGACCTTAAAGCTAGTGGAGTTGTAGCAACCTGCAGTTCTTGACACTTGTAACATTGAAAATTTCCAAATCGTTCTTGAATCTTGAACAATGGCCCATGTTCAATATGTTGAAATTCTAACATTACTCCAAGGCTTTCTGGTCATTTTTCTATATTTGGTCTGGTTTTCTTTGCGTTCTAGTCTCTTCTTTGGGAGACAATGGAGTCATGAAAACTTTGCTATTTTTTCTGTAGATCCTCAAAGTTATGTCAGAATATTAATTTATTATAGTGAACATGGGCTATTTAAACCACATTTATAGTCATTATTACCCTCTTACTTTTTTAACATGAATGTCAAGCAAAGTTTTTAGCCTGCGTAGCAAGCGTTTCCAATCAAGTTATTGCACGAACATTGTTGAGAACGGGAAAAAAACGGGAACAAGGCGAAAGAAGGGTGAGTAGGAGGGGAGAACAGGAAACGCTTCTCCCCTCTCCCTCCCCCTTCATTTCTCGTTTTTGCTCTCGTCCCAACTTTCTCGACCAACTGTACATATAACTATATTTTGTCCAAACAAGAAAATTTCTCATGTATGTCTTTGTGATTCTAAAATGCCTGCAGGTCAGCAAAATCATGGTCATTATTACTTCATTATCGTTATAATTTTTACTACTAGTATTAATTATGCTACGAACTATGATTCTTCAGTCTTCACTACGGGCCTGTTTACATGGAAGTGGGGGACCCCAGGTAGGTGAGGTAACCCGCTTAGGTGGGGTAACCCACCTGTCTATATAATCTCTCATTTTAATTTGATCACGTTTACATGGTAAGTGGGGTGACCCGCCTCATGTTATCTCACCTACCTGGGGTCTCCCACCTCCATGTAAACAGGCATTAAGTGTGATTCATTATTTGCCTTTGCAGGTCTTCACTAGTGTGGCGTTGTTTAACATGCTCATTTCTCCACTGAATGCCTTTCCTTGGGTGCTAAATGGACTGATGGAGGCCTGGGTCTCAGTTAAGAGAATTCAAGCTTTTTTGTCTTTGAATAACCAGGATTTAACAGGCTACTATGGAGAGCTGGAATGTTCTGATAAGGCAGACGGTAAGTCTAGCTAATAAGGTTTCGACCTAGAAAAATATTTCCCGAAGCATTCAAGGTGTTCTTGTATAGACCGTGCTTAAAAAAATGCTACACAGAGAAAGGTGGAATTTTAGAGTTACAAGGAACGCGTAAATCAGTGTGAAGTGCAATTATTAATATTTTGGGTAAATTTTGTCCTTGACAAAAGGCGACTTTTAAGTACGACGAACCGACCAAAACGGACTTTTCAGTAATACTAGCAATTTCATTACCTCCCAGTATATTTGTTATAGAATCGACAAGAATATCAATATAACAGCGTAAAGTTGCGGACGATCTTAAAAAAAGCAGAAAATGCCCAAAGGTATAGCGTTGGCTCGACATTTCTTTGGTTTACTATATTTCCTTGTATAGTGTAGTCCAGTTTCTTTTTCCCTATGTTATCGTGACTTCGTCTTTAATTAATTAATTCTAATTAACTACTTAAATAAGGAAAATAAAATTTCAATGAAATGATTTTAAAATACCTTGACGAAATTGATAACAACAGAATTGTGTGGTCTATGCCTCGTTCTTGTACATTTTGCTATTTTTAACATGTCTTTATATACTACACGTTTCAGTTGCCCGTGCCCCTGAAGTCTTTATAAGCAATGGTCATTTCAGCTGGAGAGAACTGGAGGAGTCTACGGGTGAAGACGGTGAAGTCTTCTCTACCTCAGGAGAACTGACAAATATAGACTTCTGTGCTGAGAAAGTAAGCAATCTTCCCTACCAGATTGTACCTAATTGGAATATATAACCATTTCACTACCAATATGTGAATATGTAAATAGTGATAGGTAATAATTTAACGCATTTTCATTCCTTTCTTAAGAAACTTTATAGGGTTGACCTCGTGTTTCCTTTTCATGATGTATTTAAATTATTCATTTTTATTTTCTTATCTTTAAACGTCATGAATAAACCAGTATTGTTTATCGCAAAAATTTAAATTTCCTGTTGTAAAATCGTAAGAATTGAATAGTTGCAAAAGTTCTTGCAGAGAGGTTTCATTTGAATGGTAACTATAAAGAATTTTGTGACAGATAATCTCACCGTAGTGTGGTCCAGGAGGGAAAGGATTAAGGAAGGTGTCCAATGTTTGCGCGTTGCACCATACATGGATTTACAGGAAATGCGGTTCGAAGCTTCCAAATACGTTTTCTTTTTAGAATTGACATTGACATTGTCTGGAAGGGTCACCGTTTTAGTCGGACAAACCGGGAAAATTGTTGGACATTATTTTGACTTTTTACAAATCTACATGGTCAAAAATTGAGAAAAGTTGTCTTAATTAGTAGGGTCACCCACCTACCCGCGCTACCCTGGGTGACTGAGCCTATTTTTCATACATTTCCTTGCAAAACTTGGCGAGCCGTTTACATGAGATACAAACAGTTCATTATCTCTTCCTCTGACAATATGGCCCTTGGACCCCTCTGTTGAGGCGATGACAACTGCTGCTAGGTTTTCAATACTGGCACCTTATACCAGAGGCGACACTATTCAATGGCGCATCATTATCATAGACTTTTGCCCCCGGGTTGACTCCCATATAAAAGTGACGGGGTGCTCGTCGTCTCGCTTTGTGGTGTAAATTGCAGATTTTGGTCTCACTTAGGGTGTTTGGGATGAAAAGTCACTGTATTTGCCCATTCACTGACCCCACATATATCTCCTTTAGGGGCCGGGGCCGGTTTGATTTGAATTTTCCGACAAGCATCCTCGTCACTCTTATATGGAAGTCCCCCCGGGCTTTTAGCAAGAACTACGGGAGCGTCTAGTACAGTGACCGGAAGTAATTCTTTTCCCGCCACCCGTCAATGACTCAAGTTTTACAAACCACGAGGGCGACAGCGGACAAAATGTCGCTTTTTTAAATTAAAAACCGAATTTCCATTTTTTCAAAGTGGTTCGCGATTATTACAAGTCGCTTGCTTTGTCAAATGTTGGCGAACTTAGGGCCTGTTTATATGGAGGTGGGGGACCCCAGGAAGGTGAGGTAACCCGCTAAGGTGAGGTAACCCTCCTGTCCATATAATCTCTAATTTTAATTTGCTCACGTTTACATGATAGGTGGCCTGCCAAGGCGGGTAGCCCCGTCTGCCAGACCGGGTAACTTCGATCTTCTTAGAAAACATCGATGTTTCTAGGAAGATCGTAGGAGACTCTGCTTGCACGGTAGATTGCATGTAAAGGAGGGTTATTTTTTTCACCCCCCTCCCCCAAAAGGGGGCTACCTCACCTATCTGGGGACCCCCACCTTCATGTAAACAGGCCCTTATAGAGGATAAACGTTCGTTTCCGTTTGTTTACGACCTCAATAAGGTTTGAAATTAGGCATTTTCACGTCGTGGTCGTGCAGTGATGGCAAAGAAATGTCGATAAAACAATACGGTGCGCGTGCAAAGTTGTGGACTTGTTAATTAAACTTAGTAGCTTGCTATGCTACTCTTCCCGAATACGCAGAAGATCATGGCGGCCCGTATTATCTAGCACGTTGAGTATTGCATTTTGTATGCTTAGAACGCCAGTGTATATTTGCCTTTTTGGGTCATCCACTCACCAATAATCGGGCTCACAAAGATACCCCTCACATGTATAAACGGGTGACGGGCCCATAAAGATACCCAGTCACTGTATAAACGGGCTCACAAGGCTACCCAGTCATTTTATAATGGGGCTCACGAAGATCCCAGTACCTTTCATTTGGCTCACAAAGATTCGTTGCCTTTTTTGGATAATAAACACACAAAGGCGTTAACTCTAATTAAATCAGACTAAACTCACTATCGATACATCATTTTGGACAAATTAAGGCAGGTTTGCCAATCTACTAAGCCCCCCGGCCAAAAAATCCCAAACGATTCTTGAGCGAGGTGGCAATATAAAGCAAAGGTAAAAACATAAAGCAAATATATACTGGAACTACCTCCCTGAAGCCATTGTATCGTTAAGTTCAATAGAGTCTTTTTAATTTAATTTATATCAGCTTTTGTTAAATAAAAGTAATATAGTTATCTTTATTTAATTTTAGATCAATATTTTATATTTATTTTACGGTTGGTGTGATGTCTTAGCAATTTTTACCGACCTAATACATGTAGATGCACATTTAGATGTACACCTTATCACAAAGGCAGTAAATAAATTCCCACGAGTCTGGCCTAAGTGTTGATTTCCAGTGTCGCGTAATTTTTACGTGCATACGTGAAATTTACGTTCGCAAATAAAATAGAGGCATTGCATGAAAGGTCGCTCGTAGGAGTAAAAGTTGAACCCCGCTTAAATTCTCGTTTAAGCTCAGCACTTTTTATCTTGCCTCTATTGTATTTACGTGATTAAAATTTACGTGCGTCAACGTGCGTAGCCAAAAACGCGTCAGTGGAAATCAACCTTAACAAACACAGGCGAAACTCCGACCCGACCCGGCGAAACGGAGAAATAAATAACAACTCACCATGTAGTAGGCAATACATGTGTCCCTCAAGGAAAAACAGAACCTTCCACAACTTGCGCAAAAAATGTACAGAGCAAAAGGAATTCGTCACGTCTCCTTGGCGTAGAATTGGAGTTCAAAGGCCTAGCACGTGGCTGAATAGCATTGTGTGTTCCAAGACAGTCACACTCGCCGACGCACCTGAATGAGCTTCATTTTCAGCATCTTGTACTGTTTGCGGTTGCAAAGGAAGCACTGCCTGCTGGAACGCAGCCGACGAAACGGCAACAGGCCGTGCGGAGCAGAGCCTTCCTGACCCGCGTTCAGTGACACTCTTTGCGAACTGACAACTTTGCATATATTATTCAGGTTTATGTAATGCCTAATACGTCATCGTGAGGGATAATGAATATTACATGACTGTGAATATCATCACATCATCTTCATTCCATGACTAGAAGGGCGATCCGCTATAGTGATGATAGGGTTTCCCTCTTAGCCAGGCAAACTTTTCTACATAATAAACACTTTGGACGGCTTGCCGGGTCAACTCGGTCAAGATGGGATCAGCAGAACCCGCGCCAGCGCTGTTGGCTTAGGTTTTGTGGAAAGGGGTCAATTTTGCTCAAGTTGACTCGACTGGGAGGGCGATCCGTCTACCGGAGACAAGTTTTTTTCCATATAAACGGGGCCTAAAAGATGTCAGTGGCGAGCAGGACATATATGTATAGCGATACTTCTTGTTTGTAAATGTTGTAGTTAATCAGTTTTATTTTTCCGTTGTTTTTGGGTATTGTATGTATGCTAATGAATTTAAAACAAAGGAAAACAAAACAATTATCTGAAACAAAAAATTAACTGTAACATAAACATTGTTTTTGTCATTCAAATGTGCCAACCACTAAAAAAAAAACATTGTTTCAAGAGCCAATAAGCCCGTGGTTGGCACATTAATAGTGAACTTACACAAGAGAGCGGGAGAGGAAAGTCGACGGCAAACCTCGTGTGCAAGTGTGACAATAATTTTGTTTGAACAAACCGTCCGCCAAACTTCACATTCCTTTAAACAGATCTTTTTGTAGAAGAGCAAAAACCTTGAATGTTAAGTGAATTCCCGACAAAACACGCAAGTAAGAGCCCCGCCACGTTTGCCACACTCAAGCGTTTTGCCGTCCTCTCCTTTCTGCCGTCCTGTTGCGTAAACTCACTATTACCGTAACGCAAAATATCGCTATACATGTATGCAGCAACAAACGGAGGGCCCGCCCCTTAGAACGTAAAAAGTTGAAAAGTTTCTTACTTCTCTTGCAGGGGCAGCTTATAGGTGTAATCGGAAAAGTTGGCTCTGGAAAGAGCTCGTTATTAGCCGCCATTACAGCAGAGATGGAAAAAAGGCTGGGAGAGGTACGTCTTAGCCTCCGTTTTAGCCAGCTATATGACTTTGAGATTGTTCCTGGTTCTATTATTAAAAAGAATGTTTGTGTGATGTATATACCGTTCTGCTGTGCTTAATGCAGGTTTTTGTCAAGAAACTGGAACGCGGATTTGGCTTAGTTACCCAGGTGAGGGCTTTACCGACTTGCGGCTATTCTGTCTCATCATTTTGTTGTTGTTGTTTTTATTTTCGAATTATTTATTTGCGTGCTTTACCAAATTTTGGTCCAATGTGATCAGTGCTAAGGGCAAACAAAAAAGGATTTGTCTACGAGACTTAACGAAAAGCAGCCTTACATAACTCAACCCTCATTTCCCATGCGTTGTACTGGTCTCAAGATTTCCCGCGCTTTATCCCGTTAAATATTTTTCGCCCGTACTTCAAGCTGGTTTTTACTTCTTTGCCCCTGCAGCACGTTTACCCCAGCAAGGCACCTTGCCGAAAGCACACTTTTTCCACAGTCACAGCGTTGTGATTGAAGTCTTTATTTTGTGGAGAACTTTTGCAAATTGAGAACTAACTCATCTTCTCTGGATACTTTAGGAACCGTGGATTCAACATGGTACGGTGAAGGAGAACATTTTGTTCGGCATGCCTTTTGATGTGGAGAAATACAGTGCAGTGATTGACGCATGCGCTCTGGTGGAGGTATGAAAAAAAGTGCGCTCTTGCTTACGTAGCAGCGAACCGCATCAGTGAAGGGATATGGGCTTATCGGATTATTGACTGCGGTGCAGCGAAAGATATTTACCAAGAAACTAAGGAGACTACTTCAAAGCTGAAGTTGTCAATTTCACTGTTTCACCTTAACTTCCAGTACACTGTCAATTTAATAAACGTTTCGAAGGTTTACTTAAAAAAAGTTGCGAGGTTTAAAAACTGGAACTGCCGCGAATTGTCGTTCAACATTTTACTTTGCCGCGAAGGGTTTTTAACGAAAAGACGCTTATTATTGATTATTTGTTTTTTAACCTGGTTAACCAAACGTTTTACTTCGACGTCTTTGCCCATGCTTGACCACAGTAAGGTCTGAAAGAACTTAGCATCGTTCCGGTCAATTTGTGTTAGACTACCTGATCACCGTAGACAACGTTCAACCATTCAATTAACCACCACGTAACATCCACCCATCAATATATGCCAGCTGTTGTGTAGGGTCTATAGAAAAGTATACTGTCACCTTCACAGTCTAGTTTTGTAGTGCTGGTGTGTCGTTAGAGATTCCGGCATATTGAGTGGATTAAGAATCAGCTTTATTTGTAGCATATAATCCTCTTATAAACTGAGCGTCTGAGAGCTGACATTCTGAAATGTGTGTCAGAATAAAAATTAGCCCCTTTTACTATCGCAGTTTATAAGAGGACCATTTCTTAACTTGAAGTTCGGTTGTTGGGTATATGATCGCTGCAGCCAGGTTCGTCCCCACAATCGCAGACTCTGGAACAGCACTGACAGATACTGTTATTTTCCTTTTTCAAGGACCTTCAAATTCTTCCATCTGGCGATGAAACTGAAATTGGCGAAAATGGCGTTACGCTGAGCGGTGGTCAAAAAGCGCGAGTGTCTCTCGCCAGGGCTGTCTACCAGGTTTGAATCATTTTAAGTGCTGTAAACACACTTTTTATAGTGCGTGTTTTTGTTTTTTGTGTGATTTTTTTTGTTCGTTTTTCAGAGTGCCAAAAGGAATTCTGCGATTACATTCGGTTTTGTATTACGTTTTTGTGACTGGCTTAAAAAAATCACCCCATTTTCTTAACCAATCACAACTGAAGCCAAAACCAATCATCACTTGCTTACATGCATGGCACACACTGATGTATGTACAGAAAGATCTGATTGGTTAAAAATTATTGCGCCATCTCCTCGACCAACCGGGACAAAGCCAAGAGCAATCGTGACTTGCTCATGCGTTTTTTTCCGCGCATGGCATCCTTTAAGTGTGTTTGAGAGCACAGTAATTGCTATCAAGAATTCTAAGAAACTGAAAGCTCAAGGTTCACGTTAGAAGACTTGCAAAGTGTTTGCGTCGTTTGCTTCTAATTTTGTTATTCGTTAGCCACTTTAAGCCCTATATTATCGGGCAAAAACTCATTAAATTTGGGAACTTTTGTTTGCATACCATTTTTCCGCTCTTGTTTAACCATTGCTGTTTAAGTGCAGGTCTCGTTTGTTCGTTGTATGTACTTCTTTGTATTTCGCTCGGTTCAGCTTGCATTGTTGTTACTTGTGTTGAGAATATTCTTGATGTTTTTGTACTCAGGATAAAGAGATTTATCTTCTTGATGACCCCCTCGCGGCTGTAGATGCCCACGTAGCTGCGCACCTCTTTCAACACTGCATCATGGGGCTTCTGAAGAATAAAACCAGAATACTTTGCACCCACCATACCCACTTCCTGTCTGCTGCAGATCTGTTGGTTGTCATGGACAACGGTTCGATAGTCCACAGTGGTCCTCCGGAGGAAATTCTGCGAGCGGAACAGATCATGAAAACTATCGCAGAGGTCCCAGAGGAAGCTGCAAGTGAAGGTGGGAGTAAAAAGGAAAGTATAGAGGACAAAGAAGATGAAGAAAACGTGGACGAAGGCTTGGTAAAAGAAGAAGAGAAGGAAGTAGGCGTGGTTAAACTGCACGTGTACAAGTCCTACTGGCTTGCGATTGGTCATTGCTTGGCAACGAGTATTTTACTGTCACTGCTTCTTATGCAGGGTAAGGAAATTCCGCCGGTCCATCTTATCTCTCGCAAAACAAATAGAAACCTGAAATCATTAACGGTTCTGTGGCTAACAAGCGAAGACAGATGGTTTCATTGACAGCGAGGTGACATGTCTTTTGTCGGCTCACACGTTTTACCACGCTTGTCACGAGTTTTACATTTTTCCGCCCTTAATAGAAATTGCCCACTTTTCCATGCTTGTCACTGGTGACAGGTTTTTCCTCGGCTGTGCTGCAGGTTGCATGTTTTCTCATAATTTGGAGCAAAGGCAAAGACGTTTCTGAACGACACACGGCTTCAACTAACTTTTTGCATTCTTAGGCAGTGGTTTGACCCAAATTTTTGGATAGATCGTCTCTTTAAGAGTGAAGACACCTATCAATCTGCGAAAGGTTTGAACCCAAGAGTCATTTCAAAAGTAGGTTGAGTTTGATCGTCCTGGTGAACGTAGTCCTTAATAGGACTGTTGTTGTTGACGGTGACTGACGTTTCGACAACCTGTGCGGTAGTCATCTTCAGAGTCAAAGTGAGTTGTATCACGTCGGTTGATGGTATTATACTCTGGTTATTGACCTATCAATAGCAAAAGAAATTTGGTAAGGTTTCAAGTTGACGTGTGTCGCGAAAAACGTCTTTGCTTAAGTTTCCTATTATGTATTGAATACATCATTTACCATAGCGATAAACCTATCCCTCTATTTGTCACCTTTTAGAACTGTATTTCCCTCTGCTTTTGTTTTGTGTCTTCATTTTTTAGATATATCAAATTCCTTCAAAGGAACGCCATTATTTTTTTTCCTTTAGCTTCACGCAATGTGAGTGACTGGTGGCTCGCGCATTGGATTTCTCACTCTCGCGTTACCAACAGTACAGCGGATCACTTGAACTCAACAACAAAGTATAACTTGAATCACGTGATTTTAAGCGCACTGAATCCTGTTCAGTCGGGATTAAGTGTCCACATTGTCAAGAACACTGTGACATTTTATCTTCTTGTCTATGGTGGACTTGCTGTTGCTAACACGGTTAGTTTAATTTTAAGCATTCAAAACATGACTGGTTCTCCTTTCCGCGTGTTAACTGTTTTTTTTATTTCAAGCATGTGTTTTGCCCATCTTGTTATCGCAAGGTTATTTCTCTTCTTGCGATTCGTCCTCAGAATAAAGTTCCTCCTTATATTTGCGTTCATGCGATAGTCGAGGATGAAGCTATATCAGTATATCGTGATCATTAACACTGATGTCATACTTTTACCTCAGTTATCAAAAGAATGGCTCAAGTCTTCCACCGTTTCAAAAAAGAGAGAAGTAAATAAAGCCTCTGAAAATGAACAGATAATGCAATCGGTCACAAAATTAGTTGAGACACTTTGCCCTGACGGACATATTTCATATTCAGTTTTTTCGACACAGTCTACTTCAATATGGGAAATAAAGCAATCCCTCCTAACCCCCTTGAAGAAGTCTACCTCAAAAAAGAAAATTGTACCTTTCTCTCCCCAACCCTCTTAAAAAGATCACATTAAAAGGTTTGGTTGCGTACAAACGGCTTTGTTTCGCAAAGTGGACATTTATACACGCATGCTTAACTCTCTGTCATCAGTCTTGCTAACACTTAGTGTTAATTTTACTCGATGTTTTTTCGTTTTTGTTATTTATTTTGATATTATTTTTTGTAGATTTTCACTCTGTTTCGAGCGTTTCTGTTCGCTCATGGAGGAATATGTGCTGCTAAAGTCCTTCACAAAAGATTGCTGAAGAGCATTCTGTCAGCTCCTGTGTCATTCTTTGACGTAACTCCGGTATGTCGCCATTACGTCATTACTTGTCCACTTGCAACTGCTAAGAATGCGCTGATCATAATTGCTGTCAAGACTCAACAGCCATTAAAAACGCTTTTTTCGTGGTAATATTCCAAATCTTTGTAATCAGAATTCCGATATATCACACAAACTGCCAGGACACACAGTGCAGTATTAACAGTTCTTGTATGAGCGGTAACGTGCAACATTTGCTGTACTTACAAAGTAGATTCGTAAGTTAGTATTGGCCAAAGATTCAGTCCTCTGATTCTCAAAAGGTGCAGATCACCCGGACTGGACCGTATGAAAATCAGGCCAAGGATTCGGTAAATATTCCGCGGCAATCATACCCAGCCTGTACTAATCATGCTATTGCCAAAAGTAATCTATATCTCTGATTCAGAATTTAATTTTAAATAAGCTGCTTTTGAATGTTTTGATATTGCGATATATTGACCGTCAACAAAACCGTCTTTTTTTAATTTTTTTTTTTTTAACTTGTTTTTTAGATTGGGCGAATTGTGAATCGGTTTTCATCCGACATTGTAAGTAACAGTAATGTACTTCTTGTATATTTGTAATAAGTGCGTTCGTCGTTTATCTAATCAACACTTTTTAAAATCGTTTTATTTTCAGTACGCGATAGATGACAGCCTCCCGTTCATTCTGAATATATTTCTAGCTCAGGCCTTTGGCGTGGCTGGTACAGTGGTGATCACGTGTTATGGTTTACCGTGGTTTCTTCTCGTCCTAGGCCCTCTCGTTCTTATGTATTACTATATCCAAAACTACTATCGGAGAACGTCGAGGTAAATGAACCTGATTATTACATAAAAAATTGGCCAACTATATATGAAAACTGTTATTAGTGTGTACTCTACGTCCCTCAGTCAACAAAAAGAATAGCTACCAATCTCCTTGTCCATAATCAGAGTAACGGTTAACGGATGCCTTTAGGGATGTCTCATGTGCTTGTGATGTAGTGCGTCCCGATTGAACAGCAGATTGAAGCTCATTGAACTAAGTATAAAAAAAATCAATGATTCTTTTAAAAAAAAAACTTGGAGTGTTGATTTTTTTAAAATTTTAAATGGTACTAACTAATTTTTCCTGTTTGTTGTTGGCTACGCCCCCTAAAAGAAATTCTCTTGGCTCTATAGCACACGTAAGACAATCCCTGCCTCTGAAATACCAACACCTCTGCAATTTAAGCTTTCATTCTGTTGCTTGATGTTCGTGTTTAAGAGAGTTGACTATATTTACCCTTAAGATATTTCTTTGAAACTTTTCATTTTCACCTCCGAACTTAAATTACACGGGTTAGCATTGTGAACAACCTTGTTTTCTATATTCAGAGAGTTAAAGCGGTTGATGAGTGTCACCTTGTCGCCGATTTACGCGCACTTTTCAGAGACCTTGACAGGCCTTGCTACCATCCGAGCGTTCAGAGATGAAGCAAGATTCAAGCAGGAAAATGAACACAGGCTGGAAATCAACCAACGAGCAAACTTTTGTGGTAAGAAAATTCGACTTCGGAAAGTTCTCGCAGCGACCAAAACAATTTCACGCTCAGAGTCCTCAGCTGTTTCAGCTGGTCATTAGTTGAGAGAGAATTTTGGGACACACCCAAAAAACCGAGAATGTTACTGTTAAAGTTGTTTGAAATAGTTTCATTGTAATTAAATCATTGAATCATTCTTCTCATCAGCTCTTGTGGCGTCACAGTGGTTAGGCTTATTCTTACAGTTTATTGGTGTTGCTATGGTAACTGCGGTGGCGTTTATTGCGGTGCTTGAGCATCACTTCAGTACCGTTGATCCAGGTGAGTGTTTTTTTTTGTGTGCATGTACAGGTAGACTTCCTCGCAGATCGTGAAGCCATAGCTTTCATTAGATTCCAGTAGAATCCTACAATGTCCTACAATGAGAACGTGGCGTTCTTCAGGGTATGTCGTCAGTCCTTCAATAGAGGATAACGCCTCTTCAAACTCCAAATGCTAGGTCTAAATTCAGTTTTCTTAATTTTACATGTCCATCCATTAACGTATTCTCATACAGTGTGTCGCCTATTGTCGTTCTGTGCTATTTTCCGGAAGCGGCGTGGCTGAGAGGCCAGAGCGTTGAACCTGGAGGCACCAAGCCCAATTCTCGCAACTGGATTTGTCCTCGGTAGTCCTGAGTTCAAATCCTCGCCCACGCCTGAAAGATAGCCAACTGGTTCGCCTCCTACCGGATGGAAATTTTAACCTTGTTTCAGTGGTATTGCTTGTTTCATAAAAGCCCCACAAGGGTGAAGATATATCCTTCTTGACTTTCTGTTACTTTGAGTCCCGGCGCTCTTCGTAGAGCACTGATGTCCTGAGCTCGTTAACGTCCCTTAAACTGCGCGACTATGTTGTGTATTTATGTTCTCCATCAACTGTGAGGGGTCCTTTGAATCTTGGCTACTCTTTTTAGAATGAGTGGTTATTAAGGGCTAGGCACACAGCCCAGAGGGGTACGCTACCCTCTTTCTTCCCACGACTCCGTGAAATTTAAGATGCCATGGTGGTAACATCCAAGTGGTATTTATTATTATATTGCTCCGTATGTGGTCCTCTAAAGGTCTGGTGGGTTTGGCAATTTCGTACGCGCTGTCAGTCACGGACCGCCTCTCAGGGATGGTGACGTCATTTACCGAAACTGAGAAACAGATGGTGAGCGTGGAGCGAGCGGTCCAGTACATTGAAGATGTTCAGCCTGAAATCAGTCCTAGTGGCACGGTTAGTATAAATAATAAGTGGCTCGTGTTTACTTCCAGCAACTTCTTACTCCCTTGACCCTGGCTCAGACAGGAGATGATAAGAGTTAAAACGCTCTTAACCGTCTTGCGGTCAGCTCGATTCTCTAGATTCGCGCATAATTGCTTTAGATATCTCATTTTCTTTGGTACAACAATTCAGCGAGGCTCTTGCACCTGATGCGAACAGAGCAATGTCTTGTGATTCTTGTGCGCCTCCAAAGCATTTAATGAACTCTTATATTTATATGACTTAAGGCGAATTTTGTACTCTTGGTTACTCTCAAAGACTTCTCCCTCTCATATGTTCTTTTTAATCTATAGACATTTGCGACGTCTTGTACATGATTGACTTAACTCTCACATAAACCCATGAGTACTGAAACTAACGGTGCGCACGACTTGTACAGACTTCGCTCGCCCGCCCGTCTTTTAAAATTAAATTTTACTTTCAGGTCATTTCCACTTGGCCATCTCGTGGTCAGCTTACCTTCCAGAAAGTCAGCCTTGTTTATCGGTAAGGGCACTCGAAATCGTCGTATAATTAACTCTTTAAAATTACCATGACTAATCTTATAACTAATACATAAATGATGAAACAAAACCGCCGTAACTGCTAAACGTTTTAACACAGTGGGTTATTTCCCCCAAATAGGTTTTGCTAGGCGCGAACGAAGAGCCCGCTTGAGACATTGTCACGCAGAGAACGTGAAGCTGAGGCCAAGCTCACGAAAAAGTGCGAGACACTCGATCCCAGCACCGTAATACATGTACATGAATCAGTTGCTTGCTACGTACGCTTAATAAATAGTGAAAAGCCTGAGATGCGCACACTAGTTGCAACATTTCGTATGAGCCAAAGTGCACTTGGCATTTAGTTTTCGGCATTTCTAAACGTTTGTGGCAAATTGACTGTTCTATCTATCGTTACCGACTTGGGTACCAGAGATTATGTCTTAACTATCTAAGTGTCATATTTACACATCGAAATGTGTGTTACCCATTCCTCTGGAATGCGCCCTCGTGGAAAAAGATTGCCTATTTAACTATGTGAAATTGTCTTTCTTTTGCTTTCTTTGTCCCGACAGAGTTGGTTTGCCTCGTGCTTTGCGCGGAGTTACATTTTCAACATATGCAGGAGAAAAGGTAACGGGCAACTATGTAGTACACTAATAAAGAAAACAATTAGTTCTCTTTATTGGAACGTTAGAGGCCGACTAGCAAATTCAATATCAGAATGAAGGACTCGTATCAATGGAGGTTTTTCCTTTCTGTAGCTTGGCATTGTTGGCCGAACGGGATCTGGAAAGTCTAGTCTCTTCCAAGTACTGTTTCGCATGGTCAACAGATTCGAAGGAGCTGTAGTTCTAGACGGTATCAGTTTGGCTTCTGTACCACTGAACATTCTGAGGTTGGTATTTCTGTGCCTGCCTAGTTTGATATGCTGCCTGTTTCTTCACTGTAACTACCTCCGACTGTAATGCAAGGTTAAATATCGACAAGGCGTTCCCCTTTATCCCGTATTAAACTTAATCCTGTACGCTGCAATCGTGTGGTACCCGACACCAACGAACTCTGTATGTATAGTTGGTTTCAATTCTGGTGTCCTTGCACAGAAAACGGATTTCAGCACTTTTATGATGGCCTTAGTAGCTGGCCGTTTTCTTGGATGGCGATGAAGATAAATTTACGGTAATTCCTCTCCCGGCTTCACCGCGAATTTCTCTTGGCAAACGAAACCACGCAACAGCTGCGCACGCTATGGTCCTGGTAGTGTTGCTCCGCAGAATTGCCGTTTATTTTATTGTACCAGGTCGATGATGATGATGTTTTTCATATGTCTTAATCTAAATGTTTTTCAATTAATTTCTCTGATCTTGACAGGCATACATAAGTTCTGTGTCGTCTTTTTTTTTCCTAGATCGCGGTTGGCTATTATTCCTCAGGATGCTTTTTTGTTTAGCGGTGGAGTGCGAAATAATCTTGACCCGTGGAGGAAGGTAAACTTTCACTGGAAAAAGAAAACACTGTAACACCATTACATAAGATATGGATTTGTGCATGCAAAATTTGCCTGGGAACCTCCTATCAAAAGAATCATGAATAGTTAAACGTTCTAATAGATTTGGGATCAAAGATTAACGCATGATGATTTCTTCGTATTTGCGCTCTGTCCACCAGCGCAGAAATCACCGAGAGTTCGGAAACTGTTGAAGCGCTTTAAAAGAAGTAGGGAGAGAAAAGGAAATGAACTGTAATACTATGACACTCAAGTAGGTTTGTGTTTAGTCTATTCTTTTGCTTTGCTTTTCACAGCATTCTGACTCGCAGTTATGGACAGTTTTAGATCGTTGTCACCTGGAACACGCTGTAAGACAACTCGGTATGTTTACAACATAGGGTTTTTGTTGACTTGTTTGTAATCACGCTGTCTTCTGTGTAGGAGCCTGACAGATTAGGTAATTTGTGAGGGAATCATTCATTAGCTAATAATGACAAAAGAGAGTGTTAAATGTTTTGCGAGTACTGTTTCTTTATATTTTTTTGAGACTACAATTTCTTTATATGGTTTTAAGCAATTGTTTCGTAAGCTGCTCGTTAATCGTCCATAATTTCAAGAAAAAAGAGCGTTTGAAACCTTATATGTACAAGACTTAGAGCGTGGTCTTTCGAATCGGCTCTAAAGCGTTATACGAAAACTGAGTGATCAGCTGAAATTATGTCAGTTCTTCACTACTCTATATCTCTCCAGGGGGCCTGGACGCTGATGTCGGCGAACGTGGCCGTAATTTTTCAGTTGGTCAGCGGCAGCTCGTCTGTTTAGCCAGAGCTCTTTTGACGCGATCGAAGGTAATTAATTACTTTGGGGAAAAAATGGTGAGGAAACTTGAAAACTCAATTTATGACAACCCCATTCTTAATAACAGGTTACCAACATAGCCTGCTTTTTTGCCAGGCGTTCGAAAGGGAGTGGGGAAGGGAAATTTTGAGGTCAAAAACACCCAATTTTGCTCCCTCCACCCTCTGTTACGGAGGCTTGCCTCGCGGCGCCAATACCAAGATGTACAGGTCAGTACTCATATTTCAAATTAAACAGACATACTGTAAGTATAGGAGCCAATCAAACCTTCTCTACATTATTTTTCATATTTCTTGGAAAAGCCTTTGGAATTTTAAATTTTGTTAGTGAGTTCAAAATATGGAATACAATATCCTATTACCTTCTACTTTTTTAGCAGCAGTGGAAAAGCAAGAATAATTGTCTCTCAGTAGAGCTGGCAGTATTTAGTCACAACCTTGGACGAAAGTCTAAGACAGTTCCATTTACTTTCTAATTAATTTCGCGCCTTTCCGCGCGAGCAGAAAACGCGGAGGGAGAGGGGAGGCCTACTTCACCCTTAAAAACCGGCGCCAGCTACGCAGGCTACGACCGGTTAGGAAACTCTCTTATTGTTCTCAGGTGCTGTGTATTGATGAAGCAACTGCAAGCGTTGACCTGGAAACAGACAAACTGATACAGCAGACGATCAAAAGTGAATTTAAGGAGAGCACTGTTTTGACCATTGTTCACAGGTTAGATACGTTGATACTAGCGACAAATTATGTAATATGGATTATCGAGACGGCTAACTTAAGTTTGACACGGAGTTGAAACCCATCAGTTGAATGGGCGGCTTTGTTCTACAGTACACTAAAAAATTGACTTTAGAGAAAAGACATGATCCATATTAAGCCAAATCCTTGGCCTTTCTTTCTTTTTCTGAATTAATAGAGAGAATTAGAGTCTGTTTTGCGGTTGACGGCAAACGTCAGTTGACAATTTTTACATAGGTTATGAGCTGATAAAAACAGTCTTTGCAAAATAACCCTTATGGGTGAACCTGAAACGAAAGTAGTCTACTAATTTTTCTGTAGATGTAATCAACAGAAGACGAAAGGGAAAAGTTGGTCACGTGATAAAAACTTTTGTTTTCCGCTTTTCTAAGTGATTTTAAGTCTCCAAATTCTGACCATCTGCAGTGAATACGCGGCACGTGTGCACGTCATATCGAAAACCAAGCCATGCGTTTGAGTCCCTTTTTCACGCGATTACAGGTGATAATCAGTTCTTGGTCAAGGTCTCCGGTTGCTAGACTTTGAAAGTAAGGACGTACCATCAATTTGGCCTTCTCGAATACTGGCTACATTCCAAGCTTTTCATGTCTACAAGATCACACCTAAAGCCTTGGACAGCTAACCCGTTAATAATATAATATTAGAAAGTGGCTTATGAAGACTAATACAATTCAGAAGAGTTCCTTTGTTACTTCTGATCAACGCTTCTCTCAGTTACTTAGCTTGTTGGCGAGTGGATAATATTAGGGAGCTCAAGCAAAGAGACGTTTTTGAGGTGCTGTTGACGCAAAACCACCGGAAGTAGACCTTTTTGCATTGTTGGGTTGTAGTTTTGCCCAGATTTTTGGGCAAATCGTCTCTATAAGAGGAAAGACACTTAGCAATACAAATTCCCTCACTTCCGGCGGTTGATATTCATTGCTCAAAAAAGCCTTTGTGTAAGCTCCTTTCAAATAATCAATGCAATCTCCCTTGTTTTAGGCTCATTACCATTATGGATAGTGACCGTGTTCTTGTCATGGATCGAGGGACTGTGATCGAGTTTGACACCCCACAAGCATTGCTGAGAAACAAACATTCTTTCTTCTATGGACTGGTGCACAGAAGCAAATCTGAACAGAGTTAAACTTTGCCGAAACGAAGATGGAATATATAAAAAGTTTAGTGAAGCTCACTAAACTATCAAGTGAAAATTATTTATTTTGGGAAGAAAGAGGTTGTTAGGTTACAAATTTAAATTTATTGGATAGCTTTCAACAAGCAAAATTGGAAAGTAGATTTAGATTGTAGTAGCCACTGAATCTAAAGTTTGGTCTGAGTTACATAACTCCATAGTGGTGTGAGTAAGAAGTTGCACTCCCAAGACTACTTCTTCTATCCACAAGTGTCTCAAAACTTAGCAAGGGATAAACTGACTGAGATTATCATGCTGTGCATGAGGACAAAAATGATCACTTTTGTTCCAAACTTAACTCACAGACAGATAGAAAAGTCTTGATGCAAAAAAAATAATGTAGAGTACAATACCTGGTAAGAAATTTAATGTTTGTTGAGTCCGGCATTTGGATCAACACTTGTTCTCTACTGTAATGACTAGTACCCCGTTTCTGTATGAAACATTTAACTTCAAAGGTATCCTTTGCTTAAAATGATACGCATACTCACTAGTTGGGTTCAAAGAACTTGAACCCAACTAGTGAGTATGCGTATTAATGTCAGGGCTGCACAGGCAACCCAAGGACATGTGGGTCATTATTACATAATCAATTGAACAGGAAGGTGGGGGTTGTATGGAAATGGTGTATTAATTTTGTGTTGTAAGGAACTTGAAATTTAAAAGAGTTTTCTAAATTAAAGTTGTTGTGAAATGGTTTGTTGTGTGGTCTCTTTGTCTGTCACTTGTGCAAGCGATGAGTTATTCAACCGGCCCCTGTTGTTTAAAAGGTGGATAACATTTTCCATTATTTTGATAAATCTCCATCCAGTGGATATCGCATTCCTTGAACCTTACCCGCTGGATAGTGTTTTATCCAGTGGATATGATATATTTATCCAGTGCTTGAACAAGAGTGGCCTGGGTTCATGTCAGTTGTTAGTACAGTAATCCACAAACAGTACAATATACAATTAACAACAATAGTGGACTAATTACGCTAATTACACTACAGTAAAAAATACAAAAATTAATACAGAAATAGAAAAAGGTAAAAAAGTGAAGGTGCAATAAATAATAACAGTAATAATAATATAAAATATTCTTTAAATCCTGAATTTAAATGACATCTTCTCAGCATGTTGAAACATCATTGCATTTAAACCCCACCATATACCAATAACTTGTTTTTAAAACTATGGTACTAATTTTTGGCATCATGAATGTAAGTCCAGTCCGTTGCATATTCTGCAACATTGTCAATACGACCGACCATAATCATGACCAACAACAATCATAACGATGTCCAGTGATGATGTTTTTCACAAATTATTTTACCTTACTAATACCACCAATAAAATGCCTAGTAGTGCTAGTTGATGAATTAGATGCAATCAATCTGACAATGACAACACAAATATCGCTTCTTCATTGAAAGTTGTTTAAAAGTATCCAGTTCAGTGTTACAGTGATAAGTGCATTATCTGCAAGATTGATAGTTGGAACTACATTAAACTGGTAATAACATTACATGAATAAAGAGCAATTTTTGTATGGCTTTGAAATAAAAACGCATGAAAAAAACAGAAACAACAACAAATAGAGCAATTTGATTGGTTTATCGAATGGATACAAACACACATGGCCTTTGGTTGGTAAAGCGAACGCTCAAGTGAAAAAACTTCATGCACGAGAACTTTCTACAAATCAATAGATACTTACTTTGACATCATACTGCAACATGATTGGCCAATCGAAAAATGCTTTCTCCACTTTAGGGTTTTCTTTGGCAGGAAAATGAAGGGTCCATGTTTTGATCTTTTCATCAATTGGCTGATACAACAAATAACAAACACTTACCGAAACCATTTTTCAAAGTCATACAAAAATCTCTCTATCTTAGATAGGTTTAGTATGATGCTTCCCTGCTCACTTTCATGACCCATTGGTGGCCTTGTTAACCCTTTAACCCCTAAAAATGATCAACATTTAATTTCTCCTGATGGAAGTAAATAATGTATAATCCATGTCCATCCTTTTCATCCATTGCAACAGATGATAGGAAACAGTTTCAATGTATCAATATAGTCTGGACCAATTGTTTTAGAATTCAACACCTGATGTGAAGATACGTTTTAGCTCTTTTAAAAAAGATAGCAAATAGTGTGACATAGTCATAGCCCCTTTAAGGAAAATCATTATTTTTTCTACTTTAACGGTGTTGTGAAACATAAAGTGGCAACTTTGATGGAAAACTTGTACGTCACACAATCAACTCTCAACTCTCTGGGTGAGAAACACTGGCATTTAAGTGTCCATTTAAGAGAACCATGGTAAAGAACTGCAGATCGGCAGAGACCAACTTAACATGTCAGTTGGAGGTGTCCATCACTAAGAGACACTTGACTGTGATGTCAACTATGAATCAATTTGAACCAACTTCTTGCTGAATTGCCAGCTCAACTGGTTAGAACACTGCACCGATATCACAGAGGCCGAGGTTCAAATTGCGGCAAGACTGATATTTTTCAGGCTTTCTTTTTGCAACTGCATTAGTTTTAAATATCTAGGCACCACACATGATGTACTTCAAGATATTTTGGGCATTTTAGGCAAAGGTGATTGACCCTTACACTGGCTAAAAGAACAAATATTATTATATGGCTGGAAATTTCCTCCCAACAACATGTGCTCTCATTGGTTACTTCGAGGTCACATAACATCTAATGATGAAATGGTTTTTTCACCAAAATCTCTGGGCGGGCAACATTGTAAAATCTATGATAATACTTATCATTTATATTGTGCAAATTAACATAAACATATGATCAAATGTGCCAGACATTATGACAGCAAATGTTGACCAAAGACCACCATTACAGTGAGGTTAAATGAATTTCCAGCTTTTTTTCTATATAACAATTTACCTATTTAATAATTGCGAAAAAACTTTTCTTAAAAACATTTAAGACATTTTAAAAAAGTTAAAAAATACACAATGTTTTGACATTATTGGGCTTCATTATCAAGTGAAACGAAATACAATATGAATGTTCTATAAATACAAGAAAAACAATAGTTCATTAAAAGGGAAGTAACATATAAAAATACGTTGCAAGTCAAACAAAGAGTTTAGCACTGATGGAGTCACTCTGAGTGTTACAGCTAGGACTCAGTTCTTTGATGAATAGCATTTCGTAAATGAGGCAGTCAAATTTCCCATGACATTTCTAGAGAATGCGAAATTGGCCCTCATTGAGAAGATTTTTGTCACTGTGCGCTTCTAAAAAATGTTTACCGATAGCTGAATACTTGTGTTCGGCAATGCGTTGATGAAGGTGTCGGCCTGTGTAGCCAATATAATCTGCATCACACAGATCTCATGCAAATTTATAACAAAACCATTGCTGATTTACAATACTCAGCTTAATTTCTTCAGGCTTAAGATCTTGCTCCAATTTTTTGCTCACAAAAATAGGCTGTAAAGTGATGGCAATCTTATTGCTGAGATCACGCAATTGCCTAGCAGCTATCTGATCTCTCAAGGGAAGAACTATTCTGATCATGTTGCCTTCATCGGTTTTCTTTTCTGGCTTAGTTGCAATATTCTGAATAAACATATTAATGGTAGAATTTGTGAGGCCAATTGGATAATAAAGTCGGCAGAAGATAGAGCATAACTTAGCACATTCCTCATTGAAGGCTTCTGTCATAGATGACAGGGCATGGGCGCGATGTAACATGGTCTTCAATAACTGGGTTTGTAACTTTGTAACTGGGTTTGACTTCATGGCTATGAAAATGCAAGAGTAGACCAGTGTTGGTTGGCTTTCTGTAAACACAGGTTTCAAGTTCTGTTCCATTCTTAATTATCTCAATTCCAAAGAAAGAGATCATATTATCAGCAGGAAGTTCCATTGTAAACTTCCGGAATGAAACGAATTTCATCAGCAAATTCAAACATCACTTTCAGTGCTAAACTGTTTGTTTGACTTGTAACATATTTTTACATGTTACTTTCCTTTAAATGAACTATTGTTTTTCTTGTATTTATACAACATTCATATTGTATTTCTTTTCACTTGATAATGACATCTGGTAACATCAAAAAGTCTTGTATTTTTTAACCTTTTTAAAATTTCTTAAATGTTTTAAAGAAAAGTTTTTTTGCAATTTTTCATAGCTAAATGTTTTAAAAAGTCGCTTCTTTTTAATCTATATAACAAATCACTGAAAGACAGGTCCCTCAGGAAACCGTTAGTTTTGTTTCCCTCCAATCTCAATGTTTGAGATTTATTGAGATTCTCACAAAACAAAATTAACTGTTTCCCTTGGGACCAGTCATTAAGTGTTTATTACATGTTGTTGTTCTCATGGTGTTGCAGAAACCTGCCAGTTTAACATACAATATCGCTAACAGGTTACCAGCTATTATACGGGTGCCTCTGATCTCCTAACAAGTTCTGCTTCTGTTGCAGCCACAAGTTCAGGTGCTCTGAGAAGACTGCCTTCCAGTGACTTCACCAGCTCCTCCAAAGCCAAGTCATTAAAGCTCGAAAAGTCAGTCAGAAGAATTTCCTTTGTTAACTTGAGAAACAGTGGCTCAGTCATAAGAGAAGCATTGGTAAATGCCCAGAGGAACCTTACGAGTTGCAAAGGTTCATAGACTGACAAATCCTGTGTAATAAGATGATTTTCAATGAGTTTGAAGAGATCCCGGATGTAATTTTTAGTCTTGGCAAAACTATTTGCAATCATGACTACCCCTACCGGTGCAAAGTCCAGATCACCACGCTCAATGATCTCGGCAGAAATTTCTTGGAACAGATCAGGAGATCGTATATTTTGCTGAGCATATGAACTGGCAATTTGTGCAAGTTGTTGATTAGTGAAGCATGCCAGCCCTCGCTGCAAAATCTCTTGCTTAATACACCTGAAAAGAGGTTTCACATTCAATCCAACTTCTGAAAATGACCAGAGGATGATAGTTAGTGACCTTTCTTCAAATTCTGTCAAATCACGTCTCAATATTTCTTCCCTCAAGACTGCAAAAAGCTTGGCACCTTTTTCCAGTGTCCGTGCATAAGACCACAAAAATTGGCAGATTTCCTTGACCTTAAAAGTCGACAAATCCCTCGCCATTATTTCATTCCTAATAATTTTGTATAGGTGCTTTGCACGGAACTGTGCTTTACCATAAGCCCAGAGAATCATTGCGAGGTCAGCATTTGTGAACAAAGTGGGATCACGACTCTTGATTTCTCTTTCAAAGTGAATAAAATATGAAATATCATTGACTCCAAGAGTTGCAATACCGTGGACAGTAGTTGCCAAATGAGTGGGCTCACACAGTTTACTCTTCCATCTGATAATATTGGCTAAGTGTCCTGTGGCAGCCACGACACGGTCATCACTGGTGAGCCTGTATCCGTCTTGGCGCGCTGCTAAATATGCGAACCGATTAAACAGCGCCACTTGAGCTGATAGAACAGCTAAGTTCTCATGATCGACGTTTGTCTCGTTCTTCAAGGCGTTGTATATCTCAAGCAACTCATCGGGGTCTGTTTCCATCTGTATTTGTCGCACAATGTTGAAAGAACTCGCGAGCTGATCTTGCTTGGATTTCACTTTCTTTTTCTTCTGTAGATCTTCCAACATCTCCAGCAAATGTCCATGTAACCACCTAGAGGCGTGAAGAGTTCGTGCTTGGATGAAAGGAATAAGCGAAGTAACGGTGTTTTTAAGCTTATATCCTCCACGCAAGCTTGAACTCGTAGCCGTTGAACTCAGTTTATGCTCATCAGTCAGTGAACGTATCCTCGTGACAAACAAGTTGTAATGTCGAACTTGGCATACTGACCTGCTTCCTCGTTGAAAATATTTCAGGTGAGGCAAATAAATCCGCAGCATCTGCGCTCTTTCTTTTACCACGTTCTTGTACATCACCCCGCCATGTTGTAAAAAAATAACAGATTGCATTATGGGATATATTCCCTGACCGCAGGTAGCCCAGGGCCCGGTTGTTCCAAAGTTTAAACGGGCTAATCATTATCCATTGGATAAATCTTTATCCAGCTGATTCAGTGGATAACCCAATTAGTTTCCCTAATATTTCCCTACATAGAGATTTATCCTGTGGATAATCCTATCCAGCGTTTGAACAACAGGGCGGGGCAAGAGTTATAAATGAATATTTTATATCACTGTCTATTCATTTGTCCTGGTTAACTTTCAACGGAATTTTTCTCTGTTCAACTCTCAGTCGAATATCGTCGACTTTAGCTCTGATCCTCCTTTGTCGCTCTAAAATGTATTTTTATTGACATACAGTAAGTCCGTGCTGCCTGTGACATTACCAGCACGAACGCTGGGTCTAGTAACACTCAGCCATTACTGGGAGGCGCATGTGTAATCAGTGTGTAACACCAGTTCATTTGGGAATTAAATGATTCAATATTTTGATTTTGGGGAGCGTTCATAGGTTGGGGCCTTGTAGGAGCCGGCACGGACCCTGGTGGTTTTATGAGGACTGGGACGGAGGATCTAGGACGGCCATTTTGTCTTTCTCTTGCCATTCAGCTGGTTCATAACAGTACGGGGCTACTGAAAATACTTTTGAAGCCAGGAGCTTGGAAGGGGAAGGAGAGGCCATTGATCAGATAAGAAACAGTCGTCTAAAATTCTACCTCGCTTTGGTTGTTATACGGGAACTACAAGCCCTGACTTGCATACAACTGAACATCCTTGCAGATTGTTCTATGGGAAAACCAAACGAGAACAAAACTGTTTTACTTTATAAAGTTTATTTGCTTTTGTATTTGCTTTATCAGGTCCTCCTTAGGGATTAGGGACCGGTCATTGTTTATCGCCTGGGGGGGGGGGAGGGGGGAGGGGGGAAAGGATTGGGGCTAAACAAGGTGAAATTTAGCCGATCCCACCATTGAATGTTACCTCACTGAAATGATCCCCCAATTTTTGATGACTTTCGCAACCGCCCCCCCCCCCCCCCCACGTCTTCATTTTCCAAGCAAGTTTTCAGTGATCCCCCTTTTAAGTTCTCAGTTACATCTGATCCCCCCTTTTGTTCTCCTAAAAAATCAAGTGATCCCCGCTAAAATCCCCACCCCAGGCGATAAATAATGGCCTGTCCCTTAATTAGGAGAAGGGAAATTTAAAAATGCAAGGAGGATATTGAGGAAGAAAAGCCAGATTCTCAGGCAATAAAACAATATAAAACAAAAGAAGCAAGGCTGATTTTACAGTCGGGAATATATGTATATTTTTACCGATATTTCGGAAGGCACGGCCTTCCTTCTTCAGGGTCTTTCACATAATGAAGAGGTTAACCTAAGACGTTTCAATTTGAAATAAAGAATAGCGTGCAATTTGATACTATAATAACACGTGAAAATTAAAATGAGAAAAAAGTGAACGTTGAAAACAAAAACCGTTAAAGTAGTGATTGGAAAGAAATTTGAAATGTAAAAATAGTATAAATAAATGATAACAAATAGAAGAAATGAAGACTGTATTCATACCTAATGGTTCAAGAGTTTTAACTCTCTCGATGAGGTGTGCTTCTCTAGCTTTTTGTACACTGTCTCTACTAGATTTAATGAGCTCTTGTGCAATAAGTGTGATGTCTTTAGCAGAGTGATCATTAGTAAGAAAGTGCTCTGAGACTGTGGTGGGTTTAGAGAGTGTAGATGGGTTGTCAACTGATCTGCGGTGTTCGTTGAAGTGGTCTTTGAGTCGTCATTGAGTTTCACCTCTGCATCAGTTTGGAGCAGTGGTTGCATTGTATCATGTAAATGACGTTTTTGGAGTTACAGTCAATGTGATTAGTGATAGGCCTGGTTTCGCCTGTAGCGTGGAATGTGAACGGAAGTTTGTCCGTCAGATATGTATTACATGGTGAGACAGTTTTTTCCGCATGGGTATGAGCCCCAGGGCTGGTTGTATTGTGAGACTACGAAGTTTCGGCCCTAACTAGAAAATCAGTGAGGTTACTACTACATCTATAAGCTACGATGGGTGCAGCTTTAAAGACGTTATAGCAACGGGGGTGGGGGGGGGATGAAATAAGGATGTGAAACTGTTTGCGAATAATGGATGAGATGGAACGAAGGGCCGGGTTGTAGATGATAACAAAGGGAACACGCTCTGGTTTGTCCAGTGTGGAAGTGTCATGGGGCGTAAGTGCTTCTGTCCGTGTAATATTGTTAACTCGCTGTATTTCCCGTTGGAGGAAATAGCGGTTATAGCCACGTTTATAAAATAACTAAGATAGTACGCGCGCTCTGATTGGCCGAGAGGAGTGTTTGCATGAGAGTATGTAAACATGGTTGTGGCGTCAAGTTGTTTGGCTTTTCGCGCGCTAATCACGCAAAAACAAATTTGAAAAAGTTTTCGAGTTCAAAACTCAAAAAGTTTACTTTATTTACCCATTCCTTCGTCGGCTGAAACTTGGAAAATCGCTACAAAGAAGGTGTATACATTTTTCTTCGCTTAAGCTGACCGTTTAAGCGAGAAAAATCCGTATTTTGCAAAGCATCTTTTTGCAAAACGAGAACTGATTAGGCGTGCAAGACTTCGTGGACAAGATTTTGCGACTGGTAAGAATTTCTCTTTTAATCAGTGCCTTACAAAAAGTTTTGCGTTTTTTTCTCGGGAAAGTTATTTTATAAAAGCAATAGAAAACTTTTTTCCTGTGTTTGCATAGCCTGATATAAACACTCGAGGCGTTGGGAGAATTCTCGACAGTTATGCAAACCCTCGACTTCGTCTCGGGTTTGCATAACTGTCTCGAATTCTCCCAACCCCTCTCGTGTTTATATCAGGCTATACAAACACGGAAAACGTTTTCTATTGCTTAATTGTAAAGATAGTCAATAAGTTCATTGGTGCGTAGTGTGAAGGTCTCGTTGGTTGAACAAATGCGGCGGAGTCTAAGAGCTAGACTGAAAGGAATAGCAAGTTTGGTGTGTATGGCCGTTTTGGAAAATTCTCAAGTTCGGTGTTAATAGGGACAATATTGGACTACATACAGCTATTCAAAGAGTTAAAGATTCACTAAGCAATGCATGTATGGATTCTCTGGACGCGTATATATTTCTTTAATAATACCAATGCAAGTAAATTTTGAAGTTTTGGAATAGCTGTATCTCGTTGAATACCGGGCCCGATAAACGCCAAACTTGATTATTTTGCAGAGCCCGATGCGCTCTATGAGGGTTTCATGTTGACAATCCCATAATAAAATAACTTATACCCAATCTCCCTCGGTTTGAAATTAGGCTAGGTGGCTTAAAATCCAGAAATAAAAATAAACTTCCGCAATCATATGCAGATTCATGTCCTCGTGACCACTAATTATATTCGCGTGACAAATCATCGCATCCATGTCTGAAATGTCCACCATGTCTGTTTTAAGAATACCTCTATATCCTCGATAAGGATGTGAGAACGACGGGAATGCTTAATAGAAAAGGTGTAGTCGTTGTTTTAAAATGTCTGAGTTCGAATATAACAATTTACTGTTCCAAATAAGCCAAAGACTCGACAACATAAATGCTGGCAAGCAATTACTTGTGATATGCAGAGGAAAGTTGGCGGCTCACCGTGGCGAAGAAAATATCCCTACCTTTTCGTTGTTTGAAGAATTAGAAGAGAAAGGATTTCTGAGTCCCGATCGTCTAACGGTATTGAAGGCAATTTTAAAAGGCGTCGAGGAATGGGGTCCTCTTCAAAAGGTTGAAAAGTTTTCGTGCAAAAGAAAGGAATACAACAACTTGCTTGAGCAGATTATACGAGTCCTCGACGAGCTTAATAAATATAACAGAAGATAGAAGAGGGAGCATCCACGATGTTAGGTCATTGTTTAAGGAGTTAGAAAGCAACGACTGTCTTGGAATCGACTGCCTCGAAATCGTGAAGGAGATTTTGACCCAGACAGAAAAAACCGATCTGCTTAAGGAAGTGGAAGAGTTTGAGCAACGACAAAGTCGTGAAAATAACTTTGAAAGGCGAAAAGGTATTTCTTCATGCCGGTTGTGTTGCAAATTTTGTTTCTTCCCATCATAACTAGTTGTCGTATAAGAATTTAAGGCATGATAGCTGTGTTCTCGTCTGCACAAACCTGAGCCCCGTTATGGTTTCAAGTTAAAGTCTGAATTCCTAAGTTTCATTTCAGCACAAGCAGCTGCCATAGCATCGTCAGCTATCGACAAACTGGCGGGAGGTAAGATATTTTAAACATTTAGTTTCGCTCTATATATACTTTTCCCCGTTAGGCGGTCTCTACCAGTTTGGGGCTAAGAGATCCTTTCTCTAGAGGCATGCTAAATCTACAACAAGGGTTCACTAGTACCGTATTTAGTCGATTAACCGCACTGGGCGCTTATTAAATTTTTGAACCTTGAGAGTGGGCGCTTATTCGAGGTGGGCGCTTATTTGAGGCTGGGCGCTTATTAAATTTTCACCATTTTCAGCAATTAGTGCTGTATTTTTATTTTGCAACAAAACAGTAAATGCCAGTGACAAAACGCGAAGAAGTAACAAAGAAAGGTTTCTGTAAAATACTAGGAAGAACACTCCGTCTTCGGCGAAGTCTGTCATTTGTACTTATTCAATTTCAATTTCAATCTCATTTTCACTCAAGTGGGTAGGGTGGGGGTGGGCGCGTATTTGAAATTGATTGTGAGGGGGAGGGGGGGGGTGGGCGCTTATTCCGGGCTGGGCGCTTATTGACTTTTTTTGCCTTTAGAATGGGCGCTTATTCGAGGTGGGCGCTAATTCGAGGTTGGGCGCTTATTCGATTAAATACGGCATATACGAGTGTAAGGCGGGCTGGTCGAATAGTAAAGGTATCTCAGATATTCCTGTGCCCTCTAAGTCTAGGTCTAAGTCGGAGATGCAAGGTATGTTCGTTCGACTGTACTCTGATCTATCGGCTGATCAATCAGTTGTAACAGGCAGTTACCTAAAAGAGAGAAGAAATATTTAAAATAGATTTAGAGGAGGAGTATTGTTTTAAATTATAACGCCCTCGACATTAGATTACCATTGAACTTGGGTAGTCATAACCATACCCAGGAGTTACCTGGCAATATCTCTCTCTCTCTCTCTCTCTCTCTCTCTCGCCGTTGGAGACTAAAACAAAAAGAAATGTATTTTTCGTTGGTGAGGCAAGTCTGAATTTAATGTATCGAAGTTGTTCTATTGGATACTACGGCTCCACTTACTGTATAACTGAAAGACACGAGAAGACATAACGTATCAATTGTGGAAGAGAACAACCTCATGTTACTTGATTCTGAGATAGGGAGCACCCGCTATCGAAGTGTTTTGTTTCTCATCACGCCAAGGGCCAAACGGCTTCCTAATTATGCCCGGAGCTCAGTCTCTTATAGAAGTACAATTCTACACGCACTTGCCTTAAAAGGGCCAGAGTACAGTTGAACCTCCATACAACGGCCACCTTGGGGACAGAAAAAAGTGGCTGTTGTAGAGAGGTGGCCGTTACAGAGAGGTTTTAAACAAGAGTAAATGTATAGATTTTTTGTCCGCCGGGACGAAAAAAAGTGGCCGTTAGTGGAGGTTCGACTGTACCACCTTTTTTGCGCTTTCTAAAAGATTAAGAAAATTAATGTGACAATAAAATAAACAAGCTAAATCCTTCCCTCCCATGCCCTATGTAGTGCAATCCTGTACAGCCTGCCACATGGCTTGTGAGCGGTAAACCGGTCAGGCCCCGTTTATATGGAGAACAGTTGTACCGGGTAGAAAGATCACTCGCTTACTCGAGCTATCAAAGGCGAGCCAACTTTTCATACTGATTTTCTACAAAACGTGGCGAACCATTTATATTAAAAACAAAATCTTGGCTCGGCTAGGAGGGTGACCCGCCTAACCTGGACAGATTTTCGCTCAACGGGGCCTAAAATGTCAGTCACAGAGGGGAACAATTTGTTATTTTTTGAATGAAAGTGTCTCGAAAAATTTTGTTTAGGTAATAACAATCTTACAACCTCATACATCAGAACATTCTCCCATCTTGTCTTCGCCAGAAGCCCACCGCTTGATATAAATCCTGTAAGAGTTTCAATTTGTTCCTTATATTTTAGTTCTGAACATAAAAACAGTTCTTAAAGTCGTCGCAGGAGGCTTCACGATTGCTTCTAGCTTTGACTTGTTGATTCGTAACTCTTCGTACGATCAACTTATCACCGCCGTTAATACCTGTGTGCTGCCTGCTGGTGCTAATCTGATTCAAATGACCGAGGGGTGTGTGTGTCTGAAAGTTCAAGTAGAAAGTCTTGCAGCTCTTGAAACTCTGTGGCGTTTATACAAGGATGGGACGCTGAAAGCAACTTTGCAAGCCTTGTTGGTCACAGAAGAAATAATAGACCTTGCTAGCGGAGAACATGTCGAAGTAGTGGTAACCGTTGACGAACAAGAGTACGAGAAAGTCCGCAACAAGTTGGCTAATGAACCACAAGGTAAATACGTGCTTACGACTGAGTTTTCTCCTAGACGATCAAACACCAGCAACTGGCGTTGTCAGTAGCTGTTCGTTTATCCCTCTCACACATTTTGAACCAAGCTTAGTGATGGTCAGTTTCTGTGGTTACGAGATATGACGTCATAAGTAGTAGGTAGTCAAGCATTTTGGAGTGAAAATGCATGTTTTCTCGACTTCTTTCAACAATAAAAGTAAACTACGATAAAAGTAAAGATTGGGGATAAAACGATGCAAAATGCTTATTCATGAGTTATTTTACATGTCAAGAACAAAAAATCACCATTTCTCGTGGTTTTAACCTGATTTCTAATTCTTGGTAAAATTTAAGATGGCGGCCGTGACGGTGACCATTGTTGGTGACGTCACAGGCCTCCAGCAGCGCCATCACCCATAAAATGTGCCCCATCCTGTTGAGGATATCAAAGGCTTTCCACTAAAGACACTCTACTTCATGCTACTTGCTAAAATCGAAGTTCACGCATTTGAACTGCAGCTAACCATAACTCTTAAGACGCAAGTCTGTACAGTTAAATAAACTCTTAGGCAAAATTTCCACGGATTGTGGATTCCACAAGCAAAAATTTCCCGTATCCCGGAATCTAGATTCCCTTACATGGGGTAAAAAAATATGACGGTTACTGTCACATATTATTCGATTAACGAATTAAGTATTGCTTACTTGCTGATCTTGTTGTCTTGTCAGAAGATCCTGATGGCAAGGAAAAGAGGCGCCTTAAATACTTGGATCAGGAAAAATTCGACTACATTCAGAATTATTTAGAACAATCCAGAGAACAGACAAAGGATGTCGACTCACAAAGCGTGACGACAGAAACAAGTGACAGTGGGATGCAAGGGTCACATAGTGCGTCATCTGAAGGTCCTGAAGACGCCAGCGGTAAGTTATCAGCAAAAGATACATAGTTATAGACTACGTTCAAAATCAACAAACCGGGCCGTATCCAAGTTTTTTGTTCATGAGGGTCCAACTTATGCACCCAGCTAATAGTTTCCATCCTTTCACACCGTTACACATTAATTTCCACTAGGTTGAACCTTGCCGCCATGATACGCGCAGTATATGTGACATAATCCTACTCATTTAGTATCAAAAAATCCAAACCTCAGAGCAAAATTACGAATAGACACGAATATTTAGTTCGAACCACTCGGACTTCATCAGCGTTGTGAAGTGACAGGTTGTTGCTTAACAGAAAAGTTACGAATCCCCAAAAGAGGATTATAAATTGCTGCACAGTAGGTCCAGTACATCGTTGCGTCCTCTCTTGGGGGTTCGTAACGTAAACCGTAACGTTTTTGTTACGCAAACCGTTTTGGAATTATCGATACTAATAGAGTAGGTGAAAAACCTTTCTGGTAACATAATGCTACTCGCTAAGGACCGGGCTTTGAAACAATAATCCGTGTGTGTTAAGAGGTAAAATAACTTCGTCGAGATTTAATCAAGTTGATCAAATCCTAGAGTGAAAAGGCAACATGAAAAGCAAATTATATTTTTAAAATACGAAATGAAAGTAATCATAAGCGACGCTTCTTTCAGGTGTTATTTAACCCCTTATGCGCACTCCCTCTCTCCCAAGTATGGTATTTTGCTACAGAAACAGCTTAATCTTACGCAGACCTAACCTTTTCCAGGGTTTAAGATGGTTAAGTGCAGTCGTTCAGTAAAAAGTGATGCGAGAAACGCACGATGATGCACTCTTACTTTCGCGTTCCTTTCACTTACGCGTCAGCCCTACTATCTGAGAGCTTGGAGCAAAAAATTCAGACTGGGCCTTCCTGCGACCGGGGGGCCTTGGAAGCTCTCCCCCTCCATAATTTCAAAACCGCTCAATGAACATTTATTCCAACTTCTAGGCATAACCTGACTGACACATCGACGTCTTTTTAAGGTTGTATAGGTGAAATTATTGGCAAAATCCAAATCTCCCTCGAAGTACACATAAAGCGAAAAATAAGTGAATAGTACAGTGTCTGATAAAATCAAGAAGTTGGCTAACACATAAAGAATCTTTAGCACTAGCAGTGATGTCATTGTGGCGTCATTATATTACTTAAAAAAAGAAATGGAACCTTCCGCCATTTGGAATTATTGCATGTATTCCATTTTACTTAAAACTCTTATAAATCGTGGTGTTTTTCAAAGAAAAATTGACCTGAGTATAAAAGGATGCTTAAGAAGCAAAAAAATCTGCAAAATATGAAATTCAAAAAGAAAGTAAGACGGAATCCACCAGGAAATTGAGTAATTTTAGTTTTTGGTGGACAAAAACCTTGTACCAGAATAATTTAAAGCGTACTGCACTTTTTTTTTACATTTTTCAAAGGTTAAAGATGTAATTAGTCTCCTGTAATAACACCAAAGAAAATTTCTTATGGGAGCCGGCCGAGAAAATGAATGTCAAAGTTCACAAAATTAGATCTTACACATGAAATTTTCAGAATTTTTCCTCTTTTTTCACAATTCTTGTGAAATTTGATAGATAGATAGATAGATAGATAGATAGATAGATAGATAGATAGATAGATAGATAGATAGATAGATAGATAGATAGATAGATAGATAGATAGATAGATAGTTTATTAATAACCGATCTGCAACTAAAAGTTGAATTATACGATTATTTACAAAAAATTGAATATTGATAATTACATTAAAAAGACTACAAGTGATTTAAAACAGCAAATAAGGACACTATATATATGTTCTAAAAAAATATATAGAAGAGGTTTAAAAAAACCTACTAAAACCGTTCAAGCCTTAAGGGCGTTAAAGGTAATAAAACTACTACGAAACCTGTTCGTCTTAAAAGCTGGCTTAAACTTCCGCATATTTCTTAGGTTAAAGGTACATGTGTTGCGCGCAGGAAGAAGTTCATGGAGGTTGTTCTGTTCGTTCTGTAAAACATTCTTAAACAGTTTATCGACTAGTTCTTGGCGGCGGTCTGAAAGTTTAGTTAGGCCTGATTCAACCAAGGCCTCATTATATGAGCAAAGAGGAAAAGTGATGCGCATAGCCCGCTTTTGTACTCCGTCAAGTTCGTTGGAGAGGTACACGGGGAGGCCGTCATGAAAGACAGGACACGCGTACTCTGTGATCGGACGAATACAAGTGCAGAAAAACTGGACTAACTCACGGGTACCAAGACCAGAGCGTTTAAGCTGAGATAAGCTATACAAGCGCTTTTTAGCTTTCTTAATAATGGAGTCAATGTGACAATTCCAGTTCAAATCATTGGAGATGTTAAGGCCTAGTATTTTGGCACTAGTAACTAAATCAATAGGCATGCCATTAACAACAACTGGATCGAAAGAAGTAGGGTTGTTAGTGTTAAAATTTATAAGCAGTTCTTTGCATTACGTCTCGTTTAGTTGAAACTTATCCTCGGTCGCACGGCTTGCTAGGGTGTCAACAGCAACTTCGGAATGTGACTGTCTTGGTTCTTGCTTATCGTCTCCGAAATAGTGGTATCATCGACATACTTCTAGAGATCAGTGCCAGGAACATCCAGCTCGTTGATCATGATGACATTCATTTTCTAGGACTCGCATGAGAAATGTTCTTTGGTGTTATTACAGATGACTATACTTACATCTTTAGCCCTTGAAAAAATGTGAAAAAGAATGCAATATTCTTAAGATTATTCTGGTTCAAGGTTTTTGTCCACTGAGAATTATAAAACTACTCAGTTTCTCTGATCTCGGGCTAGAGACGGAAAGGCATCATATTGCGAGCTCGGATGTGGGCGGTGACGAGTCTCTGGCCTCAAAAAGTAGCTTATAGGAGTCAAAACTATTCGGCGAGAGCAAAATTGATGCTGATTTTTGACCAGGCCAGAGACTTAGTAAAAATTTTTATTGAAGGCCGGCGTCCATGTGTCCCTTTCAAAACGGCTCGTGTACATCCAGGATCTTGAATAAATCGACTGTGTCAGCAAAGTTTAGATGTGATGATTTATGTGGGGAAAACGAGAGTTATTGAGAGAGAGTAATTCGATAATGTTTCGCCCATATTAAGTGTGGAAACATTGTGTCTGGTTGGTTGTGGATAGTTTTATCATTGCCGCGAACGTGGTTAATTGTGTGATTTCCTGAAGTTGTTGACAGACAGATTTCAGGTATGTCGTGGCGCTCGTGTTATAAGAATATTGTTTACAAGCATGAAAACGCTTTGTGAGTGTGTAGTTGAAGTCATTTTGTCTTAGACAACCGATTGTGGGGTCAAGAAAGGTGGATTCTAGGTCTGTTTTAGTCGGGCATGTCGCTATGAGCCTCATAGTTTAAGAGACTGAAAGGTCGTTTTTTCTGTGCTTTTAAATGTTGTTGATTTCGTTACAAATCTGTCGCTTTTCCCAAGAGAAACTTTTCGTGTGTTGCCAGCGATTAATTCGTCCGTTTTAATCCCTAACTAGTGACTTTTAACTGCTTTTTATTGACCTCAAGGGTCAAATTGGTAAAACGCACTTGAAATTTCTTGAGGTATCTTTTATCAAATCCATACCTTTAAGTTCTTCTTTTTATGGTCAGTTTTACATAACTTCCAATTTGGTATGCAGGTTTCATAGGTAGAACAAGACACTGTGGGAGCGTACATTTGGGCGTCGGTGTACTACGTGCGCGTGAAGTTTTTTGTTTGTGTCGTAGGGATGTATGAGTAGTGCAGTAGTGTTGTGTATTTTAGGGGTTGGTTGAGATGCGTGAAGTGGAAGGCGTAAAGTTATATTGGACGTGAATTGGTAGGATAATGTTGTTTCTCGTAGAGTTTAATATGAGGTAACAAAAATGAATATTTTGTAAGGTAAAAGTGATTTTAGGTGTTGGAATGAGGTAGTTGTGGAAGTGCTAATTTGTTTATGAAGGGATAGTGTAGTTACAGTGTGCTGAAATGAAGAGGTGGTTGTGAATAGTCTTATCAATAGTCGAAAACGTACTTGTACTTGCAGTGAAACCCCGCCTTACGGCCACCTCGTTAATACAGTCACCCGTTAATACTTCCCTAATTTTTTGGGCCATTGGTGTCTGTATTAACGGGATTCCACTGTATTTTAAACGTTGTTAGGCTTTCTGTTAAGCAGTGTTGTTTGGTTATTTTTGATAATATTTGTATGGAAAGAACATGGATAAGGCCAAAAGTTCATTTAATATTGAGAATTGGATATGAAGATGTTGAGGAGAGGGGGAAGGGAGCTGAAATTGTGTGTGTGCTTGGGGGCTTTGGAAAATCGGTGAGGTCAAGGGGAGGGTGTAAAATTAAACCTGGCTAAAGAACTAAGTGACTGATTACATGAGCAGGGCTGGCTCGCTTTGCAGAGGTCCTGGCACCTTAGGTAAACGCAACAAAAATCCAAATAATCAAGTAATCACGCTTGCCGGGCGGCCCGGCGAATGAGCCAAGCGAGAAACAGGACAGCAGGTAACACAATGTTCATGCGTATTGCTGCGCCGGCTCATGTAATCAGACCCTTACTCAATCTCGACCCCAGAGCTCTTTTGCTCATGCCGACCTGGGATGAAGAGCTCTGGGGAACCCTGGAGCAAGATTGTCTCTGATTGGTTTCAGCAAAAACAATAAAAGCGTTTCTAATTGGTCCATTCAAGTTCGCACGATCGGAGAGCGGTTGAACGCACGGCGTGTCTGGCATGTGAGCGAGTTTTTCCCTAGGAATGTTGAAGTAAACACACCCGGCCGATGGACTGCTTCGGCCGATTCTTGTTTTCAGCGATTCAAAACTACATTTGCACGACTAATTGGGCAGAATAACTGGATTCCCCAATTTTCAAATAAAATGCATTAGCTTTATATCGGAAATTGACCAAGAAAAAGATTTGAATGAGAGAAATAAAATATTAATACACCGACATCTTTGCCAGATATAATTTAAGAAGCATGACACATTACTGATTTTTCTTCGACTTCCACCTTATCATATTCACACGAAGAAGCTGAGTATGAAGTTGAAAGTTGCCCGAAAAATAGACTTGCAAGAGAAAAGTAAACAGAAAAGTGAATCGTTCCCTAAAGTGATGCATGTGCAATGTGACTAGATATTCAAAGTTGTATAGTATCTTCCTTTCCCCACTATATCGCATTTCAATGTTCATGAACAAATATAAACAATTAAAAGGACACGATAAATTCATATTTTCGAAAGTTTATTGGAATTGCCATGCGTTTTTTCTTAACAAGCCATTCGGGTTTCACTTACCGCCACGTGAAATAGTCCACGCAAGTCTAAAATTTGTAAACGTTAAACGGTATTTTTTTCACAAGAGCCTTGGATACCTCAAAATTTTTCAAGGGCTCCGTTAATTTCTTCTAAGCAGTTCTTATTCTGAAGCAGTACAAAGCTTTTGCGACGAAGTAGATATGGAAGAAGCAAAAAATTTGGTTGGATAAAAGAGCATGCGCTGTGGGGCCCAATTAGCCAGATTTTGGCTACGCTGGCGCAGAGTTTCCCAGAGCTTACGCTAACAATCAGCGTAAGCACTGGGGTCGAGATTGGCCCTTACTGTGAGTTGTTTTCTTCACCCAGTTTGCACGTGAAAACTTTGGAATTTGCTGCGTTCTTGTTTTGGGTATGAGAGTTAAAAATAGAACGCACGTTTTGCACGTGAAGATGTTGGACTCTTCCCCTTTTACGGTTCCACCGTGAAGGAATGCATCTTGGGTACGAGTTCATTTTGCTCAAAAAGATTTTAAGAAATCACTTCCTTTCCGAAAATATGCAATGAGATTATGCATCATTCAATGTTATCCTTAATTATCTTACACACGAGATCATGGAATTTTGCGTGACATCTTCCTTGGCGCGCAACAACTGAGAGCAAATACATTGTCAAAGTCTTGGCAATAAGCCAAACCATTTACACCGTGTGCTGCGAGGACGATTATTTTCCAAACGGAAAATTTAAACTATTTAATAGTTTGTTTCACTCAGTGTACCTTGTTTTTCCAAAAAGTTTGTTTTCTTTTGCCGATTTGTTTGGCGTGCGTTGTCTGTGGGTCGTATTTAACGAAGATAAATGCTGTGTTATGACACAGCGCGCGGCAGACATTCGCGTCGCTTGGCTTGTTTACGTTCGCACGCATTGCGTGCCTATTGCCACTTTGAATCAAAACTAGCGAACTCGACTACTCTTTTTGGGCGAAGCCCAAATAATAAGCTGCACCACTGAATACTCTTATTGTGTTTTTTTTCTTCAGGAAATAAGAACCTATTTAAGAACCTAAACAGCCTTAACTTGTGCTAACTATCAATTATATAAGAACCTGTTTAGGCTAACTTGGAAAAATCCAGTTGATTAGTCGCAAGGTTTAACTGTATAATAATTCAATAAGCAAAAATAGAAATACAACCTATTTGTTAGGAAAAATTCAAATTTTTTAAAACATAGCTGTCAAAACTCGGTTGCCATAGTAACGTTAATGTTGACGTACACTTCACGGTGACTTAAAAATGTTCCCAATTGAATTTTAGGAAAAGGTGGTCACAGCCTAAACGGTTTTGAAGTTATACAACTTTTTAGTGCGGGGAGGGGAAGACCTCAAAAGCCCCCCTTCGGATCTGAATAGCGTTGATGCTTAAGCTAATCGCCCAGAATTTCTATGAAAGGTCAGTAAACTCTCAAAAGATGATGAAGATGATCTGTTTTAGGGAAAAGAAACGACGAATTCGATTGATAAATTAGTACAGCACCCCCGAGACCAACACATCGTCCCCAGGCTAGGGCTCTCTTTTAGACTACTCGGTATCTGCTCTATAAAATTAACATTCCTTGTTTAATATATAAATACCAATGAAATACATGTACCAGGTTAAAATGATGTCTTCACACGTAAGACACGCAAATATCCCCTCGGGCAAAGATCACCGTTGCTATGGCTAAATAACTTTTCGCAGAAAAAAGAAATGCTTTTGTATCTCATTGGTGCTTATATAACAAATAGAACGTTACTTGGCCGCTTGGAGATGCAAAGTGTTGAAAAATGTTTAACTTGTTTCAACACTTGAAGAGAAATTTCTTATCGATTCGTATCCCCGCGTGATGTCATCTATTTACTGAATGATTTTAACCAAAGTTAACAGGGTGTTCGCTTTAATTTCAAGATTCCACTTTCAAACTATGCTTAAAAGATGTAAGTGACCAAGTGACGACAGAATTGACCTCCAGACTCCAAAGTGACCCAGTTGCTCTGGAGAGGTTCTACCGATCCTTTGGTCTTGATCCTGGGAAATTACGTACTAGAGGATTGTCCGACATTAAAGAGTTATTTCCTGACACTCCTGTCAAGATGTTGAAAGATGTTTGTGAGGCGTTGCAGCTGTATGACCTTGTTGAGTTGTTGGACAAAGTAACAAAACCAAGGGCACTTCGACCTGCTCTTCCCCTGAGGGAAATAGAAAAGTTGCCGAGAGCCAATAACCGTCCTATCAAGATTTTCACGAAAGCGGAGGTATTGATTATCAATTGCTCTGGAGAAGGCGGCGTAGATTGTGGTGCTGAAAACTTTGGTTCCTTTTTTAAAGTTTTGAACACGCAGAACCAAGTAACTACATTAACAGCAAAGTCCTCCGGGAATTTGAGCCAGCAACTGGATAAGTTAAGGGAAAGTAAAATGACTAAAGATAGCGACATTGTGGAAGCAAAAAGAAGGGGAGAAAGGTTACAACACAGTCTGGAAAAGAAAATCCCATTTAGTTGGTTTAACCCACAACGAGTGAGGATAGCTTCTGGAGAAAAATTTTACCCGGAGCCCGATGAAGAAGTCTTGAACATATTCTACAAAGAGGAGGCAGAAATGAAAAAAGAACTAGGAGAGATGATGGAAAAAACAAAGCGGTTGACAAAAGAAATAATTTCGATAAACGACGAGATAAAAGAGAAAAAGGGAGAACTGAAGAAAGAGAATGAGAAATTCAAAATGACTGTTTCAACCCAAATTGACAAATGGATAGAACAGGCACATGACAAGGGTAGGTTAACGCTAATAGTTGCCATGGCCCTCTTGACCAGTAAATCGGATAACAAAAAACCTTTCTTTTCTTTTTTTTTTTGCTGTACTTAAGGGTCAATACTATGGGTAGGAAAACTGTGGTATTCAAACTGAATGCTTAATCGGCTGTTGAGGCCGTTTGGAGCTCTGTCTTCTCTATGCCTCTTCTTGGCTGTGTCAGATATATTAAGAATTGACAGCAGATATCTAGACATAAATGAAATAACTAAAGGCGGGGAACACGTTATGAGTCAATTCAGCTGCTTTTTAAAATATTTTGCTAACGTCATAAGAATGAGGCCTGTAAACATGTGCGGCTCCAGGTTTACTAGTGGTCTAGTGCCCTAGCGTGCGCGAGGTTGTTGTCTGAACTATAGAACATAATTAACCTGTTGTTACAATACTTTTTCAACATTTTTTTTCCTTTCCGACAGTTTATTGGTGATATAGCCAGCGTCGACATTGCTACCAAAGTGATAATGGTGAAGGCCGCTGTAATGCCATTTTTATAAAGCCTGATGTTGTAGGTGGGGTTACACTAGCCATTTTATATATCGAAAAATGGCTGTTGCCCAAGGGAAAGCAACTTATCCGTGTGACCGATTTCACCAAGATGAAATTGCCTCGGTGGAATTTCCATGGATACGTCAAAAGGAAAAAAAAAGAATTATGCACCAGTTAATGTAATTCCCAGCGCACTTCCCCTCCCCAAAACCGGGAATAGATGGGGAGTTGTACTAGGCTGGACAAAGTGAGTAAATGTTCTCGCGCCCGGAACAATATTTCGTGCCAATGTCTTCGCTTGTCCCTGTCTACCACAGAAATGGGGGAACTGCAAGGGGTAACAGACTGCACACCTTCACTGCCGCAAAACCTTTGAATACCTTTTATATAAGACCTCCTTCAGAGAGTTCAAAATCATTTTCTATAATCACTGTGATCTAAGGTATCTTCTTTTAAAAGTCTCTACAGTTAACGGTTCACGCCATCTCCGAACACAATGTTTAGCTAAACAGAGCTTGAAGTCTGAATATATTCTTTTTTGGAGAGTTATTTTTTTTGTATTTTATCACGCTCTTTTTGTGTGGTTCCACTGGCACAGCTGGGCATTCTCTGGCAAAAACATGACGGAGAACTGTTAAGGGTAACAGGCTGCACATGTATAACGGTGTGAAACCGCGTCTTTATTAACCTTTTCTGTTTTGCCACTTGTTAGAGCTTTGAGCTGTGTATGTGTTTTTTTTAAGAGAGAGACTTACGAAACCGCAAAATCAAATCTCATCCAAGCCCCCGTGTAGCTGGGCACTGTTGATCGTCACACATTGGCCTTGTCCCCCCCTTAAGTCCCCTCATTGCCCGGGTTGGGGGGTGGAGATTTACATTGACTGGTAAATTGTCCATGACAGTCCCCGAGGTAAATTCTATGAGTTAGGAAGAGCCTAAAGAATTCAACTAAATCACGACAAACTGAAATGCACCATGGTGTAGAAATCAGGTGTTGTGTACATGCTTAGTCGGTGTTTTTATGTTCAATTAATTCAAAGTCTTCAAAGGCGCCTTGAAGAGGTTGGTGTTGCAAAGCTCGCAAGTGTTCCAGAATTCAGTCCTTATGAAGTCGTTGCAACCTTTTTTTAAAACCCGTACTTTTAGTCTCGAAATTAAGGAGTGAATCGCTCTCGCTAAAGGGTAAAATTAAAAATTGTCGAAACCGTTTACGATTTGTGTCGGCCTTCGATGTTTACAACGACGTTTCCGGTGAAACCGCCTTCAGGTTTTTTGTTCCCTTGGGCAACACTTTAGCGCTTACTATCTGCAAAAATGAAAGTGATAAAAACCCAGTGCAAACCCAACTCAAGCTATTTCCCTATGATGAGAAGCTTTAGGGAAAAGTGTAGTGTAACCGTACCTAATGCCATTTTAATTTTAGCGCAGCGTTTTAGAATCTCGCTTTGTCCCCAGGGCAGTAACTTCATAACTATCATTGGTGAAACTAGTCTTTGATCTTCGTAGTTTTTGAGAAGTGTGATTTTATTTTCTCTTTTCAGGTAAACAATCGGCTCTCTTTGTCATATTAGTTGTGAATAGATTCGATCTTCACCCTTATGTCGACTTTCCGGAATGCAAAACATCGATAGAGGAATGTTTGAAGGAGAAGTTGTCTCTCATTCCAAACACGAAGTTAGTGATAATCAGTGCGTTGTCAAAGATAATGAAAATGCAAGATATTCCTCCCGAAACTCTTCAGGTGCATTTGCAAAGGCGGAATGGACTTGGCGCGATGCTAGAGCATCTGAACAAGCGCTACCAGTCATTGGACCTAATTGCAGTAATGATGGAATTGAAAAGGACTGTTTTAGTACCTTACGACCGTCTTCATACTCTTTTTGACTATGAAGATGACGTTGACGACTGGTATTATCAAAGTCAAGAAATCGTTCAAATTCACGAAAACTTGTCTTGTCTTCCAAGACTTCAGAAAATGGAACAAATATTGGAGAAAAGTGATCCTTAAAGTACATTTGAAGTTAAATTTTATCAGCGGACACTATCAAATCCGCCGTGATTCTTCCTGTTGATACTGGATCTAAAAGGGCTTCCTTAATCATGTACACAATTGTGAAAGTGGTTCTCAACATCAGTTGCACCTCTGAGGTAAACGCACATGTTCACCCGCACTTCCTAACTATTGGTTTACTGCTAGTTATAGGACCTGTCCTATTAATTACGATTCTCTCTCCCGGCGGGCACACAAGTGCTGAGCATGCGTACTTAGGGAGCAATTTGACAGTGCTTTATTGTTGACTGTCATAGGCAATGTAAACAAACGACAATATCTTAAACATCTATACATAAAAATTGTACGGAAATGAGCATAAATCCTGTTCATATCGCAATTCGGTAAATTAAAGCCTAACATAGTTTGAACAAAGGTGTTTTGTGACATAATCGAGATACTTTTGAAAGCTATTTAATTTTTTAATTTCAAAAACTGTTTGTTACAATTCGGTTATGAAATTGTTTGTTCAATAATGAGGGTTACTAATTGTAAACAGTGTGCAAATTCAAACGGAAATCCAATGACTGGATTTTGCCTAAACCTAATAGTTTCAAAATTTTAAGCTTCTTTTCAATCATCCATGTTACCATGACAATGATTCAATTCTCTCTTTTTACGAAGAGAAAATCATTTTCTCTTGTTTTTAGCTAATAAATTTCATTTCTTATAAATTTATTTTGTAGGTGCCAAATTTGAGTATTATACCGACAGTGAGTCTCAAATAACAACCCCAACCCTAACCCTAACCTAACCCTAACCCTTAATTTGTGTACGAATCATTAATCTGTCATCGTCAGTTTGGCGGATGGAAATAAATGTTGACCTTATTAGCGTGGGTCCAAACGTAATTACTTTGTTTATTAGTATACTCCAACAAAAATCTTGCGAAAAAGCCTTTTAATATTCAACATTTGTAAACTTCCGTAATATTGATTAGTTTAATTTTCTACCTGATATTATTTTGTATCCGTCGCCGTAATTTTTATGCCATCTTCGAAAAACTGTAATTGAGGAGGCCTAATTAACATAAGCTCTATAGTTTCCTTTAGGCCTCCTCGCCATTTCTTCCTACACTTTTTTTTGGCATCTTTTTGTAATTATTGTAATCGTGTGGCAAATAAATAAATACAAATACAAAATACCGGAAATTGTCAAGTCGAGACGCTCTTTTCAAATTTATATCATAATCCTGCAAAACAACGTATTTTTACTGTTCTTGCTTAGCAAACACAACAACCAGTAACCAGTTTCGTGTGAAAACAGAATAACCCTTTGGCCTTGCCTCATGAAACCCAATGGCCGCAAAGTACAAAACAGTCATTAGCCGAAAACGCGAATAACTTATTAACGGATACTATCCTTTAATGTATATAATGATTATATAACATCTGTCAAAAAGCTCAACGGATAATTGCTACCGAAGCTTCTGATCAGCTCTCTGTTTACAAAACATTTCGAAGTTCATTCAAGACGCCTGGCGGTATATGATTTGCGAAAAAGTCGCGTGTCGAGCTTCAAAACTTCTTTGAATACCGGTAATTGTAACCGGTGCGCTTGCCTGTGAATGTCGGCGTTGCAGATGGCAAGAATCACCTCGAATCGCCGCTTAGTCTTTGGAAAAATCCAGTGTACAAAACCTTAAAAAAAGCTATTACAGTTGGTTCCAGTTCGGGTTTCAACGTGACGTTCCCATTTTGATCTTCCAAAGCTTATACCAATAGAAAACTTCTCCTTTGATGCTGCATCATGGTTGTTTCTTACCAATGCACGTCAATAAGTTACTCATTACGGCTCAGCCAATCAGGAATTTGCGGACGCCAGCGTCCGCAGAAATGAACAAAAGGGTGTTATTAGCAGGCGTCTCGTCTCCCTTTTTCCCTTTCTCCCAATTCCCTACCCCGTTCAATGCCTGCTACGCAGGCTAACCCCAATGAATGGTAACGATCCGCAACGTATGGAACTGTGTTCAGCCACCTTGAGGTGGCTCGATACAGTTTTTCAGGGTCAATACCTCCCAAGTATTAGTATAAACTACGTCGCTATAAACAAAGATTTGGAAAAATTGCCACCACAGTTGGATTAGATAAAGATGAAAATTTGTTATGATCAAGGTTGTAATGACATTGGAGTTGTCATAGCAACGAAATGACGCCATTACCTATTTTACTTGGAACCGTATTTCTCGGCACTGGGAACTGTTCTTCCAAAATCGTTCACGGGAACTTTTTCCTCCAATAGCCTCCTTTGATGCTCGTGAAGTTTGAGCGGATTCTGTAAGAGCGTTTTCGAGACATTTGGGATGAAGTTTAATCGGTGAGAAATACAGTAAGAAATGAACAATCTGTCTGTAAAAAACGAAGAGCTTTTGACATGCAATTTCACATCATAGTAGTTTCAATCTTTTCAAAAACGTTTGTGAAAGATCATAGAGATAGCTCCAGCCGCTCCCACACGTTTTTAAAAGGATTGAAACTACTATGAGGTGAAGTTGAATGTAAAAAGCGCTTCGTTTTCTATAGATAACGGCCGAACATCAAGATTGCTCATTTTTACCGTACTGACTTGCCATTACTGAAACTTCACCCCGAAATATCTCGATAACGCTCTTACAGATTTCGCTTAAACTTCACGAACATCCAGGCGGTTATTGGACGAAAAATCTCCCGTGAACGATTTTGGAAGAACAGTTCCTTAAGTGCCGAGAATTACTGCTGCAAGTAAAATAGGTAATGGCGCCGTTTCGTTGCTATGACAACTCGGACGTCATTGCAACCCTGATCCTAACAAGTTTTCATCTTTATCTACAATACACTAGTGGTGGCAATATTTCCAAATCTTTGTTTATGTGCGACGTAATTTTTGCTCAAACTTGGGAGTATTGATTGTACTGCTAGCTGCGAGTCGCCAAGGTTTCAAATACTGCACATGGTTTATTTCGTCCAAAATGTACAGAAATACAGAAGATATGAAGAATTCGAAATCTACGTAGAGATATTAACAGGAACTACAATCAGTCAAGAAATGTTAAAACAAACCGTAAATAAGAATAATATTCACGTACCCGTTGGTGTCTCTCAAGTTTCGCAACTAGTAGCAATGATCTTACTAATCAACGATTGTTACGTCATGTCATTAGTCGTGATTATATTACGCATGAATTTCGTGTTATACCGAAACACTCCCCCGCCACTCGAAAAGGAAAGTTACATTAAAAATACAAAATTTATTTCAAGTCCAGTTTCAGAAAAATTAGTAGTAGTTCAATTTTTTGTGTCTTTATCTTCTTCCTTTGGTATCAAAACAACCAATTTGTTTACTGCTCGTTCAACGGTAACGAAACCTCTGCCATGGTACTCGTTGACAGCTTCTCCTGGTTTTGGATTTTTGTACTGCACTTGAACTTTCCTTACTCTACCATCTCCTCCAGGAAAGGCTTTAAGCACAGTCCCAAGCTTCCATTGTCCCCTTATCTGGTTTGCGTCTTGGATAAGCACTACATCGCCTTCACGAAGATTTCGCTGTGAAGTGTGCCACTTTGGCTGAATAAGTAAACTTGGAAAATAATCTCTGGTCCACTTCTTCCAGAAATAGCTCACGATACTTTGAACGAATTCAAATCTACGGCGGAAATCTGAAGTCTCTCTAAAGGGTCCGCTTGGTACTCTTGATGTCGCTCTTCCTAGCAATAAATCATTGGGACAGAGGTACGTTCCATCATGAGGTGAGGTAGGGTGTCTTCCGATTGGTCTTTCATTTACAAGATTTGCCGCTTCAAAGCAAACAGTTTGCAGTTCGGAAAATGTCAAAACATGATCACTGATTGCTGCTGTTATTGCTCGTTTTATGGATTTGACCAAAGCTTCAGAAACTCCGTTTTGCCATGGTGCATCAGCTGGCGCAAAATCCCATTTGAATCCTTCCATCACGCCAAATGTTTTGAGTTCCTCTTGGTTCCAACCCTTAACTACATTTTTTAGTTCTTCGTTTGCGGCGACCAGTTGAGGGCCATTGTCTGAATAAAGTTTGGAGGGGAAACCTCTAATTGATACAAATCTTCTGAGGACCATGAGAAATTTTTCAGTGCTGTAATTCGCGGCTAGATCTACGTGAACGGCACGGGTAGCCAAGCAGTTAAATATCACACCATATGTCGTCCCAATAGTTCTTTTCTTCACCTCGTCTTTAATTTTGAACGGACCAAAGAGATCAATAGCTGTGCAGCTCCATGCAGGTGATGGCTTCAGTCTTTCCACCGGTAACTTTCCCATAATCTGTTCGCTTAATCTCTTGTCTAATTTCTTGCATATCACGCAGTTGTATCGGATGGATTTCACCATTTTCAATAGTTTAATTATCCAGAACTTCGTGCGTATTTTACTGGACGTGGAGAGTACACCGAGATGTCCTTGTCTGTGGATATGTTCAGCATAGAGACGGGAAAATCTATGATCATAGGGCAACAGGATTACTTCATTTTTATTGTGACTCATCTCAATCCATCTTTCACCTCGTCCTCCAACCATGTATATTCCTTGCTCATTTTTTCTAGGGCATAGACGTTTGTATTTCCCTTTTTTAATGTCTGCGTGCATATTTCTTTGTGCTTCCATAATCCAGAAATGTTCCGCCTTTGTTACATCAAGAGGGATGAGTGGTTTTACTGCGTTTTTGAATGAAGGTTTTGGTGTTCTTTGGTACAGTAATAATACACGGGCTGTCACTCTTAATAGTTTGTCAAAATTTGGGTATCTTTCTATGTTAAGTCTCGAGGCAAGTGTGTCTGTATTATTGATTTGGCAGGTCTGCGTTATATTGTACGCTACTTTGACTTGGTCAGGAAGTTGTTCTTTGGTCAAAGCTTTGTTAATTGGCCATTCACTTTCGGGTAATTCAAGAAAATCGGGTCCCCTTTGCCAAATACTTTCTGAGTTTAGGTCATTTGGTTTTTTGCCGCGAGTTAGCCAGTCTGCGATGTTGTTTTTGCTTTCTGTCCAATACCAATCATCAGGGTTGGTGTTCTGTTGTATCTCCCCTACTCGGGTTGCTGCAAAGGTATTAAATCCATATGATTCCTTTTGAATCATGTTGTGTACTATTTGAGAGTCCACGAGGTGATAACACTTCTGAAGCTTATATCTGCAATGTCGTTCTAGAAATGCTTTCAGTCTTGAGTTTAATACAGCCCCACAGAGTTCGATTCTGTCAATTGATAATCTTTTTATTGGCGCGAGTCGGTTTTTTGATAGTATAAGTCTGCATTTGAATTGTCCGTTGTTGAGCTTCCATCTGTAATATGCACATGCCCCATATGCATGGCTGGATCCGTCGCTAAAGATAATTAATATTGGATCATCTATCGCATTCTCTGGCATTAAACATCGTTTGAATTTAACGTCGTTCATCTCCAGTAGATCTTGGCAGAATTGTTTCCAGTCTCGAGTGTACTTGTCCGGAATAGGGTCGTCCCAGTTAAGCTTCTCGTCCATTCCCCATAACTGTCTCAGTAGAATCTTTGCCCTGACTGTGAAAGGTCCAGCTAATCCGAGAGGATCATAAATGCTGTTTACCTGGGATAAAATTATTCTTTTGGTAGGATTATCTGCATCGATTTCTCCCAGCTTATTTGCATTTGATTGGATACGGGACTTCTTTTTTCCTTTAGCAGTGGTTCTCAACTGAACTTTATACTCGAAGTCGTCTTTAATGGGGTTCCAAACAACTCCTAACACTTTTTCTGTTTGTGATGACACGTCAGTAGGTATTGTCAAGGTCTTGGAGGGTTCTTCACTATCATGGGTGAAGATCCACTCTTTCATTTTAAAACTTCCTTCGTTAAGTAAACTTTCAATATCTTGGGTGAGGTTCTTCGCTTGTTCTTTATCAGCCACACTCTCTATTACGTCGTCCATATAAGTGTTTTCTTCGATTACTTTCGCAGCTTTAGGATATTTGTGTTGTCCCATTTCAGCTGTTTTTCGTAATGCAACAGTGGCGATCGTACCTGATGGTTTATCGCCGAACGAAACTCGTTGTATAACGTACGTATCTGGTGGTCGTTTAATGTTCATGTCTCTCCATAAAAATCTAAGAGTGTGATGGTCAATTGTCTTTGTCTTTACTGTGTGGTACATTTTCTTTATGTCACCAATCAGTGCAATCTTATTTTCTCTGAATCTTATGAGTATTCCCAAGAGGTCGTTGAGAAGGTGCGGTCCTTTCGCCCAGTAGTCGTTTAGGGCATGTCCCATGTAGCGTGCACTACTATTGAATACAATTCTTACTGGCGTCGATTTGGAATCTGGTTTCAAGACTTCATGGTGCGAGATATAGTGAATTGGTCCTTTATATTCTTTTAACTCTTTAAGGGTTAGTTTTCTTGCGACCTCTCTATCAACCATATCTTCAATTTGTTTTTGATAGACTTCAGCGTGTATTCTAGTTTGTCCTCGATTAGTTTTAGTTCTTTTTCTTCCTTGATTGTGAAGTTTTTACTTCCCAGTGAGCACTTCCCGCATTTCCATCCACCACAGCGAGGTCTACATTCTATTCCAAGGTTTTCTATATTATAGAAATCTTCAATTCTGGCGATTGCGGTATTAACTTTTATTTGGTGGAGTTGGTGGCTTGTGGATTTCTCTCTTATAGTCGGGTGTGTGCCGCCAATGCATCTCCCAAAGCGATTTCTTAATAATACAAGATGTCCTGAGCTCTGTTCATTCTGGGGGTGATAGCTTGCATATTCGTAACCGATTAATACGTCGACTGTTCCTGATGGTCGTAATATGTCTTCTTTGGAGATGTTATTGAATAATGGGATTATTCCATCTATGTCCACACTTTGTATTTCAGAAGTAATTTTATCGATACCATATACATCGACTTGAACTTCTTGACCTTGTTTGTCAAATAGAGAAAGTTTGTATCTGTTAGATGCTATTGCTTTGAAGAAGTCATTCTTTTTCCCTGTAAATCTTGTTTTCGCGCTTCTGCGTATCTTTAGGGCGTCTTCTGCCATCTTCGTCCTAGGATTTCGAATGTACTGCTAGCTGCGAGTCGCCAAGGTTTCAAATACTGCACATGGTTTATTTCGTCCAAAATGTACAGAAATACGGATGATATGAAGAATTCGAAATCTACGTAGAGATATTAACAGGAACTACAATCAGTCAAGAAATGTTAAAACAAACCGTAAATGAGAATAAGCATAAATAAGAATAATATTCACGTACCCGTTGGTGTCTCTCAAGTTTCGCAACTAGTAGCAATGATCTTACTAATCAACGATTGTTACGTCATGTCATTAGTCGTGATTATATCACGCATGAATTTCGTGTTATACCGAAACATTGATCCTGAAAAACTGTATCGACCCACCCTAAATAGAGGTTCGGCGACTGCATCATGCATGCACGCGGTTGATCTCGTTAAAAAAAGTGACGGAATCCAGAAGTGAAAATTACAACAGACGACCACTTCCGCAAATAATCACTCTGCAGCTGATCATTCACGTGGTACAAAACCGCAAATGCTGGATACCAAGAGACGCACTGGGACAAGACAATAGAGTGAATTCGTATTCTTATATGCTAATGAGGCGCACAATACTGTTTATTTGTAATCATGGGCAATTCACGTTGAAATGTTTAACATTTTTACAAAACAAATATACTTGCTTTTTTGCTGATTTTTGTGGTCTTTGCAGTAACCACACCTGGAGGGGAAGTTTGCAGCATCAGTTGTTTGACAACTTTCAGTTTTTATAGTGAAAAAAAAAAAAAAAAAAAAAATTCAAGCGAATTACATGTGCTTTTCCCGGTTTTTCAGGTACTTGCACATTTGTACAGGAGAAACACAGGTGAATCTCCTGCTTCCTGTGTAAAAACCAACTCTCTTTCAAACAATTTGTAGCACTGGTTTCAGTTTGGTGCGTGCCTTCTCAATTGTTCTTCTCATTAGCATTTAGCGATTTTTATTAGGATATAAGAAACGGGTTATGCGAATTCACTCTAATCAAAGGAAATCACCATTTTAAAATAATGGTGTAAGCCTTGTTTTCTTTGTGCCAGTGCGTCCCTTTGTTCCTGTGGCCGTTCATTAATTAATAATGTCGCGTGCAAATGGAGTAAAACACACCATCTATCGCCGTCGCTGGAGAAGTTTTACACGAATACCTGGGAATTGTGACCAAGAGAATATAGTATTAAAATGTCTGAGTTCGAATATAACAATTTACTATTCCAAATAAGCCAAAGACTCAACGACATAAATGCTAGCAAGCAATTACTTGTGATATGCAGAGGAAAGGTGGCGGCTCGTAACGAAGAAAGCATCCCTACCTTTTCGTTGTTTGAAGAATTAGAGGACAAAGGATTTCTGAGTTCTGATCGTCTAACAGTATTGAAGGCCATTTTAAAAGGCGTCAAGGAATGGGCTTTTCTAGAAGAGGTTGAAAAGTTTTCAAGCAAAAGGAAGGAGTACAACAACTTGCTTGAGCAGATTATACGAGTACTCGACGATCTTAATGATCTGGAATGACTCATCTCGATTTGCAGAAGAAATATAACAGAAGGAAGACGAGCGAGCATCCACGATGTTAGATCATTGTTTAAGGAGTTAGAAAGTAAAAACTGTCTTGGAATCGACTGCCTCGAAATCGTGAAGGAGATTTTGACCCAGACGGAAAAAATCGATCTGCTTAAGGAAGTGGAAGAGTTTGAGCAACGACAAAGGCGTGAAATTATGTTTGAAAGGCGAAAAGGTATTTCTCCGTGCACGTTGTTGCAAATTTCATTTCTTCCCCTAAGCACCAGTTTGCATCGTAAATTGTAAATTAATGTAAGGAAACTGAGCCTTGTCTACACCCTAAATATAACTTGGTCTTTCAAGTATTTGAATTTTTACGTTTTATTTCAGCAGAAGCAGCTGCCATAGCATCGTCAGCTCTCGACAAACTGGCGGGAGGTAAGATAAACTTTCCCTCCGTATATACTTTTCTCCGTTCTTAGACGGTCTCTTAACCAATTTTGGGTTACTAGATATACTTTCTCTAAAAGCATTCTAAATACAATGTATCCCCCTTAACAACTAAACAATTACGAAATCCGAATCATTAAAGGGGCGGACTGTTCCAGTGGTGAAGCGTTTCCAGAGGTTGCTGTATCCCCATGCTTGATTGTCTAGAGCTGAGTTAGAGATTTAGAGTAGGTCCGCTCTACTGTACTCCGACAGACCTCCGATCAACCCTATTGCTAGCATAGCACTGTGCTTGTGACTGAAATAAGTAGAAAAAAATCAAAATCGTTTTTTCACAACGTGCCAGCATTTTTGCTCACCTATTAAAAACGACCGACTACTACTTAAAAAGCAACCTTTGAATCTCTTCCATCGGCTATTACAAGCAATTGCCTTGAAGAGAGAACAATCATTCTGAACCATCAATGAAAAATAGATTCAGAGAAGAAGTATTGTTTTGAATATTAACGCCCTCGAAATTAGATTATCATTAAAGTGAAGTGCTCAGAACTGACCTTAACCCGAAGTTACCTCGCGGTAATTTCTTTCTCCTCCTATATGGGTATTCTAATAAAAATAGATTGAACAAGAGAGGAATGATGAGCTCATTCTCTCTTGATTGAATTAATTGAAAAATAATCCACACGCGATGGACGCATACGTTTCTCCTCTCCCCAGCCTCCCTGTGACGCAAAAAAGCTTTTGCAGGCCTCTCTGGAGGGTATACCAACTATACTGTACTTGACAGACTTGTCAGTGTTGTATTTAATTTTTTAAGGACGGTGCCCACTATTGTTACTGCGCACATTTTCTGCGCATTCCAAGGTAGTCGCGCGCGACGCGAAAGAAATGCAAAACACGCAGGACACGCGGACTGGTTTTGTCTCCTGTAAGTCTGGAAGGTTCTAGTTATTTCTTGTGGAAGAGATCCGTCGGTTTTCAACAGATGAAAAATAATTTCTATTTACCTTGTCAGTTCTTTGAAAACCGAAGAAGTATGCGCATGTTGCTATTTCTGCCGTATAATCGATCTGGCCGAACATTCTATAGTCAAACAAAAGTCAATTCTAAAACATCAAAAGTTATTGCTTCGAGATGTTACGCTTGGAGCTTGAGTATTAAAAAATTCCTTAATAGGCAAGGATCAGTAAATCAGAAGGAAAATAGCTCTAAGTCCTCCGCTTAATCGCGAAACTGCAAGCTTACCTTTCACTCGCGTCCTTCGCGTTTTATTGGCTAATCGGCCATTATAACACTTACCGTAATATTTCTTTAATTTTGTAAGATTTTATGTAATTATTCACTAGAAGGTAGATTTAAAGCGTTCGAGTACATACAGATGTCCCTGTTGTTGAGAGTCCAAGGCTTTTATTTGTTGAACAAACAAGAAAAAAACTATCACAAGATTGCTTGGATTGCTGACATCGCAGCTATACAAATAGTTGCGGACCGCAAAGGAAACGCTCTCACCGAGGAAAAAATCGTAAAAAATTGTTATGCCTTTTACTATTATCATGGTTATTTGAGCATTTTGGCATTACTAAGCTTTGAAATTATTGACTCATTGGGTTGCTTCTCGTGTAGACAGTATTTCTTATGGTTCAATTTCACGCCACACATAATCTGGACATTTAGACATAGCTGTCATTTGGCTGTTTACAAAGTACAGATGGAACTGGTAAAATAAAGTATTTCCATTCTAAGACTTTCTTAGGTTTAACAGACACTGTTAAGTGTAAAATTAACGTTTAGGAACGAAAACTAGTGAATGATCATGAAACAGAATGCTACAGTAAAAAGAAATCAAAACGAAATATAGAAAATGATCATTATAGCCCAGTTTATATATGAGGGTACATAAACGCATTCGGTACAACTTTTTTAAAAGACAGTTCATGTATGGAACTTGAGTCTATGCAAATCATTTATGTCATATGACACTTGTGGCAAATCCCGACAGAGAAAGCGCAAAGCACAGACAGTCGAGGTACCCGGTAAAATGATAAAAAAGGATAGAAGGTTTGCAATCCATATTACATATAGAGTTCAAAAAATCTTGAGGACATGTACAGGTAAGCAAACGATTGAAGGTGTACCTGTCTAAGAGTCCCTGTCGACTATTTTCCACTACAGTGCAGTAGTTTGTTTACAGCACCAGCCTTGGATCTTGAGCTCGCCATACTACTCTATGCGCGCTGGAAGTAATCTTTAATACCTTGGAGATTGCTCTTCTCCAAAAATTTTTGTTAAATTTTTGAGACGGAGAAGCTCCAGTTGAGTGAAATAGTATAATTTGTTTTCCTTAGAGTCCATGAAATGTCCTGCTTCACTTTCTGTTGTTGCTTTCTTCCGTGGGTTGTTGTTCTCTCTGACTGTTAGCCATTGTAGATATCCTGGAGTACTCCGCGTTGAGTGAAGCAATAGTGAAACTGACCGGGAGGGGATGGGAAAAATTGTAAATAACCCCCAAAGCGATTAAGTTACGGTCGAAACCAATCAGCTTAACTTCTAAAAACGCGTGGTAACCCCTACTTTTTATCTTACCAAATGAAAGTAATAAGCCTACTCAGCAAACGATCAACTTTTGGTTCGGGGGAAATGTCGTTTACACTATTTTTGAGGCAAACGCGTGGAGAGGGGTAACTGCTGATAACTTCCCAGTTGTACTGATATTTCAAAAAAAGACGTATACAGAGCAGTTGTTATGTTATCATTTGTTGCTTATTTTGAAACCTTGTTACAATTATCATTGCATTTGTGCCAGTTCACGTGGACACGCTGAAATTTTTGGAATAATCACTTTTTAAAAAAATGCCTATTCAGCGTTTTTCTCCATATTGAAGCACAGTTATCTCTGAAAAATGCTTGGTCACCCCCAGTTTTCTTTTTGGATTTCAATAGCCCCTGATATGATCTACTTGTCTCACATAGTCATTATCTGGGAAAAAATACTTCCCATTAGTGGGCACCGTCCTTAACTCAGCTAATTTTTATTTTTCAGTACTTTTTGACCATGGTAATGAAAGTTTATGAATTTGAAACAAAGAAAATATAAAAATTAGCTGAAATAAAAAATCAACTTGCAACATATACGAAGCTTTGGAGACTAAATGTATTATTCGTTGGTAAGCCAAGCATGAATTTAATGTATCGAAATTGTTCCATTGGATAATACGCTTCCACTTACTTTCTGAGGAACCATAACGTGTAAATTGTGAAAGAAACCGAATTCCCTACCTGATTCTGAGAGCGAGACCACCTTCTATCGAAGTATTTCTCATCACGTCAGGGGCCAAACGGCTTCCTAGTTATGCCCGGATCTCATCCTCTTATGGAAGTACTATTCTTGACATACTTTTTTGCACTTTTTAAGGTTAAGAAATATGACAATCAAATAAACAAGCTAAATCCTTCCCTCCCATGCCCTATGTAGTGCAATCCTGTACCGCCTGCCACATGGCTTGTGAGCGGTAAACCGGTCAGGCCCCGTTTATATGGAGAACAGTTCAACCGGGTAGAGGGGTCACCCGCCTACCCGAGTTACCCTTGGTGAGCCAACTTTTACTGCATTTCCTACAAAACGCGGCGAGCCGTTTAGATCAGATACAAAAATAAAGTTGGCTCGGCTAGGAGGGTGACCCGCCTAGCCGGGGCAAATTTTCTACATTTAAACGGGGCCTAAAATGTCAATAAAGGAGGAGAACAATTTCTTATGTTTTGAATGAAAGGAGTCGAAAATTTTGTAGGTGATAAAAATCTTACAGCCTCACACATCCAAACTCTCTCCCATCTTATCTTCGCCAGAAGCCCACCGCTTACTATCCAAAACCCTCCAAGGGTTTTTTTGTCAATTTGTTCTTTATATTTTAGTTCTGAACATAAAAACAGTGTTTAAAGTCGTGGCAGGATACTTCACGATTGCTTCAAGCTTTGACTTGTTGATTCGTAACTCTTCGTATGATCAACTCATCACCGCCGTCAATACCTGTGTGTTGCCCGCTGGTGCTAATCTTATTCAAATGACCGAGGGGTGTGTGTGTCTAAAAGTCCAAGTAGAAAGTCTTACAGCTCTTGAAACACTGTGGTGTTTATACAAGGATGGGACACTAAAAGCAAGGTTACAAGCCTTGTTGGTCACAGATGAAATAAAAGAACTTGCTAGTGGAGAACATGTCGAAGCGGTGGTAACCATTGACGAACAAGAGTACGAGAAAGTCCGCAACGAGTTGGCTAATGAACCACAAGGTGAATACTCATGGTGTTTTCCCAATAAAGTCGCTCTGTATTTTAGCATACAATATGATTTTAATGGCTACTGAAATATTTTACATCTATATACCAAGAGATAATTTAATAATAATAATTAATAATGGCGAAATAGAGCACGGAAGTACAGAGATTTGAATATAAAGGCTGTCTGTTAAGCGTGGACTGGATATCAGACGGCAGATGAAAAAAATGCGGATAGTTAAAAAAACCGAAATTAAAAAGATGCAGATGAAAAACAAATATTGACAAATCAAAACAAAATGGAAAAAATGAATGAAAGAATGAAGGTTAAACATGAGAAATTGAAACTAAAAACAAAGAATAAAAAACTACAGTGGATATCGTGATGTAAAATCACGTAAACATGCGGTGGTGGATAGAAGACCCGAAAAAAATACATTTAATACATTTTAAGTACCGACAGAATTGAAGAAACCATACATGCAATATAAATGAATATAAGGAAAAGACCATAAAACCCCTGTTTCTTTTCCGATCATGCGCTGACTTATTAATTATCTTACCCTCGAATTTTTCTATTTAACACATACATGCACATGCCGTTAACGTAATTGTGTCTTGTCTCAGGGCTAATTTTTCTTTTTTTCTTTCTTTCTTTCTTTCTTTTCTTTTCTTCTCTTACTTCTTCGCTTTCTCGAATGGTCATAATTCTAACTTGTTGAGCAGCGGTTTTTTTTCTTAAAAAAACAAAACAAAAACAAAAACAAAACAAAACAATAAAGTAAGGGGAGGGGGCAACTTGGGCAGCTTCGTCTGCAATTAGTCCCTTATTTTGACAGTAATTATTTGATGTCTGACGTAAATAAAAGTACTGTAAAAGTACTGGTACGGTATTTTAGTAAAGTATTAACTGCTTAGCAAACGGAAAAGCTACATCCAAATATCGAAATATATGACGGTTATTATTGGATAATCTCCGCACGGCCATGTAATATCCTCTATTATTATTCATTCAAAATATTTCCCCCATTCTGATTGGCCAAAAGCACACGCATAATTCACCATAACTAGCTACTGATGACCAAATTTGGAAGAATTTTGTGTTTAATGAACCGATGACGTCAAAAGTGCAGACTTCTTGAACGTTAATGCACCGATAACCGAGAAGACCTGGGGACGAGGTTGAGTTGTTTTGGTTGTGAAAACAAACACTGCGGACGTTTCACTCGTTTCAAGAGTAAGAACTGGGCGAAATAATGGTTAAAAACATGGCAAGAACAGCAAGAACACAACTCGAAGGGCGACATCTGCTATTTGGAGAATATTTGGGGAGCTGAACAACCCTAAAAGTGCACTATCGAAGATGAACTTAGATGGATAGGGGGATGGATCGATGTAGGTAAGCATGTTTTAGCTATGTTTTTAAACTAAGAATTATTTTGAATGAATAATAAAACAATTATTGAATTGAAAAGATCTCGGAGGGTGTTATCCGCCTCGGCCTACCGCCTAGACGGATAACACCCTCCTCGATCTCCATAATTCTTCATGAGATACTCAGCCTCACTCATTAATTGTTAGTTTATTCGATTAACGAATTCTATATTGCTTACTTGCTGATCTTGTTAGTGCAGATCTTAATTGGATTTCAAGTTTTAACTTCATCTTCAGTTCTGACATGAATTTTTTGGATTTTTGCACCATATTTCAGAAAATCCTGATGACAAGGAAAAGAGGCGCTTTAAATATTTAGATCAGGAAAAATACGACTACATTCAGAATTATTTAGAACAATCCAGCGAACATACCAAGGATGTCGATTCACACAGCGCAATGACAGTCACAAGTGACAGTGGAATGCAGGGATCAAATTGTGCGTCATCTGAAGGACCTGAACTAGGAACGGAAGACGCCATCGGTAAGATATGAGCAAAAGGTACATTGTTATAATCAACAAACAGGGGCGGATCAAGGTTACTTGTTCAGAAGGGTCCAACTTGTGCACCCAGTCAAGTGAAGCTTTTGTATCCTTTCACGCTCGTTATACATTGGTTTCTTCTAGGTAGACCCTTGCCGTTACAATACGCGCAGTACATGCTTTGAAACAATCATCTCTGTGTTTTGAGAGAGAAAATATCTTTGTCGAGATTTAATTGATCACATCGAAGAGTTGACGTGAAAAGCAAATATCATTTGTAAAATACGAAATGAACGAGTTGTAAGCGACGCTTTTTTCAGATGTTAGTAAAACCCTTACACACACTCCCTCCTTCCCAGGTATGTGGATTTTGCTATGAAAACAGAACTTACATGTACATCCCTCTGGCATACAAGTTCAAGTTTGCTACATACAAGAGAGAATGAGCTCATTTTCTCTTACTACACATTAAACTCTTCCCGCGCCTCTTGTAAGACATTTCTCTTGCAGCGCGTATCTTCTTGCAAAACTCGTTTTCATTCGGCCTCTGGGGATATTTTAGGCCTTTTGTCTGAGCGGGAATCTCTTTAAAGGAACAGTAGGGCCATTTATATGAGGTAAAATAAGACGCGTCTTACATAAGACGCGAACTGTACCATTTATACGAGCATGCCTTATCTAATAAGACGCGTCTTAGCTAAGCTACGTCTTATTTTAGACGAAATGTGCCGTTTATACGGAAAGTTCGCGTCTTATTTAAGACGCTTCTTATGTAAGACGCGTCTTATTTTTCCTCGTATAAATGGCCCTAACATCCCGCTACTGCGCATGAACCAAACTTTGATTTTCTGACAGGATGTCGCGAATTCAAAAGATGCGAGGAAATTATTAAATGTCTCCTTTGAGCAGGCAAAGAGGTCTACAAAGGATAAGAGTGGCTTGGCTGCACTGGTCGACCGTGTAGTCGCCAATGCAACTCCATGGTAACAAGTTTACCTACTGAAGGATTTTAACCGTACTGTACTGTAATGTACTGTAAGAGAACCTTTAAAAATCCGTTTGCATCGCGCTTAGCCGAGTCCGATAATACACTAAAACTTCTCAGAATTACAGATCAGGGATATATTGTTCCCGTTAAGTTTCGATTTGGGCGAAATCGGGATTTTTTGGCGTTACTTTTATTGCCATTGGCCAGAGGACCAACAGTAGGGAAGCGATTTAATCCCAGTTGAAGGCTTATTTCTCCTGCCAGCTGACCATCCATGCTCAGATAATCTTGAAAGGAATACGCAGATATGGAACAGCAACAAAAAAAGACTATGTAAGAAAGAAACCATTGAGATGTGATGATGAGGCTGAGGAGATCTTGTGGAATTAAGCTTCTTGAAACACAATGTTTTGCAACGACGTTTCAGTAAACTTTTAAATAAACCTCTGTTTCCAACAAAATCAAACAAACTGGCACTACATGTTTAGAGAAACGTTTGACCAACCTTTGGGATGCTTCATCGCGTTGAGATTGCATTTTCATTCATATCTTTCGAACTACTGAGGCTAGAACGCGAGCAAATATTGCTGGACTTGGACTTGCCACAAATTGACCTCTGACACGAGTTTCACACCTAGAGTTTTAAAGCTGCTTTAAAAGCGAGCAGAACGAGCTTTTCGGATCGAGAGGCGGCCGAGCTAGCGACAAAATCGTGATAAGTTTTCGTGCCGCGAGCAAAATTTTAAATAGGACGAAAGTCGAAATATTACTTAAGAATGTAAACAAAAAAATCTCCGTCGGCGGTGCGGTCCGGAAGAAAATCATGTCGCGTCAATATGGCAGTTATATTGTCTTTTTTAAGAAGAAAAAAAAGACAGATGACGCTCGACCGTGCGCAAAATCGGGACACTGTCCCTTTAATTTGACGCGGGATACATTAACGCCGTTGACGTCATGGATCATAACCTTTTGTTTTTATCTCATGAATAAAAAGCCGAGGAATCTCACTAAGTTAAGGTCATGTACTATTTTTAAGAATAGATATTTCTGTAAAAGGTTTGGACCCAGGAGTCATTTCAAAAGTAGGTTTAGTATGATCGTCCGGGTGAACGTAGTCCTTAATAGGATTGCTGTTGTTGTCAGTGACTGACGTTTCGACGACCTGTGCGGTAGTCATCTTCAAAGTCAAAGTGAGTTGTATAACGTCATTTGATGGAATTAAACTCTGTTTATTGACCAGACCGCGATGTTATTGGTCGTATGTCAGTTAAGACGTGATGTTATTGGCCATGAAGAGTCCTAATGTCATTGGTGATTTTCGATCCGTCTATTATCCCAGTTAAACAGGCGTTTATTGTTAGTCAAGTTTTCAGTTGTCTAGTCGTTCTCTCATAGTTAGTTTTGCTTGATTCCGTCAATAAGTCGTTTGTACGGTGCGGTAACTGTTGACTACGATTCAGTGGCATTTGTTCAAAGTTAGAAAACCAGCTTTCTAAAGTAAGTCGTTGATACTAGTCCGTAGAATACAGAATAGATGTCGCAGAGTCCCAGACGATTTGATGTTTCAAAAGGCGTAAAAGGTGTAAAAGGCGCTTAGCAATCTGTTTGTTGACCTCACCATTTTTCGTCGCTTGTTTGTGTTCGGTCAGTCGCGTGCTAAGTACGTCGAAGTCAAAGAGAGGTTGAGTAGGTCCATAATGTCGTCTGTAGGTAGTGGTAATTCAACCGAGTAGAGTTCTTAATAGCGTTCTCAGTACAGTCTAGAGCCAGATGAAGTAGAATACTGGTGAACAGTGATTTTACTTCAAACGGCACTAGTTTGTGGTCGTCAGGTCAATTATGGCTCGTAAAGAAAGTTAATATTTAGCTTTTCGTCTTGAACTCCCTTAATGAGCCCCAAACCTGCGAAGTTCTACCCCTAAGCGTTGCGACAAACATCCCCGTCATTTTCAAATGGGGGTTCCACCGGGCAATCTGTCCTTCAATTTCTTTTGGAGCGTTAGCAATGCTTTTAGCACTCCTTGTGGTACCACGTAATTTGCAGCTTAAAACAAAATAACGGTCTTTCTTTTTCGACCTTTTTTTCAGCGTTAAACCAGATGTCACATGCCAAACCCAATGTAATATTTTCTCGTAGTGAATATTATGTTTATTTTGTTTAGTTTCTAAGTTATTATTCTCTTTGCATTTTTCAGCTTTTTTTTTCTTTTCTTAGATTCCATTTCCGGCCTTTACTTAAAAGATCTGAGTAAAGCAGTGACGGCAGAACTTTCGTGCAGACTTCGAGCGGATCCTACTGCTCTGCAGCGATTTCATCAGGCCTTTGGGCTTGATCCTGAGAAACTGCAACCCCATCTGCTGGACAAAATAGGCGAATTTTTTCCTGACACCCCAGTCAAGCTTTTAAGAGACGTTTTTGAAGAGTTGCAGTTACTAGACCTCGTGGAAATGTTGGAGAAAGTAAAACCACGCACCCTTCGTACTTCTCTTCCCCTGAAGATCGTTAACGTCAGCGGACGTCCTACAAAGCTTTACAGTAAAGCTGAGGTTTTGATTATCGGATACTCCGATGTGGAAGCTGCTGTAGACGCTTATCCGGATGTTGATAAAATTGGATCTTTTTTCCAAGCTCTAAATTCAACTAGATTAACGGTGAAGGTTACATGCGCAAGACAACTAGATGAGTTGAAATATAAAAAGATGAAAGAGGGGAGCAACATACACAAGGAAACAAAGTTGAAAGAGCTTCTGGAAAAAAAGTTACCACTGAGTATATATGGAGAAAACCGGCCATACGGGCCACCGGATATTTCTACCGATGATGAAAAGCAACTGTTTTACAAAGAGGAACCAACCATGAAAAATCTTCTTGAAAAGATGATAGAAGAAAACAGGCAGATAAAAGTGAAAATAGAGAAAATCGAGGAGGAAATACAACAGAAGGAGGAAAAAGTAGAGGGAGAGAAAGAGAAATTCAGAATGGCTGTTTCAACAGTCGTAGACAAATGGATTTGCAAAGAGAATGATGAAGGTTAGTTTATAATGGTTCATACATACTTACTTTATTATACTCCATCTCTTATCAGGGCTTTCAGACGTACATACAGAGATATGTCCAGGATCGATCTTGTTAGCAAAAATTTGCTAGCAAATGTTTTTCGCAATTCTCGCAAAATAAATAATTGAGAAAAAATTATGTAGGAAAATCACTAACAAATATCGCAAAAATCGCAAGAATAAAAAATCTAACAAAAATCAAGACTAAGAAAAAAAAGAAGCCAAGAAGGACCCCGAAATGTCCGCAAATATCGCAAAAATCGCAAATATAACAAGGATTTTTCTTGCTAGCTAAAAACACCCATGACAAATATCGCGAAAACCGCAAAAATAACAAATGTAACAAAATTCTAGACTTGGAAAAAGAAGAATTCAAGAAGGGCCCCGAAATGTCCGCAAATATTGCAAAAATCGCAAAAGTAACAAGGATTTTTCTAGCTAGCTTAAAACACCCATGACAAATATCGCGAAAACCGCAAAAATAACAAATGTAACAAAATTCTAGACTTGGAAAAAGAAGAAATCAAGAAGGGCCCCAAAATGTCCGCAAATATCGCAAAAGTCGCAAAAGTAACAAGGACTTTTCTTGCTAGCTTGAGACACCCATGACAAATATCGCAAAAATCGCAAAAATAACAAATATAACAAAATTCCAGACTTAGAAAGCAAATTAGCCAAGAAGGGCCCCAAAATGTCGGCAAATATCGCAAAAATCGCAAAAGTAACAAGGATTTTTCTAGCTAGCTTAAAACACCCGTGACAAGTATCGCAAAAATCGCAAAAATAACAAATGTAACAAACTTCTAGACTTAGAAAGAAAAGAAGGCAAGAAGAACCCCGAAATGTTCGCAAATATCGCAAAAATCGCAAAAGTAACAAGGTTTTTTCTTGCGTGCTGAAAAAACCCGTGACAAATATCGCAAAAATCGCAAAAATAACAAATTTAACAAAATTCCTGACTTAGAAAGAAAAGAAGCCAAGAAGGGCCCCAAAATGATCGCAATTATCGCAAAAATCGCAAAAGTAACAAGGTTTTTTCTAGCTAGCTCAAAGCGCCCGTAACAAATATCGCAAAAATCGCAAAAACAACAAATGTAACAAAATTGCTGACTTGGAAAGAAAAGAAACCAAGAAGGGCCCCAAAATGTCCGCAATTATCGCAAAAATCGCAAAAGTAACAAGGTTTTTTCTAGCTAGCTTAAAACGCCCGTAACAAAAATCGCAAAAATCGCAAAAATAACAAATTTAACAAAATTCTAGACTTAGAAAGAGAAGAAGGCATGAAGAACCCCGAAATGTTCGCAAATATCGAAAAAATCGCAAAAGTAACAAGGTTTTTTCTTGCGAGCTGAAAACACTCGTGACATATATAGCAAAAATAACAAATTTAACAAAATTCTAGACTTAGAAAGAAAAGAGGCCAAGAAGGGCCCCAAAATGTCTGCAATTATCGCAAAAATCGCAAAAGTAACAAGGTTTTTTCTTGCGTGCTGAAAAAACCCGTGACAATTATCGCAAAAATCGCAAAAATAACAAATTTAACAAAATTCCTGACTTAGAAAGAAAAGAAGCCAAGAAGGGCCCCAAAATGTCTGCAATTATCGCAAAAATCGCAAAAGTAACAAGGATTTTTCTAGCTAGCTTAAAACGCCCGTAACAAATATCGCAAAAATAACAAATGTAACAAAATTGCTGACTTGGAAAGAAAAGAAACCAAGAAGGGCCCCAAAATGTCCGCACTTATCGCAAAAATCGCAAAAGTAACAAGGTTTTTTTCTAGCTAGCTTAAAACGCCCGTGACAAATATCGCAAAAATCGCAAAAATAACAAATGTTACAAAATTCCTGACTTAGAAAGCAAAAGAAGCCAAGAAGGGCCCCGAAATGTCCGCATGCAAATTTCGCAAAAATCGCAAAAGTAACAAGGATTTTTCTAGCTAGCTTAAAACACCTGTGACAAATATCGCAAAAATCGCAAAAATAACAAATGTAACAAAATTCTAGACTTAGAAAGCAAAGAAGCCAAGAAGGGGTCCAAAATGTCCGCAAATATGGCAAAAATCGCAAAAGTAACAAAGATTTTTCTTGCGAGCCAGTTAAAACACCCAAGACAAATATCGCAATTCTCGAAATACATCTGTCATGGGCATTTAGTGCTGTTATGATCCTTTTCGATTGTTGGTCAAGTACTATGAATCTTCTTTGTTATCCTAAAACGAGCTTACTGTTAGTCAAAATAAGTAACTGTTGAAATTAGGTGATCTGGTCTCGGAAGGTCTGACCATGCGGTCGTCTATTGGAAAGTCACTTTCAATTATTTGTCGTGGCAAGGCAAATTTCTAGAAATTCATGTTACTGCATGTGTTGTTGCATTCCTTACCTTTCCTACGTTTTCGGGTAAGAGACTCCAATCCAAATCTGCCACCCAGCATTTTTGAAGTTGTTCTCTAACATTCAAAATTCCGTTGACATATGCATTGTTGGTCGCCATCGTCAGAGCCAATTCCTTCCACCACGGTACGCAGCCAAAAGGTTAAATGCGCTATCCCAATATGGTTGTATGATTATATGCTTGTTTATACGCAGGTATTGTTTGAAATGAAATAGAGCGAGTTACTGTTAAGGTGTGATTTAAATGATTTTTTCTTTGTTTTATGTAAGCTACTGATTTGTTAATAGGGCTGGCAGGCGTGGAGGAGAAGGGTTTATTGTCTCGGTCCCAAGGTTGTGTTTCGTGAATAGAGGAGGTTCCATTGTTATACAGATAATAAACTGAGTACTCAGAAAATGATGTTAAAAAAGAGTCATACAATATAATTAACCACCCCCTTTTATTGCTGAAAATTTGCCCCCTTCTGTGAGCGACACTCCTCTCTATGCATTGCAGCTGTATGTTGATGGAAGAACGAAGCATAAACAGATTGATATTATAGTATTTTGCTACTGTCAGTAATTATAAATAGTGTCACGTTTGTAACTGATGCTTTCATTTTCGCGAAAATGGAAAGCATTACAAAATTACTGGACAAGAACGTTGCGAAATTTGCGGACATCTCGAAGCCCTTCTTGACCTTTCCTCTTTCCAAGTGTAGAATATTGTGAAATTTGTTATTCTTGCAATTTTTGCCATATTTGTTGCTCAGTCTTTTCACATAGTAAGAAAAATTCCTCTTACTTTTGCGAGTTTTGCGAAATTTGCGGACATCTCGAAACCATTCTTGACCTTTTCTCTTTCTAAGTGAAGTATTCCGTTAAATTTGTTATTCTTGCTATTTTTGCCATATTTGTTGTTCAATCTTTTCACATAGCAAGAAAAATCCTTGTTACTTTTGCAATTTTTGCGATATTTGGGGACATTTCGGGGCCCTTCTTAGCTTCCTTTTTCTAAGTCTGGAATTTTGTTACATTTGTTATTTTTGCGATATTTGCGATATTTGTCATGGGTGTTTTCAGCTAGCATGAAAAATCCTTGTTACTTTTGCGATTTTTGCGATATTTGCGGACATTTCGGGGCCCTTCTTTGGCTTCTTTTCTTTGTAAGTCTGGAATTTTGTTACATTTGGTATTTTTGCGATATTTGCGATATTTGTCATGGGTGTTTTTAGGTAACATGAAAAATCCTTGTTACTTTTGCGATTTTTGCGATATTTGCGGACATTTCGGGGCCCTTCTTGGCTTCTTCTGTTTCCAAGTCTTGATTCTTGTTAGATTTGTTATTTTTGCGATTTTGCGATATTTGTCACGGGTGTTTTTAGCTAGCTAGAAAAATCCTTGTTACTTTTGCGATTTTTGCGATATTTGCGGGCATCTCGGGGCCCTTCTTGTCTTCTTCTGTTTCCAAGTCTTGATTCTTTTTAGATTTGTTATTTTTGCGATTTTTGCGATGTTTGTCACCGGTGTTTTCAGCTAGCAAGAAAAATCCTTGTTACTTTTGCGATTTTTGCGATATTTGCGGACATTTCGGGGCCCTTCTTGTCTTCTTCTGTTTCCAAGTCTTGATTCTTGTTAGATTTGTTACTTTTGCGATTTTTGCGATGTTTGTCACCGGTGTTTTCAGCTAGCAAGAAAAATCCTTGTTACTTTTGCGATATTTGCGGACATTTCGGGGTCCTTCTTGGTTTCTTTTTTTTCTTAGTCTTGATTTTTGTTAGATTTGTTATTTTTGCGATTTTTGCGATATTCGTAAGTGATTTTCCTACATAATTTTTTCTCAATTATTTCTTTTGCGACAATTGCGAAAGCAATTTGCTAGCAAATTTTGCTAACAAGATCGATCCTGGACATAAGTGTACATACAAACACGTAAAAACTAAATGGAAAAGGATATTAGAATAACAAATATTTATTAACTTATCTCTGATTATACAGATACAAAGTTCAGATTATATTAACATTCAAGTCCAAGATATATAATGCTACAGTGGAACCCCGCCTCGGTAATACGGTCACCTCGGTATTACGGCCACTTTTTTGGCCGCCCGTTTAAACGACCAAACATTTTCTTGTAAAAATATCCCTCGTTAATACCTTCACCAGTTTATATGCCCAATTTGTTTTGGCCCATTGGTGACCGTATCAACGGGGTTCCACTGAAATTGTTACGAACTTCTTCAAGCAGTTTTTTTTTTCTCTCAGTGCAAGCTTAAAAGTTTGAGAAAAGTTTGAGCCTAATGGTTAGAACATTTCAAAGCTTAACCCCTTGGGGAACTTTCACCGGTGGATATCCAGTAACTGAGAACTCTTGGTTTGACGGCGTGAAATGCTCAATAGTTTTATAGAACAATCCGCTAAGTACCCATGGACCATAACGTTTATGCATTTAAAAACTAGAATAGCTTTTGTAAGGTATAGCTGTTTTCTTCACGTTCAGTCTTTTTAACTTTACAATGCAGGATGGCTTGTTGTAGTCAAAGGAGAGCGGCTCTACTTTATCAATTATGTCTGGTCAACACAAACCATGTAGCCTACAAATAGTCAAGCTCGTTCGTGTTTTGAAACATGTCTATCAACATAATTCCTCCCCTTCCTCACTACCCCATCATATATGTCTTATATTGCAACATTTACATTAACCGGATGGGAGCGATTCATGGATATTGAAGACTTTAGAACGGATCGGACATTGGTCCGGGTTCCTACCGAAATCGGTAAACTACACGCCCAATAAACGACCGTTGCATTTGAATTTTTGAATAGTTCGCGTGAACATGATCATAGCGACGAGGTTCTGGATGTCATGTCATGTGGAAGTGACACCACTGATGAAACTTATGAGACAGTTTGACAAATTGGTTGTTGGTGCAACTGTGAATATGTAGCCTATAAACGTACAGCTTTTTGGAACCATGCAGTTTAATTTGCATGGATTTGTTTGAAATTAGCGACTAATTTTTTGCATCCAGTGGAACCTCTCCTTTAGGACACTTCTATTCAAGGGACACCTCCATTCAGGTGACACAAACTATGGTCCACAAAAAATGTTCACATATTAATCTTTGTATCTGTTATCTCTGTTTAAGAGACACCTCCATCTAACAGAAAGGGACACTCTTTCTGGGTCCCAAAACCTGGGTTTAACCTCCATTCAAGGAACAGCTTAGCACTCAAAAAGTGACTGACCACAAAAAGTGTTGATAAGTTGAAGTGTACACTAATCACAATTCTCACTTAAATCGATATACTGCCCTTGTGGGATTTGCACAAAGAATTTGCAAATATTTTTTTTTTGTGCATTGTCTAGCTGCTTGAAATATTGACTGCAGTAGTTTCCGAGGCCGAATAAGAGACAAATATTTTATTTGTAGGCTAATTACGTATTAACAAACCCCAACCCCACCACCATAGGGGGGGACACTTTTCTTGGTCCCGAGGGTGTCTCCTGAATAGAGGTTCCAGTGTACATTATTTCACCAGCTAATAAAAAGGAAATCGAAAAAAGCATTTTTGCCTGAATTTCAAAAAAAAAAAAAAATACTTCTGGTTAATCATAGGTTAAAATCACCTTTATCTACTGGTTATAACATTCTAAAATAGTTACCTTAACTGGTCAGTTTTAACAGTCTAATAACGTATGAAATGAACATGATCTTCGCGTGAAAAGGTAAAGCAAGACCACTGCAAAAAACCGTGTACGATCAATCTTCAAAAAAGATTGCGATCAGTTAAAAAGATAAAATATTGTCAAAAAGACAACTTCCAGGACTTACCAAACAACGTGAAAACACTGTAGTTACGATATTTCGACTGGCCAATACCAGTCTTCATCAGGTTTATTACGAAGATCACGAAATTACAGAAATATATATGCAGCACTACAATGGGCGGAAGTGACGTAGCATGGTGTTTTTACTTAAAAGATGTATAAGGTAACAGAAAAACAAATTAAGATATGTTATATTCTAAATAGAATGGCGAACTATAAATCATCTCGCTTGTTAATGCCCAGAGGCTCAAGGGTCTTTCCTTTAGGGATGTAATGCGCTTCGCGCGCCTTCCTGATAGGATAGCGTCCATGGAGTGTTTCAATAGGGATCAAGTTCGCAGTAGAATGAACAACCTAAGCGGTTGTGCGAAAAAGAACCTGAACAATTCAGGCTTGTTCCGGGAATCGAACCCTGACCTTTTCGATTGACCGGACGCTCTATCCGAGCGATTTCATAAAGCCAGCTGAAAAAGCCATTCACAATTTCATGCTCTAGCCAACGGGAGAGCAAGGAATTTGGAGCTGCTTTTCAGTTGGCTTGATTAAATCAATAGAGCGTTGCTTCCAGTCAATAGCAAAGGTCAGGGTTCGATTCCCGGTCGAACCCTTCAAAATATGTTTCATTTCATATATTTCATTTCGTGTCATTTTCACCATCGGGTATACTATGAACGCTCAATGGCCTTCTCTCCAGTTGGCTTAATTACCATTACCGGTTTCATTAAAACGCGGACTCGGGGCCGTCGGGATCTGTTTTTTCCTTCTAAATAATGCTGTTTTCTCGCCGTTTGCATCAGCAGTGTATTTTTATAAATGAAATAACATGTAGTTTATCATATTTCCAGATACATCTCCACAGATATGAGTTACACTTCAGTTAAAATAATCGACTATAGAAGCTGCAAAAACATGCTTCAGCGTCAATTTAATGTCGGCGTCTCGGAAAGTGACCAGGCAACTAGACACATTTAACAGCAGAAGGACAGTGCGCTGTTCGACGCCGTGGTTTAACATTTTTAACAGTAAGATGACGCTATTTCTAAAGAGAAATAAACTTTTGTGCCAGGTTTGAACACAGGAGTCGCCTCATATTAAAAAAAAAAAAACCGGAAGTTGCAAGGAAGTGAGGCTTAATAGCCATCGCGGCAAATTTAAAATAACTAGCATGGCGGACGATCAAGTCGATCTTCCAGAGGACATTCCTGGTGCTAGATGTATTGAAGAAGAGATAGAAAAAATTCTGGCTGCCGGGTGTGACAAATTAAAATATGCCTAGCCGGAAAAAGTGGCTGTTGCTGCCATGTGATGGTGGTAATCTGGAAACTGCTTGGATGGAATGGATGAAATAACCAGAAACAAATCACTGATAACCGTAGCTGTACCTCCAAACCTAGAAAATAGGGAATACCAGGAAAGAGGACTGTACAACATAAGCCGATCATGACAGGGAAACTTTTTAAACCCCTCCATTCCTAAGACATACCCAGGGAAGAAAGCGTCGAGATGTCTATCCCACGCAGTTCAAAATCAAAATCGCCTAAGTTAGACCTAAAATCAGTTGGAAGATCGAAACAAAATAT